>NC_052332.1:27305592-27628096 GCF_016432855.1 Salvelinus namaycush
TTATGAAGTAACAGTACTATCTGGTACTTACTTCAATCAGTTCAACACAACCTGATGCCAAATGGTAATGGTGCTGTTTTTTTATGAATCCCAGATTAAAACAGCTATTATTATAATGTAATTACCATTTTACTATGTAACTTGAGTAAACCATAAGAGCGTTACTAAAACAGCCCCCTATCTTCATTACTGCCACTACAGCTGAAGGCTACTGTACTCCAATATCGCTGTGTGTTTGGCCAAAGGCCACGTTTCCCCTGATCCGATTCAAAGAGAATGATAATAATCAGATTTATGCACTCTGCATTTTTTTTAGATATCACATGATTCTGGAAGCTTCCATCTACTGTTCACTGTAGCTGTGTTAGAAGCTCCAGTCTGGAGACTTATTTTAGAAAATGAATGAAACCTCTAAACCAAAAACATCAATCCCTTCACTTCTAATTGTCTTTTTTCCTTTTGAACAAAAACAACAGTCCTAAAAGATTATGGAACGGACCCAAATCTTTGTTGTTGCGTAAGGCTGTAATCTGATGCTTGCATATTGAGCATTCTCATTTTCAAACACCGGAATAGAGCAATTGATTCTCCGTCTGTTCCAAAACTAATCCAAAATGGTTACGCATGGATACCAGCGTCATGGTCCTTGGATGTTATTTGCCAAGAGGTAATTTAGTCCTTTGGTTGTTCATGTACAAAGTTGAAAATACCTAGAAATTGGTAGGACAAAGCAAAGGTGATCCATGCTCATTGTTTTGCCCACTGACAGACAGACACTTGCTGGGTGTCGACGCTGCAAAAACTCTCAACCATTGTTATACTACCTTTCAGAATGCATATACTGACCCTCCCATGCACTAACTTTCGGCAAATCGGACTACGATTCCATCTTGCTCCTCCCCTCCAATAGGCAGAAACTCAAACAGGAACCACCCGTTGTAAGGACTATTCAACGCTGGTTTGACCAATCGGAATCCACGTTTCAAGATTGTTTTGATCACGCGGACTGGGATATGTTCAGAGTAGCTTCAGAAAATAATATCGACACATATACCGATACGGTGAAAGACTTTATCAGGAAGTGCATAGGAGACGTGGTACCCACTGTGACTATTAAAACCTACAGCAACCAAAAACCTTGGATAGATGGGAGCATTCGCGCAAAACTGAAAGCGTGAACCACCTCATTTAACCAGGGCAAGAAGACTGGGAATATGGAAGAATACAAACAGTGTAGTTATTCCCTCCGCAACGCAATCAGGCAGGCTAAACGTTGGTATAGGGACAAAGTTCAGTCCCAGTTCAATGGCTCAGACACCAGATGTATGTGGCAGGGTCTACAGACAATCACGGACTATAAAAGGAAAACCAGCCACGTCGCAGACATCGACATCTTGCTTCCGAACAAGCTAAACACCTTCTTCGCTCGGTTTGAGGATAATACAGTGCCACCGACGCGGCCCGCTATCAAGGATTGTGGGCTCTCCTTCTCTGTGGCCGACGTGAGTAAGACATTTAAGCGTGTTAACCCTCGCAAGGCTGCTAGCACAGATGGTATCCTTAGCTGTGTCCTTAGAGCATACGCAGACCAGCTGGCTGGTGTGTATACAGATATATTCAGATATATTCTCTTTTGTCTACACATGAATCAATATGGCCACCATTGTCCATGTACCTAAAAAAGCAAAGGTAATTGAACTAAATGAATATCGCCCCGTAGCACTCACCTCTGTCATCATGAAGTACTTTGAGAGACTAATCAAGGCTCATATCACCTCCACCTTACCTGCCACCCTAGACCCACTTCAATTTGCTTACCGCCCCAATAGAGCCACAGACGATGCAATCACCACCACACTGCACACTGCCCTGTCCCGTCTAGACAAGAGGCATACCTATGTAAGAATGCTGTTCATTGACTATAGCTCAGCATTCAACACCATAGTACCCTCCAAGCTTGGGTCAGGTCGCCCACAGGGGGTGAAGGTAGGAAACAACACCTCCTCTTCGATGATCTTCAACACTGGGGCCCCACAAGGGTGCGTGCTCAGCCCCCTCCTCTACTCCCTGTTCACCCATGACTGCTTGGCCAAGCACGCCTCCAACTCAATCATCAAGTTTGCAGATGACACAACAGTAGTAGGCTTGATTACCAACAACGACGAGACAGCCTACAGGGATGAGATGAGGGCTCTAGGAGTGTGGTGCCATCTCTAAGGAGATGATTGTGGACTTCAGGAAACAGCAGAGGGAGCTCCCCCCTATCCACATCGTTCCTCGGTGTACACATCACTGACAAAATGAAATGGTCCACCCACACAGACAGTGTGGTGAAGAAGGCGCAACAGTGCCTTTTCAACCTCAGGAGGCTAAAGACATTTGGCTTAACACCTAAAACCCTCACAAACTTTTACAGATGCACAATTGAGAGCATCCTCTCTTGTCTATATTGAATACATAATTTAAACATTCACAGTGTAGGTTGGAAAAAATATGGGAACCCCTACGCTAATGACTTCTCCAAAAGCTAATTGGAGTCAGGAGTCAGCTACTGGAGTGCAATCAATGAGATGAGATTAGAGATGTTGGTTAGAGTTAACACCCTATACAAAACGCTCACACAATTTTTGTTTGCTATTCACAAGAAGCATTGCCTGATGGGAACCATGCCTCAAACAAAGATCTCAGAAGACCTCAGATTAAGAATTGTTGACTTGCATAAAGCTGGAAAAGGTTACAAAAGTATCTCTAAAAGCCTTGATGTTCATCAGTCCACGGTAACACAAATTGTATATAAATGGAGAAAGTTCAGCACTGTTGCTTCTCCCTAAGAGTGGCTGTCCTGCAAAGATGACTGCAAGAGCACAGTCCAGCTAAAGACTTACAGAAATCTCTGGAACATGCTAACATCTCTGTTGACGAGTCTACGATACGTAAAACACTAATCAAGAATGGTGTTCATGGGAGCACATCACGGAAGAAGCCACTGCTGTCCCAAAAAATTATTGCTGCACGTCTAAAGTTTGCAAAAGTGCATCTGGATGTTCCACAGCGCTACTGGCAAAATGTTCTATGGACAGATTAAACTAAAGTTGAGTTGTTTGGAAGGAGCACACAACACTACTGTGGAGAAAAAAAGGCACATCACACCAACATCAAAACCTCATCCCAACTGTAAAGTATGGTGGAGGGAGCATCATGGTTTGGGTCTGGTTTGCTGCCTCAGGGCCTGGACATTTTATCAAGACATTTTGCAGGAGAATGTAAGGCTATCTACCCACCAATTGAAGCTCAACAGAAGTTGGGTGATGCAACAGGACAATGACCCAAAACACAGAAGTAAATCAACAACAGAATGGCTTCAACAGAAGAAAATATGCCTTCTGGAGTGGCCCCAGTCAGAGTCCTGACCTCAACCCGATTGAGTTGCAGTGGCATGATCTCAAGAGAGAAGTTCACACCAGACATCACAAGAATAGTGCTGAACTGAAACAGTTTTGTAAAGAGGAATGATCCAAAATTCCTCCTGACGCAGGTCTGATCCGCAACTACAGAAAACGTTTGCTTGAGGTTATTGCTTTCAAAGGAGGGTCAAACAATTAGTAAATCCAAGGGTTCACATACTTTTTACACCCTACACTGTGAATGTTTACATGGTGTGTTCAAAAAAGACATGAAAACGTATAATTGTTTGTGTGTTATTAGTTTAAGCAGACTATGTTTGTCTATTGTTGTGACTTAGATAAAGATCAGATCAATTTGTATGACCAATTTAAGCAGAAATCCAGGTAATTCCAAGGGGTTCGTATACTTTTTCTTGCCACTGTTAATTAGGAATCACTGGCCACTTTCAGAAATGGATTAATAGCCAATTTAATAATGTTTCCGTATCTAGCATTACTCATCTCATAGGTATAATCTGCACTCCACACTATTCTACGGTATCTTAGTCACTTTTAAATTATGTTTTAAGTATATGTATATACTGTATTGTATTCTATACTACACCACTGACTGTTAAACAGCCATCTCCAGCACATCAGAGGCTGCTGCCTATAGACATTGATTAGGAATCACTGGCCACCTTAAGGAAATTAAACGCTGGCCACTTGAATAATATATCTGTATCTTGCATTACTCATCTCATATGTGTAAACTGTACTCTATAATATTTTACGGTATCCTAGTCACTTTAATTGTGTGTAAATATTGCATCACCCATTTCATATGTGTATATACTGTATTTTATACTATGCCTCTGTATCTTAGTCCAATGCCGCTCTGACGTATATGGATATATTCTTAATCCATTTCTTACTTAGATTTACGTGTATTTTGGGTATACAGTTGTAGTCTGAAGTTTACCTTAGCCAAATACATTTAAACTCAGTTTTTCACAATTCCTGACATTTAATCCTAGTAAATATTCCCTGTCTTAGGTCAGTTAGGATCACAACTTTATTTTAAGAATGTGAAAGGTCAGAATAAAAGTAGAGAGAATTATTTCTTTCAGCTTTTATTTCTTTCATGACATTCCCAGTGGGTTAGAAGTTTACATACACTCACTTAGTATTTGGTAGCATTGCCTTTCACAAGATTCCCACAATAAGTTGGAGGAATTTTGGCCCATTCCTCCTGACAGAGCTGGTGTAACTGAGTCAGGTTTGTAGGCCTCCTTGCTCGCACACGTTTTTCAGTTATGCCCACAAATCTTCTATAGGATTGAGGTCAGGGCTTTGTGATGGCCATTTCAATACCTTGACTTTGTTGTCCTTAAGCCATTTTGCGACAACTTTGGAAGCATGCTTGGGGTCAATGTCCATTTGGAAGACCCATTTGCGACCAAGCTTTAACTTCTTGACTGATGTCTTGAGATGTTGCTTCAATATATCCACATAATTTTCCATCCTCATGATGCCATCTATTTTGTGAAGTGCACCAGTCCCTCCTGCAGCAAAGCACCCCCAAAACATCATGCTGCCACCCCTGTGCTTCACGGTTGGGATGGTGTTCTTCGGCTTGAAAGCCTCCCCCTTTTTCCTCCAATCATAACGATGGTCATTATGGCCAAACTGTTCTATTTTCGTTTCATCAGACCAGAGGACATTTCTCCAAAAGGTACGATATTTGTCCCCATGTGCAGTTGCAAACCATAGTCTGGCTTTTTTATGGCAGATTTGGAGCAGTGGCTTCTTTCTTGCTGAGCGACCCTTCAGGTTATGTTGATATAGGACTCGTTTTACTGTGGATATAGATATTTTTGTGCCTGTTTCCTCCAGCATCTTCACAAGGTCCTTTGCTGTTGTTCAGGGATTTATTTGCACTTTTCGCACCAAAGTATGTTCATCTCTAGGAGAGAGAACTGGTGGCAGTGAAGTCAGACGCAGGAGAGCAGAGATAGGTAATAGTCAGAGCAGTTTAATTACAAAACCAACGGCAATACAAAAATAACCTACATGGGTACAAAACCCGACGCGCACCAGTAACATAGCGTACAAGCACTTACAAACAAACAATTCCACACAAGGACATGGGGGGAACAGAGGGTTGAATACATAACAATTAATGATGGCAATGGAAACCAGGTGTGTAAGAAAACAAGACAAAACAAATGGAAAATGAAAAGTGGATCGACGATGGCTAGAAGACCGGTGATGCTGACCGCCGAACACCGCCCGAACAAGGAGAGGAAAGGACTTCGGTGGAAGTCGTGACACCCATGGTGTTTATACTTGCGTACTATTGTTTGTACAGATGAATGTGGTACCTTCAGGCATTTGGAAATTGGTCCCAAGGATGAACCAACCTTGTGGAGGTCTACAATGTTTTTTCTAAGGTCTTGGCTTTTGATTTTCCCATGATGTCAAGCAAAGAGGCACTGAGTTTGAAGGTAGGCCTTGAAATACATCCACAGGTACACCTCGAATTGACTCAAATTATGTCAATTAGCCTATCAGAAGCTTCTAAAACCATGACATCATTTTCTGGAATTTTCCAAGCTGTTTAAAGGCACAGTCAACATAGTGTATGTAAACTTCTGACCAACTGGAATTGTGATGCAGTGAATTATAAGTGAAATAATCTTTCTGTAAACAATTGTTGGAAAAATTACTTGTGTCATGCACAAAGTAGATGTCCTAACCGACTTGCCAAAACTATAGTTTGTTAACAAGAAATTTGTGGAGTGGTTGAAAAACGGGTTTTAATGACTCCAACCTAAGTGTATGTAAACTTCCGACTTCAACTGTATGTTGTGAAAATGTGCACAACATACAGTTGAAAAAACTACAATTATCAGTAACATCAAACACAAAAAAAACACAAAAAAACATGGTATTGTGACTGAACATAGCCACTTACTGCTGCAATATTACTTGGTAGATATTACTGCACTGTCGGAGCTAGAAGCACAAGCATTTCGCTACACCTGCAATAACATCTGCTAAACATGTGTATGTGACCAATAAATTAAATTTGATGGGTTTTATTCCATACTCTGAAAATAGATACAAAATGCTATTTTTAAACCTTGTTTCTCATGGCTAAACACATTTTTAATCTCAAATAAAACACCAAGCTTAAAGACAGGATTGCATATGGTCTACTGGTGATATAAGCACATAATCGTTTTAATCATTGTGCAGATATGATGGCTATCACGACAGCCTGTTGGAAGTACAGTAGACTATAGCGCTGTCAGATACTATGTGATAGTGCTTGTTCTCATGCTTTCGTCGGTCAAAATGGGAAAGAAGGACTTAGCTTGTAGAAATACATAATTTTTCTATTGACAGTGGTCCTTCAACGTCATGGTCTCGCTCTCTCAGTAACGTCTCTACATGCCTTCTCTCTATGACAGGATCACTCACATCTCTCTCCTCCCCCCCCTTCTCCTTTATCAAACCAAGCTCTCTCTCTCTTCTTCTCTCCATTGTCGATTCCCTCTTTATCTATCACCATCCCCATATCCTCCATCGTCCCCTGGTCTAACTCAGATCACCATCCCCATATCCTCCATCCTCCCCTGGTCTAACTCAGATCACCATCCCCATATCCTCCATCCTCCCCTGGGCTAACTCAGATCACCATCCCCATATCCTCCATCCTCCCCTAGGCTGACTCAGATCACCATCCCCATATCCTCCCCTGGTCTAACTCAGATCACCATCCCTATATCCTCCATCCTCCCCTGGTCTAACTCAGATCCCCATCCCCATATCCTCCATCCTCCCCTGGTCTAACTCAGATCCCCATCCCCATATCCTCCATCCTCCCCTGGTCTAACTCAGATCACCATCCCCATATCCTCCCCTGGTCTAACTCAGATCACCATCCCCATATCCTCCATCCTCCCCTGGTCTAACTCAGATCCCCATCCCCATATCCTCCATCATCCCCTGGTCTAACTCAGATCCCCATCCCCATATCCTCCATCCTCCCCTGGTTTAACTCAGATCACCATCCCCATATCCTCCATCCTCCCCCTAGTCTAACTCAGTCTCTTCTTTGCTCTGTATCTGTACTGACATTTTTATTTCCTCTGTTTATCTCTCTCTCTCTCTGTGTCTTCCTCCCTCATTCTCCCTCTCTCTCTCTCTATCTCTCTCTCGCTCTCTCTCTCTCTGTATTCCTCCCTCCTCTCTCTCTCTCTCTCTGACCCCTGTCGCAGGGCTACCTAACACTGCACAGTGTGATCAGATGTTGTCTAGTAAGCAACTTTAGGGCCCTGATCTCTTGTGGTCAGCTTAATGCTATAATCATCTGGATCTCACCTCATGACCTGGTCTCCTGCTCACCGATAGGGGCCCAGATTTGTGACTCAAAGAACTTTTCCCGAGTGCAGCCGATTGGCCCTACTGATGCCTGCTCATACCCTACCACCTCTGCACTAGAAGACGTCTGGGACTATACTACACTTCCTGTCTGTGTGACTGTCATTAAATGTTAACTGCAGATCAAACATTTCTCTTTAGCTTCGGTTCATTATACTGTCTCATTCTTATCTTGCCCAGGTGTCATTTGGCCGGGTTGTAGGTGTGTGTTGACGTGCATATTCATGCGTGTGTGAATGCGTGCATTTTTGTGTGTGTGTGTGTGTGTGTGTGTGTGTGTGTGTGTGTGTGTGTGTGTGTGTGTGTGTGTGTGTGTGTGTGTGTGTGTGTGTGTGTGTGTGTGTGTGTGTGTGTGAGAGAGAGAATGTTAGAGGGTGTGTGTGAGGGGAGAAGGGGGTCACTGGTCGATATCCCACCCTTCCCAGGTCGAATTCCTCCTTGGACAAACTAAGAGGGTGATTATTGATTAATCAGTATAAATTAGTGAGCTGGATCGATTGGAGAAGGGACAATCGCTGCAGATCACTGACAGTGGGAGCGAGCTTTCATCGCTTTCATCTAGTGGGCCGGCAGCGGCCATCTTAAAAGCGACCAGGACAGGAAGAGGTGTAGGCAAGGTGGGAACAGAGGCTGATGCTGCATTCTGCAACTATCACACATGGTTGATGGTAACATGACATCCCTAGGACTAGACACCTACCACCATTATAGGACATTTGTATACTGAAAATATTTGTTTTCATGACCCTAGTAAATATAGCTGCTTATGTGATTATAAAAGTATTACCATGAAGATACTGATGGCTTGATAGCAGAATAAACGAACATGCATTTAAAATGGTGGAAGTGACGAACGATCACTTATACAACACTCTCCTCACACCCCCAAAATGAAAGACACAAACACTAAACAAAGTGTGTACCTTAAACTGAACCCAACTATGAGACATTTAGTGGCCTGAAGCTGTGTTACGCAAATACTCAGAAATATGTGAGCTCTGATCATCAGAGCTTTCCTGTTGTTTTTCACTGTTGTTTTGTCACTCACAGTTGCAACATCAATGGACATTAACATAACAAAGCTTTGAGGCATGGCAGTGCACTCTGTAGCTACTGAAGGAATAGGCATACAGCACTGTGCTATTTCAGGCTCATGGAGAGGTTGTTGTCATCCATTACTCAGGGGCTTTCACACACTGGCACACAGAGACATAAACACACACATAAACTCATACAAATACATATGGTAGGAAAGCACTCACTCACTCACACACAGGCATACACACACATGTACATATACAGTACACTGAGTGAACAAAACATTAAGAACACTTAAAGAGAACACTCTTTCCATGACATACACAGACCAGGTGAAAGTTATGATCCCTTACTGAAGTCACCTCTTAAATCCACTTCAATCAGTGTAGAGAAAGAGGAGGCGACAGGTTAAATCATTATTTTTGAGCCTTGAGACAATTGAGACATGGATTGTGTATGTGTGCCATTCAGAGGGTGTATGAGCAAGACAACATATTGAAGTGCCTTTGAACGGGG
Source organism: Salvelinus namaycush (assembly GCF_016432855.1). Classification (NCBI taxonomy): domain Eukaryota; kingdom Metazoa; phylum Chordata; class Actinopteri; order Salmoniformes; family Salmonidae; genus Salvelinus; species Salvelinus namaycush. The sequence continues at coordinate 27,314,979 of NC_052332.1, forward strand.
TATGGTAGTACTATAGGTTCAAGGCACATCGGTTTGTGTCAAGAACTGCAACGCTGCTGTGTTTTCTCGATCCACAATAGTTTCTCATGTGTATAAAGAAAGGACATCCAGCCAACTTGACACTACTGTGGGAAGCATTGGAGTCAACATGGCCCAGCATCCCTGTGGAACGCTTTTGAGACCTTGTAGAGTCCATGCCCCGACAAACTGAGGCTGTTCTGTGGGCAAAAGGGGGGGGTGCAACTCACCATTAGGACGGTGAATGTTTTGCATACTCAGTATATACACAGACGTGTACACACACACACACACACACACACACACACACACACACACACACACACACACACACACACACACACACACACACACACACACACACACACACACACACACACACACACACACACACACACACACACACAAAAAGTCTTCAACACACTTGTATGTCAATTCTGATCTACAAACAATCACCAAGACACACATAAAATGCATGTCACGTATAATAACTTATAGCTGACACAACAGATGAGATGCCATAGCAAAATCAATGTCTCTGATAACGCAACACCAATGGCCACAGGAAGTAACAAGGATTACATAGAGCTTTCTATTGTAATCCCTGTCTGACATTTCCTAACTGTGCCCCAAAGCACCACCTGTTGACTCTGAGACACTATACAGCAACATCTGGTAGACAGCATTGTCACGTAGGAGACATTATAGTCTTGGTAGAAAATGTATGATTCTCCAAACAGGGATTATATAGAGAGACTAAAATAGGAATTACACTACAGGTTATATTTTCAATATGGCGGCTGCTATTATCCTTTACATTCAACTCTTCACTATCCAGAAGCACAGAAGAATTCTCAGAAACCAGACATTTTAAAGGCCACCAAATGGATATTGAAAAGAACAATGTTGTTAACATTGGATTTTTTGCCAGTGGCAAGGTTACGTAGATTAGAACACAGGTTAGATTGGTCTCAATCTGAAATGCATTAATCATCTCTGGAGTGTGGGAGGAAAGGGTTGAAGGATCTTCAACCTAATTGAATATTAACAGTAGGTGTAGTTACAGTGCACATTACCAACACACCTGGAATATACACAAAACACACGCACACACACACACTCACAGTAATAAGTGGCTCTAATTACCTCCCCAAAGACAGGTCTAAAAGGTGCAAAGAACTCAGAATAGTGTATGCATGTGGGATGTGTGCTTTCTCTATGTCGTCTACTACAACATGTGGTCATGGTAGTAGCAGCTGTGCACGACCCAGGATGGGAACTCTAATGCTGTGTCTATGGGAACCCAGCAGGTGTATACTACCCAGGATGGGAACTCTAATGCTGTGTCTATGGGAACCCAGCAGCTGTGTACTACCCAGGATGGGAACTCTAATGCTGTGTCTATGGAAACCCAGCAGCTGTGTACTACCCAGGATGGGAACTCTAATGCTGTGTCTATGGGAATCCAGCAGCTGTGTACTACCCAGGATGGGAACTCTAATGCTGTGTCTATGGGAACCCAGCAGCTGTATACTACCCAGGATGGGAACTCTAATGCTGTGTCTATGGGAACCCAGCAGCTGTGTACTACCCAGGATGGGAACTCTAATGCTATGTCTATGGGAACCCAGCAGCTGTGTACTACCCAGGATGGGAACTCTAATGCTGTGTCTATGGGAACCCAGCAGCTGTGCACGACCCAGGATGGGAACTCTAATGCTGTGTCTATGGAAACCCAGCAGCTGTGTACTACCCAGGATGGAAACTCTAATGCTGTGTCTATGGGAACCCAGCAGCTGTATACTACCCAGGATGGGAACTCTAATGCTGTGTCTATGGGAACCCAGCAGCTGTGTACTACCCAGGATGGGAACTCTAATGCTGTGTCTATGGAAACCCAGCAGCTGTGTACTACCCAGGATGGGAACTCTAATGCTGTGTCTATGGGAATCCAGCAGCTGTATACTACCCAGGATGGGAACTCTAATGCTGTGTCTATGGGAATCCAGCAGCTGTGTACTACCCAGGATGGGAACTCTAATGCTGTGTCTATGGGAACCCAGTAGCTGTGTACTACCCAGGATGGGAACTCTAATGCTGTGTCTATGGGAACCCAGCAGCTGTATACTACCCAGGATGGGAACTCTAATGCTGTGTCTATGGGAACCCAGCAGCTGTGTACTACCCAGGATGGGAACTCTAATGTTGTGTCTATGGAAACCCAGCAGCTGTGTACTACCCAGGATGGGAACTCTAATGCTGTGTCTATGGGAACCCAGCAGCTGTATACTACCCAGGATGGGAACTCTAATGCTGTGTCTATGGGAACCCAGCAGCTGTGTACTACCCAGGATGGGAACTCTAATGCTGTGTCTATGGGAATCCAGCAGCTGTGTACTACCCAGGATGGGAACTCTAATGCTGTGTCTATGGGAACCCAGCAGCTGTATACTACCCAGGATGGGAACTCTAATGCTGTGTCTATGGGAACCCAGCAGCTGTATACTACCCAGGATGGGAACTCTAATGCTGTGTCTATGGGAACCCAGCAGCTGTGTACTACCCAGGATGGGAACTCTAATGCTGTGTCTATGGGAACCCAGCAGCTGTATACTACCCAGGATGGGAACTCTAATGCTGTGTCTATGGGAACCCAGCAGCTGTGTACTACCCAGGATGGGAACTCTAATGCTGTGTCTATGGGAACCCAGCAGCTGTATACTACCCAGGATGGGAACTCTAATGCTGTGTCTATGGGAACCCAGCAGCTGTATACTACCCAGGATGGGAACTCTAATGCTGTGTCTATGGGAACCCAGCAGCTGTATACTACCCAGGATGGGAACTCTAAGGCTTAGAGGAAGGCTGATTGCAGTGTGAGGGGAGAGTCCTTCTAACTACTCCTCATTAAGCTCTGTTGTCTCTCTATGCATCCTCCCTCTCTAGGTCTAGGGAATACATAATACAACGAGGGGCTCAGAATATGGCACTCCTTTTTATTCTGACATGAACTGATCCAAACAAACAAATTCTATATTCTCGCATATCTTCTCATTCTCAAATCAATCATTCATTAACATTCTGCCAATTAATTCCAACAGGAACATCCCCAAATGTTACATTATATTTATTATGAATAAAAAATACATTTAAAAAAGGAGGAGAGAGATGACTCACCCGGTCTCTTTTCTTTTCGACTTTTTCGACCCCCACATAGCCGCACTTTAGAGATAAGAACTAGGATCTGTTTCTGGCACAGAGACTTGTTGCTCTTGGGACAAGGCTTCCTCTTGTTGGCTACCGGTCGGTTTTGTCCGTCGTCCTTGACCGCCCGTTTCTGTCTGATGAGAGAGCTGGCGAGAGCTGCCATCTTCCCCCCCCCCTCTCACCTTTGGGAGGGGGGTGTCTTCCTACCCAACAGCCCCTCTTCTGGCGGGGCTGTCTGTGTCTTCAAGCAACAGAAAATGGTCGGAAAGTCCAGAGAGAGCCCCAGAGAGGGGAGAGGGGTTTTACACAGGGTTAAAGAGAGAGGGTTTAGGTTAAGAGCCCCCTGGAAAAGGGAAGAGCAGGGGACGGTGAGAGTTCAAGTGCAGTCACACATCCAAAGCGGACCCTCCAGTGTGACGAGAAATAAATGCACCAACACTAAAAAACACTGAACAACAGAGACCACTAAGGTCACATCTTCAGTAAAAAAGAAAGACGGGTGAGTGAGGTTAGAATGTCTCTGCTTGATAAAAATAAAACATGTAAAGACATCGACATTTCCTACATTTCTAACCTCCCTCCCCACTCATCTTGTCCCTCACAACCAAATCACCAGCGACAACGAAGTTCAAAATATAGCAAAATCACTAGCCTATCCTATAAGTAAACAATCCCCCAAAAAGAGACGGAGCTCTTTTCTCTGTCATATTAAAATCACACTTTTTCCAGTGAAGAGTGAAATCATTTTGAAGCTCAAACAGCATATAAATTCAAGAGGAAATGAACAGGCAGTCAACATATAGTCTCTGGATGCCCAACTTTGCCTGCCGTGGAAATGCAAGCGTCAGGAATAATGAGCGAAGAAACGGAGCGGTAATCCAGTAGACTTAGATCCAGAGGCAGCACAGCAGGCGGGACGGTGACGGACTCCCAAGAATGAATCCGGGAACGGAACAGAGGGATGGACAGAGAGAGATTTATCTTCCTCCTCTTCTGGCATTCTCTCTCTCCACACAGCCCTCAACTAACCCCCGGCCGCCCCCCACGGGTGAGTGTGAGAGTGTGAGAGTGGTCTGTGAATTCCAGCAGCAACCATCAGCAGAGGTGACATTCATGAGAGAGAGAGAGAGAGAGAGAGAGAAAGAGAGAGAGAGAGTGGGAGGGAGGGGAGGGAGGGAGGGGAGGGAGAGAGAGGCTGTGATGGGAGAGAATGAGATCGACTGGGAAAGGGAAGATGAAGAAAAGAGAAAGAGAGAAGCAGAGAGAGGCTGAGGAGAGAAAGTGAGAAGCAGAGAGAGGCTGAGGAGAGATAAACAGAGAAACAGAGAGAAGCTGAGGAGAGAAACCATGCAGCCACCTCTCTCCTCAGTTAACGTTCTAAGACGAGCTACAATGTCTTTGTCGCGCTCACGCCCCATCCATCTGACTGTCCTTCAGAGGCGGAGAAGGGGGTGAGAGAGAGAGAGAGAGAGAGAGAGAGAGAGAGAGAGAGAGAGAGAGAGAGAGAGAGAGAGAGAGAGAGAGAGAGGAAGAGAGAGTTTGTGTGTATTTGTCTGTATGGAGGAAAAAGAGTGCTTAAGGTGCATGTGCTGTCACCTCGGGTGGAGCATCCTCGCCATGCGCTGTGAGTCACACACACGTGCGTTCACGCGTACACACAAACAGACCTTTGGGACTGTAGAGCGTTCACTTATCTCTATGTGAGGAGAGTGTGTCGTATAAGTAGGGGAACATCTCTGCATACGGTATGTGCTTCTGTTTGGTGTGTATGCGCTAACTGTCATTCACCATCTTCCTTACACCATGTCACACTGACTCTCTCTCTCTCTCTGGAGACTCTGTCTCTCCCACATCTCTCCCCCACCCTCTTTCCTTCTCCATTCCCTGACAACTCTCTCTCTTTCTCTCTCTCTCTCCCTCTCCCTCTGTCTCATACTCTTCTCTTTTTCTCTCTTTCGCCCTCAATTCAGTTCAATTTTTTCAATTTAAGAGCTTTATTGGAATGGGAAATATATGTTAACATTGCCAAAGCAAGTGAAATAAACAATAAAAATGAACAGTAAACATTACACTCACAAAAGTTCCAAAATAATGTCATATTATGTGCAAATAGTTAAAGTACAAAATAAAAAATAAATTAACAAAAATGGGTTGTATTTTAAATGGTGTTTGATCTTCACTGGTTGCCCATTTCTTGTGGCAACAGGTCACACATCTTCTTGCTGTGATTGCACACTGGTGTATTTCACCCAATAGATATGGGAGTTTATCAAAATTGTATTTGTTTTCAATTTTTTTGTGGGTCTGTGTAATCTGAGGGAAATATGTGTCTCTAATATGGTCATACATTTCACAGGAGGTTAGGCAGCTCAGTTTCCACCTCATTTTATGGGCAGTGTGCACATAACCTGTATTCTCTTGAGAGCCAGGTCTGCCTTTGGCAGCCTTTCTCATTAGTAAGTTTATGCTCACTGAGTCTGTACATAGTCAAAGATTTCCTTCATTTTGGGTCAGTCACAGTGGTCAGGTATTCTCCTACTTGTACTCTCTGTTTAGGGTCAAATAGCATTATAGTTTGCTCTGTTTTTTTGTAAATTCTTTCCAATGTGACAAGTATATATATTTGTTTTATTGTTATTGTTATTGTTTTTATTGTTATTATTGTTTTCTCATGTGTTGCTGTCCTGGGGCTCTGTGGTGTCTGTTTGTGTTTGTGAACAGAGCCCCAGGACTATCTTGCTTTGGGAGCTTTTCTCCAGGTTCATTTCTCTGTAGGTGATGGCTTTGTTATGGAAGGTTTGGGAATCCTTTTAGGTGGTTGTAGAACAATGGGTTCTATAATTGATTCAAGTATTGTTAGCCAGATCCTAATTGGTATGTTGAATTTGATGTTCCTTTAGATGGCACAGAAGGCCCTTCTTACCTTGTTTCTTAGATTGTTCACAGCTTTGTGGAAGTTACCTGTGGCGCTGATGTTTAGGCCGAGGTATGTATAGCTTTTTGTGTGCTCTCGGACAACGATATCTAGATGGAATTTGTATTCGTGGTCCTGGCAACTGGACCTTTTTTGGAACGCCATTATTTTTGTCATACTGAGATTTACTATCAGGGCCCAGGTCAGACAGAATCTGTGCAGAAGATCTAGGTGCTGCTATAGGCCGACCTTGGTTCGGGGACAGAAGCACCAGATCATCAGCAAACAGTAGACATTTGACTTCAGATTCTAGTAGGGTGAGGACGGGTGCAGCAGACTGTTTTAGTGCCCTCGCCAATTCGTTGATATATATGTTAAAGAGGATGGGGCTTAAGCTGCATCCCTGTCTCACCCCCTGGCCCTGTGGAAAGAAATGTGTGTGGTTTTTGCCAATTTTAACTGCACACTTTGTTGTTTTTGTACATGGATTTTATAATGTCGTATGTTTTTCCCCCAACACCACTTTCCATCAATTTGTATAGCAGACCCTCATGCCAAATTGAGTCAAAAGCTTTTTTGAAATCAACAAAGCAAGAGAATACTTTGCCTTTGTTTTGGTTTGATTGTTTGTCAATTAGAGTGTGCAGGATGAATATGTGGTCTGTCATATGGTAATTTGGTAAAAAGCAAATTTGACATTTGCTCAGTACATTGCTTTCACTGAGGAAATGTAGGTGTCTGCTGTTTATGATAATGAAGAGGATTTTACCAAAGTTGCTGTTGACGCATATCCCCCGGTAGTTATTGGGGTCAAATTTGTCTCCACTTTTGTGGATTGGGGTGATCAGTCCTTGGTTCCAAATATTGAGGAAGATGCCAGAGGTGAGGATGATGTTAAAGAGTTTAAGTATAGCTAATTGGAATTTGTGGTCTGTATGTTTGATCCTTTAATTTAGGATATCATTAACCCCAAAGGTCTTTTTGGGATGGAGGGTTTGTATTTTGTCCTGCAGTTCATTCAATGTTATTGGATGATTCAGGGGGTTCTGGTAGTATTTAATTGTCCATTCCAAGACTTGTATTTGATCATGTATATGTTTTTTTCTGTTTGTTCTTTGTTATAGAGCCCAAAAGATTGGAGAAGTGGTTTATCCATCTCCATTTTGGATAGTTAACTCTTCGTGTTGTTGTTTGTTTCGAGTTTTCCAATTTTCCCAGAAGTGGTTAGATTCTATGAATTCTTCAATTACATTGAGCTGATATCTGACGTGCTGTTACTTCTTTTTCCGTTGTGTATTTCTGTATTGTTTTAGTGATTCATCATAGTGAAGGTGTAGGCTCAGGTTTTCTGGGTGTCTATGTTTTGGTTGGATAGATTTCTCAATTTCTTTCTTATGTTTTTGCATTTTTCATCAAACCATTTGTCAGTGTTGTTAATTTTCTTATGTTGTTTGATTGACATTTTTAGATTTGATAGTGAAGCTGAGAGGTCAAACTGTATAGGTTTTCTACTGCCAAGTTTGCACCTTCACTATTACAGTGAAACCTTTAGTCCAGGAACATTTCTAGAAGGAATTTGTTGTTGCCTAATTGTTTTTGGTAGATTTCCACACTATTTTCCTTCCATCTATAGCATTTCTTAATATTATTCAGTTCCTTTGGCTTTGATGCCTTATGATTGAGCATAGCTGTGTTCAAGTAGAGTGTGATTTTGTTGTGATCTGATAGGGGTGTCAGTGGACTGACTGTGAATGCTCTAAGAGACTCTGGGTTGAGGTCAGTGATAAAGTAGTCTACAGTACTACTGCCAAGAGATGAGATATAGGTACACCTACCATAGGAGTCCCCTCGAAACCTACCATTGACTATGTACATACCCAGCATCCGACTTTTTGCAATAGGTCTGGCAGTAAAAATTAGCTCCTCAAAGGAGGTGTGTAGGGGTAGACTGTTTGTAGTAAACACAGAAATTAACAACAGGGGTTTTGTCCTTATAAATGTGTATGCGCCTAACACAGAGAGAGAGAGTCTGTTTGGTTGTCTTAGGAACTCTTACAGGTAGCTCCTGAGGGGACGCTGGTGGTAGTCGGGGACTGGAACTGTACGATGGATTTTATGAAAGATAGAAATGGGAGGAGCCTCATTCAGGCTCAGTGGGGTGTTAAGGGACAACATTAAGCAGTTTGAACTAGTGGATGTTTGGAGAACTAGACATCCCAACACAAGACAGTATACAGTTGAAGTCAGAGGCTTACATACACCTTAATAACCAAATACATTTAAGCTCAGTTTTTCACAATTCCTGACATTTAATCCTAGTAACAATTCCCTGTTTTAGGTCAGTTAGGATCACCACTTTATTTTAAGAATGTGAAATGTCAGAATAATAGTAGAGAATGATTTATTTCAGCTTTTATTTCTTTCATCACATTCCCAGTGGGTCAGAAGTTTACATACACTCAATTAGTATTTGGTAGCATTGCCTTTAAATGGTTTAACTTGGGTCAAACGTTTTGGGTAGACTTCCACAAGCTTCCCACAATAAGTTGGAGGAATTTTGGCCCATTCCTCCTGACAGAGCTGATGTAACTAAGTCAGGTTTGTAGGCCTTCTTGCTCGCACACGTTTTTCAGTTATGCCCACAAATCTTCTATAGGATTGAGGTCAGGGCTTTGTGATGGCCATTTCAATACCTTGACTTTGTTGTCCTTAACCTTTCTAGGATGAGTGTGCCGCTAGCGGCACTCCCCCCCCCCCCCACTGAAAAACCAGTGCCGCGAAATTCAAAAAAAATATTTTTTTTAAATATTTAACTTTCACACATTAAAGTCCAATACAGCTAATGAAAGACACAGATCTTGTGAATCCAGTCAACATGTCCGATTTTTAAAATGTTTTACAGGGAAGACACAATATGTAAAGATGTACATCTATTACCTAAAAACACATTAGCATAATCCACCATCTTTTATTTGTCCACCAACACCAGTAGCCATCACCAATTCGGCTAAACTAAGATATTTATAGCCCCTAACCAACAAAAAAACTCATTAGATGACAGTCTGATAACATATTTATGGTATGGGATAGGTTTTGTTAGAAAAAAGTGCATATTTCAGGTAGATGGCATAGGTTACAATTGCACCCACCGTCACAAATGGAATAGAAAAACTACTTAGAGCAACGTGTTTACCTACTTACTAATCATCAAACATTTCGTAAAAATACACAGCATACACGAATCGAAAGACACAGATCCTGTGAATACAGACAATATTTCAGATTTTCTAAGTGTCTTACAGCGAAAACACAATAAATCGTTATATTAGCATAGCACATACCACATAGCAGCCCAGCATTGATTCTAGCCAAAGTGAGCGATAAAAGTCAACATCGCCAAAAGATATTAATTTTTTCACTAACCTTCTCAGAATTCTTCCGATGACACTCCTGTAACATCACATTACAACATGCATATACAGTTTGATCGCAAATGTTTATATTTAGCCACCAAAATCATGGTTATACAATGTGAAATTTAGCTCAGCTGGTCAGAAAATGTCCTTGCGCCACTTAGACAGTGATCTACTCTTATACATAAATACTCATAAACGTGACTAAAAAATATAGGGTGGACAGGGATTGATAGACAATTTAATTCTTAATACAATTGCGTTATTACATTTTTTAATTTATCCTTACTTTTCAATACAGTTTGCGCCAAGCGAAGCTACGTCAAAAAACATGGCGTCCTAAGCCACTAAAATGTTTCGACAGAAACACGATTTATCATAATAAAAATGTCCTACTTTGAGCTGTTCTTCCATCAGTATCTTGGGCAAAGGATCCTTTCTTGGGAGAAATCGTCTTTTGGTGGAAAGCTGTCCTCTTGCCATGTGGAAATGCCAACGGCGTTCGGGATGAACTGAAAAGCGTGCCCAACTATTCACATCGTTGCAAAAATAAATGTCCCAAAATCGCACTAAACGGATATAAATTGCTATAAAACGCTTTAAATTAACTACCTTATGATGTTTTTAACTCCCATAACGAGTAGAAACATGACCCGAGTAATATTACCCCCTTCACTAATGCTTGGAAAAGGTGCGGGCCGGTGTCCTCTAGGCGCATGACGCAGCTCCAAAAGAATGACTAGCTTCAGGGTTTTTTCATTTGTAGGGCCTGTGAACGCGCAATCGACCCCATTGGAATCGTCATCACGTAAAGGCATCCAGGGGAAGACGTAAGAAGTGTCCGTATAGTCATAGCAAAATCAGTGCCTTTTTAACTGACTTCAGAACAGTGGCCAACATTTCTGAAATCTGAATCCATGTCAGGGAAATTGCTGTAGAATGGGCTCTGTTCCACTTAGAGACAAAATTTCAACTCCTATAGAAACTATAGACTGTTTTCTATCCAATAATAATAATAATATGCATATTGTACGATCAAGGATTTTGTGGGAAGCCGTTTAAAAAAAGTACCCAATTAGCATAAATAGCCTAAACAGCGCCCTCATCCCCAACAGGTTAAGCCATTTTGCCACAACTTTGGAAGTATGCTTGGGGTCATTGTCCATTTGGAAGACCCATTTGCGACCAAGCTTTAACTTCCTGACTGATGTCTTGAGATGTTGCTTCAATATATCCACATAATTTTCCATCCTCATGATGCCATCTATTTTGTGAAGTGCACCAGTCCCCCCTGCAGCAAAGCACCCCCACAACATGATGCTGCTTCACGGTTGGGATGGTGTTCTTCGGCTTGCAATCCCTCCCCTTTTTCCTCCAAATATAATGATGGTCATTATAGCCAAACTGTTCTATTTTTGTTTCATCAGACCAGAGGAAAAAAGTATGATCTTTGTCTCCATGTGTATTTGCAAATCGTAGTCTAGCTTTAATATGGCAGTTTTGGAGCAGTGGCTTCTTCCTTGCTGAGCGGCCTTTCAGGTTATGTCGATATAGGACTCATTTCACTGTGGATATAGATACTTTTGTACCTGTTTCCTCCAGAATCTTCACAAGGTCCTTTGCTGTTGTTCTGAGATTGATTTGCACTTTTCGCACCAAAGTACGTTAATCTCTAGGAGACAGAACGTGTCTCCTTCCTGAGCGGTATGACGGCTGCGTGGTCCCATGGAGTTTATACTTGTGTACTATTGTTTGTACAGATGAACGTGGTACCTTCAGGCATTTGAAAATTGCTCCCACGGATGAACCAGACTTGTGGAGGTCTGCAATTTTTTTCTGAGGCCTTAGCTGATTTCTTTTGATTTTCCCATGATGTCAAGCAAAGAGGCACTGAGTTTGAAGGTATGCCTTGAAATACATCCACAGGTACACCTCGAATGGACTCAACTGATGTCAATTAGCCTATCAGAAGCTTCTAAAGCCATTACATAATTTTCTGGAATTTTCCAAGCTGTTTAAAGGCACAGTCAACTTAGTGTATGTAAACTTCTGACCCACTGGAATTGTGATACAGTGAATTATAAGTGAAATTATCTGTCTGTAAACAATTTTTGGAAAAATTACTTGTGTCATGACACAAGGTAGATGTCCTAACCGACTTGCCAATACAAAAGTTTGTTAACAAATGTGTGGAGTGGTTGAAAAACGAATTTTAATGACTCCAACCTAAGTGTATGTAAACTTCCGACTTCAACTGTACATGGGTGAAGGTCTTTGGGGCTAGGGTGAGTGCAGCCCGACTAGGGTGCTACCATTTTCCCAGTGGTTTTTTCATATCACCACATAACCACAGCCCGGCTGTCTATTTCCCCAGGGCCTCAGCAGGCATCCTTTTGGAAGTTTAATGTAAAGCTCTTACAAGATGTCACTTTTTGCTCAGGTTTCCTGACTTATTGAGAAAGATTGGTGTATCGAAGAGAGGAGTATGAGTCTCTGAGTCAATAATGAGATATGGGAAAAGTCCATATTCAGCTTTTTTGTCAACAGTATACAGCTCTCTCATCCTCAAAGGCTAGGAGAGTATTGGGGGAGCTGGTGGGGCAAGGCAATGTAGGCCTCCAGGCTAATTTAGCTGGGACCTGGGCAGTTTTTTCCAGGTTAAAGCAAAGGGAGCACTTGTAAGAGCTACGTTCTCCATGCACAAGGAGATGGATGCTTCAAGCTCCTCTTCTTTGGTTTGAGAAGACAGAGCGGTGAAGCCAAGGGTATGCATTGACTGCACTGTCGGATGGGCGGGTGACCTCTGTGGTGGGGTAGATACGGGAGTAGACTGTGGAGTTTTATACTGAGTTGTATAGGGCAGAACTGTGTGATCCTATGTGTAGTCAGGTTTTGTTTGCAGAACTCCCTAAGCTCTCTTTGGCACAGAGGGATGAAATGGACATTCCCCTGTTGTCCCATGAACTGGCAGAGGCCGTAACCCAGATGTCCCCCGGACGTGCACTGGTGGTCGATGGGACTTCCAGTGAAGTTTTATAAAAAATTCTGGAGAATAATTGGACTAGACCTCTTTTGCGTGTTGCGTGAGTTCGTTGGGGTAGGAGAGTTGCCGATGAGCTGCCGTCAGGTGGATCTGACTCTCCTGCCCAAAAAAGGGGACTTGTGTGAACTTAAGAACTGGAGGCCTTTTGCATTGCTCTGTGCGTATTACAAGATATTTACCAAAGTCCTCGCTAACAGACTGAACTCCCATCTGAACTCTATAGTATACAAGGACCAGACATATTGTGTACCGGGACGCTCAATCACAGACAACTTGTTCTTAATCAGGTTTTCTATTGTGAACTTTGACTGGTCTCTTTAGACCAAGAGAAGGATTTTGATAGAGTGGACCATGAGTATCTGTTTAATGTGATGTCTGTCTTGGGGTTTGGGGAAAGGTTTTTGGCTTGCGTGAAGATGTTGTATGCTGGGGCGTCATGTATGGTCAAGGTGGGAGGGGTGCTCAGTAGGCCAGTCTGGGTGAGGCCAGGCATTAGACAAGGATGCCCTTTATTGGGGTAGTTATATACAAACTAGCCATTGAGCCTTTTTTGGGCCTCGTACGCAGGATACTGCAGGGAGTGTGATGGACAGGCATGGGTGTGTTGCCCGGCATAGCAGTGTCGGCGTGTGCAGATTGCGTTTCTGTGATGGTCATGGATGGGCAGGATATGCGGGCACTATTGACAAGTCTGAAGGTGTACGAGGGAGCTTCGTCAGCTAAGGTGAACTGGGGCAAGGTGAACTGGGGCAAGAGCAAAGCTCTGTTACGTGGGGCATGGAGGGATAGCCCCCCCCCACCCCCCCCTCTGCTTCCAGGGAGTTTGCAGTGGGGTTGTGAAGGGCTTTACATTTGGGGGGTGTACCTGGGCTTCGAGAGGTGGATCAGGGATAACTGGGAGGGGCTATCACAGGTAGTGGTGTCAAGACTGGCCAGGTGGAGGTGTCTCCTGTCCCAAGTGTCATATAGAGGGAGGGTGCTGATAATTAACAACCTGGTGGTATCCTCCCTGTGGTATAAACTGGCTGTCCTCAACCCCCCCCCCCCCCCCCCCCCGTCTGCTCTCAGACCTGCAATGTAAGCTGGTGGATTTTTCATTGGCTGAGGGTGGCAGTGTTGTACATGTCCGTCCATGAAGGAGGACAGGGCCTGGTGGAACTGGAGAGCAGGGTGGCTGCATTCCAACTAAAGGCGGCACAGAGACTGCTGCACCATACTGATGTCGGCTGGAGGGAACCAGCATGCGCGATGCTGAGGAAAGCTGGCAGATTAGGGTTGGACCGGCAGCTGTTCCCCAAGAGTACAGCAGGTCTCTCTGATTTTTTTACTCTACGGTGCTGAGGGCCTGGCAGCTGCTAAGGACCACACGAGAATGGAGTGTGGAGCCTGGGCTGTGGGTGTGGGAGGAACCTATCTTCCACAATCCAGCCATCCTGCAGAAGCGACTGATGGCAGCAGGTTTACTAAGGCTGGGTGACCTGTGGCTGCTAGGGAAGGTAGGGTGGAAATCCCCGGAAGTTCTGGCACAAGAAACAGGACTAACATCTCTTAGGCTGCTGGAGAGATTCCTGGGGGAGTTCCAGGAGGCACTGTCTGAGCCGATAAGGGGGGTGTTTGAGCGGCCAACGGGGAAGGGCCACCAATGTTTCAATGTATGGTGGGTTTTAGATGGAGGGGGCTCCACAAACTCCCAGTACCAAAGAGGTCAGGGGACCTCCAGTGGAGGGTTCTACATGGAGCCCTGCCCACTAATAAATAGCTGGTTGGCACGGTCGACCCGGGAGTCGGACAGGGGTGTCCTTTCTGAGTGAAACTGCGCATCATGAGATTTCTGTGTGCGCCAGGTTAATGCCATTAATATCTCTGTTGGAATGTCTGTGTGAGAGGTTGGGGGTGGTTTTTACTGTTGGGATGTTTATAATGGGGTACAGGTATTCGAATAAGGAAAAGGCCAAATGTGTGTGGTTGAATTTTCTGTTTGCTCAAGCAAAGTTGTCTATTTGGCTAACAAGGAGGAACAGGGTCAAAGGTGGGGGGATAACATACCCTTTACTATTATTTAATGGGATGGTCTCTGTGCGCGGAATTTTAATTAAATAAATTATAAAAAGTGTGGAGAGATATGGTGTGTCGGGGAGGCTGCCTGTATAGCTGGGGAAGATGAGTTGGATATACGGTTGTAGAAGAGGTGAGGTTTTGGTTATTGTGATGTGTGATGTTGTTTTGTATCGTGGGGTAGAGGGCAAGGTGAGTATGCAGCAAAGGGAATATTTGTTTTTTAAAGGGGGTGGGGGTGGTGGTGGTGAGGTTTTAATGAAATTAGGATGTATCATTAAAGAAAGACAAAAAGTCTAAAAAGTATATCTCTTTCTGGAGACTCAGCCACATCTCTCTCCACCCTATTCCCTGCTCTATTCCCTTATCTTTCTCTTTTTTCTCTCTCTCTCTGTTTTTGTTCTCTCTCCCTCCCTCTCTCTTTCTCTCTTTTTCTCTCCCTCTCTCTTTTCTCTCTTTCTCTCTCTCTTTTTCCCTTTCTCTTTTGTTCTCTCTCTTTCTCTTTTTTCTCTCTCTTTTCTCTTATTCTCTCTCTCTTTTTTTTCTCTCTCTATTTCTCTTTTTTTTCTCTCTTCAGCCACATCTCACCCTACTCTCTCTCTCTCTCTCTCTCGCTCTTTCTCTCTCATATGAAATGGAGGCTGCTGGTTTACGTTATCCATGACAGATACACAACCAGGGACAGATTGAGTTAGACAGCCTCCCCCTCATCCCCCCACAAAACACACCTCTCCCACACCCTATTCTCTTATCTCTCTCTCTTTCTTCTCTCCTCTCGCTCTCTCTCTCTCTCATTCATTAATTAATTATCTCTCTCTGGAGACTCAGCCACATCTCTCCCCCAACCTATTCCCTTCTCTCTCTCTCTCTCTCTCTCTCTCTCTCTCTCTCTCTCTCTCTCTCTCTCTCTCTCTCTCTCTCTCTCTCTCTCTCTCTCTCTCTCTCTCTCTCTCTCTCTCTCTCTCTCTCTCTCTCTCTCTCTCTCTCTCTCTCTCTCTCTCTCTCTCTCTCTCTCTCTCTCTCTCTCTCTCTCTCTCTCTCTCTCTCTCTCTCTCTCCTCTCTCTCTCTCTCTCTCTCTCTCTCTCTCTCTCTCTCTCTCTCTCTCTCTCTCTCTCTCTCTCTCTCTCTCTCTCTTCTCTCTCTCTCTCTCTCTCTCTCTCTCTCTCTCTCTCTCTCTCTCTCTCTCTCTCTCTCTCCTCTCTCTCTCTCTCTCTCTCTCTCTCTCTCTCTCTCTCTCTCTCTCTCTCTCTCTCTCTCTCTCTCTCTCTCTCTCTCTCTCTCTCTCTCTCTCTCTCTCTCTCTCTCTCTCTCTCTCTCTCTCTCTCTCTCTCTCTCTCTCTCTCTCTCTCTCTCTCTCTCTCTCTCTCTCTCTCTCTCTCTCTCTCTCTCTCTCTCTCTCTCTCCTCTCTCTCTCTCTCTCTCTCTCTCTCTCTCTCTCTCTCTCTCTCTCTCTCTCTCTCTCTCTCTCTCTCTCTCTCTCTCTCTCTCTCTCTCTCTCTCTCTCTCTCTCTCTCAGCCACATCTCTCCCCGACCCTATTCTCCTCTCTCTCACTCTCTTTCCCTCTCTCTTCAGACTCAGCCACATCTCTCCACCCACCCTATTCTCATCTCTCTCTCTCCGCCACATCTATCCCCCACCTTATTCCCTTCTCTCTCTCTCTTCCCTCCTCTATTCCCTTTTCTCTCTCCCAGTCCTACTTCTCAAACTCCTCATATGAATTGGAGGCTGCTGGCTTACGTTATCCGTGACAGATACACGACCAGGGACAGATTTAGTTAGACAGCCTTTCCCTCATCCCCCACAAAACATCACTGGCCCTGGCGCTCCAAGCCCGGTCCACCGCAAAAATCCATCCAGTATACTCTCTCTCTCTCTCTCACACACACACACACACACACACACACACACACACACACACACACACACACACACACACACACACACACACACACACACACACACACACACACACACACACACACACACACACACACACACACACACACACACACGGTTCCTGGGTGAACCCATCCTGGAGAAATTGCTTAGTTGGTCATTAACATTAAACATATAGATGCAGTATCTACAGTTAAGAGGCCATGAAGGAAATCTCCCACCCATTGTGTTATCATTTTTGTCATCATTGTTTACCTTGCATGGGCAGCACAAATGTTATTGAGCGTAAAATCAGCCACACTTCTATTTTATTTGGCATTGCACCTCTTTTACAAGGCAATCGCCACGGAAAGCAGCAGTGGAAGCAAGTTGAAAATGCAAGGTCGATTTACATTAATTCTCTTGAATGGGGAGCAAGGTTACCATCTGTCAGCGGCTGATTGACAGGTGACAGTAAATGTCCAGTCTCCATGGGGAGTAGGGGTGGGGGGGTTGGCAGCAGGCATTGACAAGGAAACAGGAAATATATGTTCTCCTTTTCCTCCTATCTGATCCTCCTACAGTGTCCCTGTGTGTATGCAGCACCTTATGCAGACTCATAAAGATGGAGAAGACATTACACACATTGCCAAGACTTTAAGTACTTCTTCCTCTCTCTCTATCAATGGTCTAATACAGTTACCCCTGATGAAAGCTAAGTGAGTTTTTTGTGGATGTAAGGTTGTGCACAAGGTTACCAAATGTTGGGAGATTTCATTCATTTCTGATTAACGTTGTCAATGTGCTTAAAAAATGAAACATTTGTTTGTTGGATCCAATAGCACCTGTTACGTGCTGTGATGGAGAGAGAGATAGAGGGAGAGAGATGGAAAGAAAGGTGGATGAATGTTTGTGTTAGAGTCTGTGTCTTTAAGGTAGCTGCAGGGATGTTGTGTCTCAGTCTGTCTCTGTGGCTCTCATCATAGAGGACGGCTAGAGTACAACCTTGATCTGCTTTCCAAAGCTATTACACTCCACAAAGGACCCCCAGATCTCCCTGACAAATGTGGACATCCCTTCCCTGAGTCCCCCTTCATTGTGGGAGGCCACAAACACACGTACACACACACCCAGGCACACCTAAACAGCTGGCCCAGTTCTGTCTCTCTGTCTCCCTCCTCTATCTTTCTGGCTCTACCCCCCCACCCCCCCCCCCCCCCCACCCCCCTCAATCACTGCTATACACAAATGACAGGAGGTATTATTCAGTAATTCCCCCTGCATTATGTAACCATGTGGAATATCAGCCTCTCTTTTGGTTGTAGAGATGATATTCATAACGTTCATGACCTCCGGATCAGCTCCTTATTCACAGTGAGCTGCAGATATCATTTTAATTCTTTGGTATTTACTCAGACCGACTGGTAATTAGGTTTGAGGCCTGAGTGCCGTTTTGCATTTTCTTTGTGTGTGTGTGTGTGTGTGTAATGTGAGCGGTTAAGTGTACAGTATGTCTATGTAACGTTAGTGTGAGTGTCTGTCCATGCCCAGTAACCAGATGTTTAGAATATGTCAATCAAAGCACTCAGTCGGGGTCTCAGCGTGTTGAGAGTTACAATAGTAGAATACACAGGATGCAATTTAACATGGGATTGTGCATCAGCAGTTGTCCTCTTATGTCAGTCAATTAGCCCATGTTTTAGATTGCTAAGTTAGTTTAGCGGCCAGCTATCTAAACTTGTTATCATGGTCGAATTACCGGCTGGGGAGCCCCCATTGATTTTGTTAGTCAGTCTCACTCAGACATCATATGAAAAACTGTCAACATTTCCCTACACCCTATGGCAAAATGTGTAGAATTGCAGGAAATTAGCTGTGCAACAACTCATTTTCCTCTCCACCCATGGCAAAATTAGTAGAATTACATGAAATTAACTCTAACACGTAAAAAATGTATTCCGCTTTCAAGTGGGAGGCCACTAAAATGTTTGTGTGTTGCCAATCTCTGCCATATATGGGTGTGTGTGTTGCCCATCCCTGCCATGCGGAGTGTGTGTGTTGCCCGTCCCTGCCATACATGTGTGTGTGTTGCCCGTCCCTGCCATACATGTTTGTGTGTTACCCATCCCTGCCATACATGTTTGTGTGTTACTAATCCCTGCCATACATGTTTGTGTGTGTTGCCCATCCCTGCCATGCGGAGTGTGTGTGTTGCCCATCCCTGCCATACATGTTTGTGTGTTACCTATCCCTGCCATACATGGGTGTGTGAGTTGCCCATCCCCTGCCATACATGTTTGTGTGTTACCTATCCCTGCCATACATGTTTGTGTGTGTTGCCCATCCCTGCCATACATGTTTGTGTGTGTTGCCCATCCCCTGCCATACATGTGTGTGTGTTGCCCATCCCTGCCATGCGGAGTGTGTGTGTTGCCCATCCCTGCCATACATGTGTGTGTGTTGCCCGTCCCTGCCATACATGTGTGTGTGTTGCCCGTCCCTGCCATACATGTGTGTGTGTTACCTATCCCTGCCATACATGTGTGTGAGTTGCCCATCCCTGCCATGCGGAGTGTGTGTGTTACCTATCCCTGCCATACATGTTTGTGTGTTACCTATCCCTGCCATACATGTTTGTGTGTGTTGCCCATCCCTGCCATACATGTTTGTGTGTGTTGCCCATCCCTGCCATACATGTGTGTGTGTGTTGCCCATCCCTGCCATACATGTGTGTGTGTGTTGCCCATCCCTGCCATGCGGAGTGTGTGTGTTGCCCATCCCTGCCATACATGTGTGTGTGTGTTGCCCATCCCTGCCATACATGTGTGTGTGTGTTGCCCATCCCTGCCATGCGGAGTGTGTGTGTTGCCCATCCCTGCCATACATGTGTGTGTGTTGCCCGTCCCTGCCATACATGTTTGTGTGTTACCTATCCCTGCCATACATGGGTGTGTGAGTTGCCCATCCCCTGCCATACATGGGTGTGTGAGTTGCCCATCCCTGCCATACATGTTTGTGTGTGTTGCCCATCCCTGCCATACATGTGTGTGTGTGTTGCCCATCCCTGCCATACATGGATGTGTGAGTTGCCCATCCCTGCCATACATGGGTGTGTGAGTTGCCCATCCCCTGCCATACATGTTTGTGTGTGTTGCCCATCCCTGCCATACATGTTTGTGTGTGTTGCCCATCCCTGCCATACATGTTTGTGTGTGTTGCCCATCCCCTGCCATACATGTTTGTGTGTGTTGCCCATCCCTGCCATACATGTTTGTGTGTGTTGCCCATCCCTGCCAAACATGTTTGTGTGTGTTGCCCATCCCCTGCCATACATGTTTGTGTGTGTTACCCATCCCTGCCATACATGTTTGTGTGTGTTTCCCATCCCTGCCATACATGTTTGTGTGTGTTTCCCATCCCTGCCATACATGTTTGTGTGTGTTACCCATTCCTGCCATACATGTTTGTGTGTGTTTCCCATTCCTGCCATACATGTTTGTGTGTGTTACCCATTCCTGCCATACATGTTTGTGTGTGTTGCCTATCCCTGCCATACATGGGTGTGTGAGTTGCCCATCCCTGCCATACATGTTTGTGTGTGTTGCCCATCCCTGCCATACATGGGTGTGTGAGTTGCCCATCCCTGCCATACATGTTTGTGTGTGTTGCCCATCCCTGCCATACATGGGTGTGTGAGTTGCCCATCCCTGCCATACATGTTTGTGTGTGTTGCCCATCCCTGCCATACATGTGTGTGTGTGTTGCCCATCCCTGCCATACATGTGTGTGTGTGTTGCCCATCCCTCCCATACATGTTTGTGTGTGTTGCCCATTCCTGCCATACATGGGTGTGTGAGTTGCCCATCTCTGCCATACATGTTTGTGTGTGTTGCCCATCCCTGCCATACATGTTTGTGTGTGTTGCCCATCCCTGCCATACATGTGTGTGTGTGTTGCCCATCCCTGCCATACATGGGTGTGTGAGTTCCCCATCCCTGCCATACATGTTTGTGTGTGTTGCCCATCCCTGCCATACGTGTGTGTGTGTTGCCCATCCCTGCCATACATGTGTGTGTGTTTTGCCCATCCCTGCCATACATGTTTGTGTGTGTTGCCCATCCCTGCCATACATGGGTGTGTGAGTTGCCCATCCCTGCCATACATGTTTGTGTGGGTTGCCCATCCCTGCCATACATGTGTGTGTGTGTTGCCCATCCCTGCCATACATGTGTGTGTGTTGCCCATCCCTGCCATACATGTTTGTGTGTGTTGCCCATCCCTGCCATACATGTGTGTGTGTGTGTTTCCCATCCCTGCCATACATGTTTGTGTGTGTGTTTCCCATCCCTGCCATACATGTTTGTGTGTGTTGCCCATCCCTGCCATACATGTTTGTGTGTGTTGCCCATCCCTGCCATACATGTTTGTGTGTGTTGCCCATCCCTGCCATACATGTGTGTGTGTGTTACCTATTCCTGCCATACATGTGTGTGTGTGCTGCCCATCCCTGCCATACATGTTTCTGTGTGTTGCCCATCCCTGCCATACATGTTTGTGTGTGTTGCCCATCCCTGCCATACATGTTTGTGTGTGTTGCCCATCCCTGCCATACATGTGTGTGTGTGTTACCTATTCCTGCCATACATGTGTGTGTGTGTGTTGCCCATCCCTGCCATACATGTTTGTGTGTGTTGCCCATTCCTGCCATACATGTTTGTGTGTGTTGCCCGTCCCTGCCATACATGTTTGTGTGTGTTTCCCATCCCTGCCATACATCTTTGTGTGTGTTGCCCATCCCTGCCATACATGTTTCTGTGTGTTTCCCATCCCTGCCATACATGTTTGTGTGTGTTGCCCATCCCTGCCATACATGTTTGTGTGTGTTACCCATCCCTGCCATACATGTTTGTGTGTGTTGCCCATCCCTGCCATACATGTGTGTGTGTGTTTCCCATCCCCTGCCATACATGTTTGTGTGTTACCTATCCCTGCCATACATGTTTGTGTGTGTTGCCCATCCCTGCCATACATGTTTGTGTGTGTTGCCCATCCCTGCCATACATGTGTGTGTGAGTTGCCCATCCCTGCCATACATGGGTGTGTGAGTTGCCCATCCCTGCCATACATGGGTGTGTGAGTTGCCCATCCCCTGCCATACATGTTTGTGTGTGTTGCCCATCCCTGCCATACATGTTTGTGTGTGTTGCCCATCCCTGCCATACATGTTTGTGTGTGTTGCCCATCCCTGCCATACATGTTTGTGTGTGTTGCCCATCCCCTGCCATACATGTTTGTGTGTGTTGCCCATCCCTGCCATACATGTTTGTGTGTGTTGCCCATCCCTGCCATACATGTTTGTGTGTGTTGCCCATTCCTGCCATACATGTTTGTGTGTGTTACCCATCCCTGCCATACATGTTTGTGTGTGTTTCCCATCCCTGCCATACATGTTTGTGTGTGTTTCCCATCCCTGCCATACATGTTTGTGTGTGTTACCCATTCCTGCCATACATGTTTGTGTGTGTTTCCCATCCCTGCCATACATGTTTGTGTGTGTTACCCATTCCTGCCATACATGTTTGTGTGTGTTGCCCATTCCTGCCATACATGTTTGTGTGTGTTGCCTATCCCTGCCATACATGTTTGTGTGTGTTGCCCATCCCTGCCATACATGTGTGTGTGTGTGTTTCCCATCCCTGCCATACATGTTTGTGTGTGTTGCCCATCCCTGCCATACATGGGTGTGTGAGTCGCCCATCCCTGCCATACATGTTTGTGTGTGTTGCCCATCCCTGCCATACATGGGTGTGTGAGTTGCCCATCCCTGCCATACATGGGTGTGTGAGTTGCCCATCCCTGCCATACATGGGTGTGTGTGTTGCCCATCCCTGCCATACATGTTTGTGTGTGTTGCCCATCCCTGCCATACATGGGTGTGTGAGTTGCCCATCCCTGCCATACATGTTTGTGTGTGTTGCCCATCCCTGCCATACATGGGTGTGTGAGTTGCCCATCCCTGCAATACATGTTTGTGTGTGTTGCCCATCCCTGCCATACATGTGTGTGTGTGTTGCCCATCCCTGCCATACATGTGTGTGTGTGTTGCCCATCCCTGCCATACATGTTTGTGTGTGTTGCCCATTCCTGCCATACATGGGTGTGTGAGTTGCCCATCTCTGCCATACATGTTTGTGTGTGTTGCCCATCCCTGACATACATGTTTGTGTGTGTTGCCCATCCCTGCCATACATGTGTGTGTGTGTTGCCCATCCCTGCCATACATGGGTGTGTGAGTTGCCCATCCCTGCCATACATGTTTGTGTGGGTTGCCCATCCCTGCCATACATGTGTGTGTGTGTTGCCCATCCCTGCCATACATGTGTGTGTGTTGCCCATCCCTGCCATACATGTTTGTGTGTGTTACCCATTCCTGCCATACATGTTTGTGTGTGTTACCCATTCCTGCCATACATGTTTGTGTGTGTTGCCTATCCCTGCCATGCATGTTTGTGTGTGTTGCCCATCCCTGCCATACATGTTTGTGTGTGTTTCCCATCCCTGCCATACATGTTTGTGTGTGTTGCCCATCCCTGCCATACATGGGTGTGTGAGTTGCCCATCCCTGCCATACATGTTTGTGTGTGTTGCCCATCCCTGCCATACATGGGTGTGTGAGTTGCCCATCCCTGCTATACATGTTTGTGTGTGTTGCCCATCCCTGCCATACATGGGTGTGTGAGTTGCCCATCCCTGCCATACATGTTTGTGTGTGTTGCCCATCCCTGCCATACATGGGTGTGTGAGTTGCCCATCCCTGCCATACATGTTTGTGTGTGTTGCCCATCCCTGCCATACATGTGTGTGTGTGTTGCCCATCCCTGCCATACATGTGTGTGTGTTTTGCCCATCCCTGCCATACATGTTTGTGTGTGTTGCCCATCCCTGCCATACATGGGTGTGTGAGTTGCCCATCCCTGCCATACATGTTTGTGTGGGTTGCCCATCCCTGCCATACATGTGTGTGTGTGTTGCCCATCCCTGCCATACATGTGTGTGTGTTGCCCATCCCTGCCATACATGTTTGTGTGTGTTGCCCATCCCTGCCATACATGTGTGTGTGTGTGTGTTTCCCATCCCTGCCATACATGTTTGTGTGTGTTGCCCATCCCTGCCATACATGTGTGTGTGTGTTGCCCATCCCTGCCATACATGGGTGTGTGAGTTCCCCATCCCTGCCATACATGTTTGTGTGTGTTGCCCATCCCTGCCATACATGTGTGTGTGTGTTGCCCATCCCTGCCATACATGTGTGTGTGTTTTGCCCATCCCTGCCATACATGTTTGTGTGTGTTGCCCATCCCTGCCATACATGGGTGTGTGAGTTGCCCATCCCTGCCATACATGTTTGTGTGGGTTGCCCATCCCTGCCATACATGTGTGTGTGTGTTGCCCATCCCTGCCATACATGTGTGTGTGTTGCCCATCCCTGCCATACATGTTTGTGTGTGTTGCCCATCCCTGCCATACATGTGTGTGTGTGTGTTTCCCATCCCTGCCATACATGTTTGTGTGTGTTGCCCATCCCTGCCATACATGTTTGTGTGTGTTGCCCATCCCTGCCATACATGTTTGTGTGTGTTGCCCATCCCTGCCATACATGTGTGTGTGTGTTACCTATTCCTGCCATACATGTGTGTGTGTGCTGCCCATCCCTGCCATACATGTTTCTGTGTGTTGCCCATCCCTGCCATACATGTTTGTGTGTGTTGCCCATCCCTGCCATACATGTTTGTGTGTGTTGCCCATCCCTGCCATACATGTGTGTGTGTGTTACCTATTCCTGCCATACATGTGTGTGTGTGTGTTGCCCATCCCTGCCATACATGTTTGTGTGTGTTGCCCATTCCTGCCATACATGTTTGTGTGTGTTGCCCGTCCCTGCCATACATGTTTGTGTGTGTTTCCCATCCCTGCCATACATCTTTGTGTGTGTTGCCCATCCCTGCCATACATGTTTCTGTGTGTTTCCCATCCCTGCCATACATGTTTGTGTGTGTTGCCCATCCCTGCCATACATGTTTGTGTGTGTTACCCATCCCTGCCATACATGTTTGTGTGTGTTGCCCATCCCTGCCATACATGTGTGTGTGTGTTTCCCATCCCCTGCCATACATGTTTGTGTGTTACCTATCCCTGCCATACATGTTTGTGTGTGTTGCCCATCCCTGCCATACATGTTTGTGTGTGTTGCCCATCCCTGCCATACATGTGTGTGTGAGTTGCCCATCCCTGCCATACATGGGTGTGTGAGTTGCCCATCCCTGCCATACATGGGTGTGTGAGTTGCCCATCCCCTGCCATACATGTTTGTGTGTGTTGCCCATCCCTGCCATACATGTTTGTGTGTGTTGCCCATCCCTGCCATACATGTTTGTGTGTGTTGCCCATCCCTGCCATACATGTTTGTGTGTGTTGCCCATCCCCTGCCATACATGTTTGTGTGTGTTGCCCATCCCTGCCATACATGTTTGTGTGTGTTGCCCATCCCTGCCATACATGTTTGTGTGTGTTGCCCATTCCTGCCATACATGTTTGTGTGTGTTACCCATCCCTGCCATACATGTTTGTGTGTGTTTCCCATCCCTGCCATACATGTTTGTGTGTGTTTCCCATCCCTGCCATACATGTTTGTGTGTGTTACCCATTCCTGCCATACATGTTTGTGTGTGTTACCCATTCCTGCCATACATGTTTGTGTGTGTTGCCCATTCCTGCCATACATGTTTGTGTGTGTTGCCTATCCCTGCCATACATGTTTGTGTGTGTTGCCCATCCCTGCCATACATGTGTGTGTGTGTGTTTCCCATCCCTGCCATACATGTTTGTGTGTGTTGCCCATCCCTGCCATACATGGGTGTGTGAGTTGCCCATCCCTGCCATACATGTTTGTGTGTGTTGCCCATCCCTGCCATACATGGGTGTGTGAGTTGCCCATCCCTGCCATACATGGGTGTGTGAGTTGCCCATCCCTGCCATACATGGGTGTGTGTGTTGCCCATCCCTGCCATACATGTTTGTGTGTGTTGCCCATCCCTGCCATACATGGGTGTGTGAGTTGCCCATCCCTGCCATACATGTTTGTGTGTGTTGCCCATCCCTGCCATACATGGGTGTGTGAGTTGCCCATCCCTGCAATACATGTTTGTGTGTGTTGCCCATCCCTGCCATACATGTGTGTGTGTGTTGCCCATCCCTGCCATACATGTGTGTGTGTGTTGCCCATCCCTGCCATACATGTTTGTGTGTGTTGCCCATTCCTGCCATACATGGGTGTGTGAGTTGCCCATCTCTGCCATACATGTTTGTGTGTGTTGCCCATCCCTGACATACATGTTTGTGTGTGTTGCCCATCCCTGCCATACATGTGTGTGTGTGTTGCCCATCCCTGCCATACATGGGTGTGTGAGTTCCCCATCCCTGCCATACATGTTTGTGTGTGTTGCCCATCCCTGCCATACATGTGTGTGTGTGTTGCCCATCCCTGCCATACATGTGTGTGTGTTTTGCCCATCCCTGCCATACATGTTTGTGTGTGTTGCCCATCCCTGCCATACATGGGTGTGTGAGTTGCCCATCCCTGCCATACATGTTTGTGTGGGTTGCCCATCCCTGCCATACATGTGTGTGTGTGTTGCCCATCCCTGCCATACATGTGTGTGTGTTGCCCATCCCTGCCATACATGTTTGTGTGTGTTACCCATTCCTGCCATACATGTTTGTGTGTGTTACCCATTCCTGCCATACATGTTTGTGTGTGTTGCCTATCCCTGCCATACATGTTTGTGTGTGTTGCCCATCCCTGCCATACATGTTTGTGTGTGTTTCCCATCCCTGCCATACATGTTTGTGTGTGTTGCCCATCCCTGCCATACATGGGTGTGTGAGTTGCCCATCCCTGCCATACATGTTTGTGTGTGTTGCCCATCCCTGCCATACATGGGTGTGTGAGTTGCCCATCCCTGCTATACATGTTTGTGTGTGTTGCCCATCCCTGCCATACATGGGTGTGTGAGTTGCCCATCCCTGCCATACATGTTTGTGTGTGTTGCCCATCCCTGCCATACATGGGTGTGTGAGTTGCCCATCCCTGCCATACATGTTTGTGTGTGTTGCCCATCCCTGCCATACATGTGTGTGTGTGTGTTTCCCATCCCTGCCATACATGTTTGTGTGTGTTGCCCATCCCTGCCATACATGTTTGTGTGTGTTGCCCATCCCTGCCATACATGTTTGTGTGTGTTGCCCATCCCTGCCATACATGTGTGTGTGTGTTACCTATTCCTGCCATACATGTGTGTGTGTGTTGCCCATCCCTGCCATACATGTTTCTGTGTGTTGCCCATCCCTGCCATACATGTTTGTGTGTGTTGCCCATCCCTGCCATACATGTGCGTGTGTGTTACCTATTCCTGCCATACATGTGTGTGTGTGTGTTGCCCATCCCTGCCATACATGTTTGTGTGTGTTGCCCATTCCTGCCATACATGTTTGTGTGTGTTGCCCGTCCCTGCCATACATGTTTGTGTGTGTTTCCCATCCCTGCCATACATCTTTGTGTGTGTTGCCCATCCCTGCCATACATGTTTGTGTGTGTTTCCCATCCCTGCCATACATGTTTGTGTGTGTTACCCATCCCTGCCATACATGTTTGTGTGTGTTGCCCATCCCTGCCATACATGTGTGTGTGTGTTGCCCATCCCTGCCATACATGTTTGTGTGTGTTGCCCATTCCTGCCATACATGTTTGTGTGTGTTGCCCATCCCTGCCATACATGTTTGTGTGTGTTGCCCGTCCCTGCCATACATGTTTGTGTGTGTTTCCCATCCCTGCCATACATCTTTGTGTGTGTTGCCCATCCCTGCCATACATGTTTGTGTGTGTTTCCCATCCCTGCCATACATGTTTGTGTGTGTTGCCCATCCCTGCCATACATGTTTGTGTGTGTTTCCCATCCCTGCCATACATGTTTGTGTGTGTTGCCCATCCCTGCCATACATGGGTGTGTGAGTTGCCCATCCCTGCCATACATGTTTGTGTGTGTTGCCCATCCCTGCCATACATGGGTGTGTGAGTTGCCCATCCCTGCCATACATGTGTGTGTGTCTTGCCCATTCCTGCCATACATGGGTGTGTGAGTTGCCCATCCCTGCCATACATGTTTGTGTGTGTTGCCCATCCCTGCCATACATGTGTGTGTGTGTTGCCCATCCCTGCCATACATGGGTGTGTGTGTTGCCCATCCCTGCCATACATGTGTGTGTGTGTTGCCCATCCCTGCCATACATGTGTGTGTGTGTTGCCCATCCCTGCCATACATGGGTGTGTGAGTTGCCCATCCCTGCCATACATGGGTGTGTGAGTTGCCCATCCCCTGCCATACATGTTTGTGTGTGTTGCCCATCCCTGCCATACATGTTTGTGTGTGTTGCCCATTCCTGCCATACATGTTTGTGTGTGTTACCCATCCCTGCCATACATGTTTGTGTGTGTTTCCCATCCCTGCCATACATGTTTGTGTGTGTTTCCCATCCCTGCCATACATGTTTGTGTGTGTTACCCATTCCTGCCATACATGTTTGTGTGTGTTTCCCATCCCTGCCATACATGTTTGTGTGTGTTACCCATTCCTGCCATACATGTTTGTGTGTGTTGCCCATTCCTGCCATACATGTTTGTGTGTGTTGCCTATCCCTGCCATACATGTTTGTGTGTGTTGCCCATCCCTGCCATACATGTGTGTGTGTGTGTTTCCCATCCCTGCCATACATGTTTGTGTGTGTTGCCCATCCCTGCCATACATGGGTGTGTGAGTTGCCCATCCCTGCCATACATGTTTGTGTGTGTTGCCCATCCCTGCCATACATGGGTGTGTGAGTTGCCCATCCCTGCCATACATGGGTGTGTGAGTTGCCCATCCCTGCCATACATTGGTGTGTGTGTTGCCCATCCCTGCCATACATGTTTGTGTGTGTTGCCCATCCCTGCCATACATGGGTGTGTGAGTTGCCCATCCCTGCCATACATGTTTGTGTGTGTTGCCCATCCCTGCCATACATGGGTGTGTGAGTTGCCCATCCCTGCAATACATGTTTGTGTGTGTTGCCCATCCCTGCCATACATGTGTGTGTGTGTTGCCCATCCCTGCCATACATGTGTGTGTGTGTTGCCCATCCCTGCCATACATGTTTGTGTGTGTTGCCCATTCCTGCCATACATGGGTGTGTGAGTTGCCCATCTCTGCCATACATGTTTGTGTGTGTTGCCCATCCCTGACATACATGTTTGTGTGTGTTGCCCATCCCTGCCATACATGTGTGTGTGTGTTGCCCATCCCTGCCATACATGGGTGTGTGAGTTGCCCATCCCTGCCATACATGTTTGTGTGGGTTGCCCATCCCTGCCATACATGTGTGTGTGTGTTGCCCATCCCTGCCATACATGTGTGTGTGTTGCCCATCCCTGCCATACATGTTTGTGTGTGTTACCCATTCCTGCCATACATGTTTGTGTGTGTTACCCATTCCTGCCATACATGTTTGTGTGTGTTGCCTATCCCTGCCATACATGTTTGTGTGTGTTGCCCATCCCTGCCATACATGTTTGTGTGTGTTTCCCATCCCTGCCATACATGTTTGTGTGTGTTGCCCATCCCTGCCATACATGGGTGTGTGAGTTGCCCATCCCTGCCATACATGTTTGTGTGTGTTGCCCATCCCTGCCATACATGGGTGTGTGAGTTGCCCATCCCTGCTATACATGTTTGTGTGTGTTGCCCATCCCTGCCATACATGGGTGTGTGAGTTGCCCATCCCTGCCATACATGTTTGTGTGTGTTGCCCATCCCTGCCATACATGGGTGTGTGAGTTGCCCATCCCTGCCATACATGTTTGTGTGTGTTGCCCATCCCTGCCATACATGTGTGTGTGTGTTGCCCATCCCTGCCATACATGTGTGTGTGTTTTGCCCATCCCTGCCATACATGTTTGTGTGTGTTGCCCATCCCTGCCATACATGGGTGTGTGAGTTGCCCATCCCTGCCATACATGTTTGTGTGGGTTGCCCATCCCTGCCATACATGTGTGTGTGTGTTGCCCATCCCTGCCATACATGTGTGTGTGTTGCCCATCCCTGCCATACATGTTTGTGTGTGTTGCCCATCCCTGCCATACATGTGTGTGTGTGTGTTTCCCATCCCTGCCATACATGTTTGTGTGTGTTGCCCATCCCTGCCATACATGTGTGTGTGTGTTGCCCATCCCTGCCATACATGGGTGTGTGAGTTCCCCATCCCTGCCATACATGTTTGTGTGTGTTGCCCATCCCTGCCATACATGTGTGTGTGTGTTGCCCATCCCTGCCATACATGTGTGTGTGTTTTGCCCATCCCTGCCATACATGTTTGTGTGTGTTGCCCATCCCTGCCATACATGGGTGTGTGAGTTGCCCATCCCTGCCATACATGTTTGTGTGGGTTGCCCATCCCTGCCATACATGTGTGTGTGTGTTGCCCATCCCTGCCATACATGTGTGTGTGTTGCCCATCCCTGCCATACATGTTTGTGTGTGTTGCCCATCCCTGCCATACATGTGTGTGTGTGTGTTTCCCATCCCTGCCATACATGTTTGTGTGTGTTGCCCATCCCTGCCATACATGTTTGTGTGTGTTGCCCATCCCTGCCATACATGTTTGTGTGTGTTGCCCATCCCTGCCATACATGTGTGTGTGTGTTACCTATTCCTGCCATACATGTGTGTGTGTGCTGCCCATCCCTGCCATACATGTTTCTGTGTGTTGCCCATCCCTGCCATACATGTTTGTGTGTGTTGCCCATCCCTGCCATACATGTTTGTGTGTGTTGCCCATCCCTGCCATACATGTGTGTGTGTGTTACCTATTCCTGCCATACATGTGTGTGTGTGTGTTGCCCATCCCTGCCATACATGTTTGTGTGTGTTGCCCATTCCTGCCATACATGTTTGTGTGTGTTGCCCGTCCCTGCCATACATGTTTGTGTGTGTTTCCCATCCCTGCCATACATCTTTGTGTGTGTTGCCCATCCCTGCCATACATGTTTCTGTGTGTTTCCCATCCCTGCCATACATGTTTGTGTGTGTTGCCCATCCCTGCCATACATGTTTGTGTGTGTTACCCATCCCTGCCATACATGTTTGTGTGTGTTGCCCATCCCTGCCATACATGTGTGTGTGTGTTTCCCATCCCCTGCCATACATGTTTGTGTGTTACCTATCCCTGCCATACATGTTTGTGTGTGTTGCCCATCCCTGCCATACATGTTTGTGTGTGTTGCCCATCCCTGCCATACATGTGTGTGTGAGTTGCCCATCCCTGCCATACATGGGTGTGTGAGTTGCCCATCCCTGCCATACATGGGTGTGTGAGTTGCCCATCCCCTGCCATACATGTTTGTGTGTGTTGCCCATCCCTGCCATACATGTTTGTGTGTGTTGCCCATCCCTGCCATACATGTTTGTGTGTGTTGCCCATCCCTGCCATACATGTTTGTGTGTGTTGCCCATCCCCTGCCATACATGTTTGTGTGTGTTGCCCATCCCTGCCATACATGTTTGTGTGTGTTGCCCATCCCTGCCATACATGTTTGTGTGTGTTGCCCATTCCTGCCATACATGTTTGTGTGTGTTACCCATCCCTGCCATACATGTTTGTGTGTGTTTCCCATCCCTGCCATACATGTTTGTGTGTGTTTCCCATCCCTGCCATACATGTTTGTGTGTGTTACCCATTCCTGCCATACATGTTTGTGTGTGTTACCCATTCCTGCCATACATGTTTGTGTGTGTTGCCCATTCCTGCCATACATGTTTGTGTGTGTTGCCTATCCCTGCCATACATGTTTGTGTGTGTTGCCCATCCCTGCCATACATGTGTGTGTGTGTGTTTCCCATCCCTGCCATACATGTTTGTGTGTGTTGCCCATCCCTGCCATACATGGGTGTGTGAGTTGCCCATCCCTGCCATACATGTTTGTGTGTGTTGCCCATCCCTGCCATACATGGGTGTGTGAGTTGCCCA
Source organism: Salvelinus namaycush (assembly GCF_016432855.1). Classification (NCBI taxonomy): domain Eukaryota; kingdom Metazoa; phylum Chordata; class Actinopteri; order Salmoniformes; family Salmonidae; genus Salvelinus; species Salvelinus namaycush. The sequence goes on from NC_052332.1 coordinate 27,346,621, forward strand.
TCCCTGCCATACATGGGTGTGTGAGTTGCCCATCCCTGCCATACATGGGTGTGTGTGTTGCCCATCCCTGCCATACATGTTTGTGTGTGTTGCCCATCCCTGCCATACATGGGTGTGTGAGTTGCCCATCCCTGCCATACATGTTTGTGTGTGTTGCCCATCCCTGCCATACATGGGTGTGTGAGTTGCCCATCCCTGCAATACATGTTTGTGTGTGTTGCCCATCCCTGCCATACATGTGTGTGTGTGTTGCCCATCCCTGCCATACATGTGTGTGTGTGTTGCCCATCCCTGCCATACATGTTTGTGTGTGTTGCCCATTCCTGCCATACATGGGTGTGTGAGTTGCCCATCTCTGCCATACATGTTTGTGTGTGTTGCCCATCCCTGACATACATGTTTGTGTGTGTTGCCCATCCCTGCCATACATGTGTGTGTGTGTTGCCCATCCCTGCCATACATGGGTGTGTGAGTTCCCCATCCCTGCCATACATGTGTGTGTGTGTTGCCCATCCCTGCCATACATGTGTGTGTGTGTTGCCCATCCCTGCCATACATGGGTGTGTGAGTTGCCCATCCCTGCCATACATGGGTGTGTGTGTTGCCCATCCCTGCCATACATGTGTGTGTGTGTTACCTATCCCTGCCATACATGTGTGTGTGTGTTGCCCATCCCTGCCATACATGTTTGTGTGTGTTGCCCATCCCTGCCATACATGTGTGTGTGTGTTGCCCATCCCTGCCATACATGTGTGTGTGTCTTGCCCATCCCTGCCATACATGTGTGTGTGTCTTGCCCATCCCTGCCATACATGTTTGTGTGTGTTGCCCATCCCTGCCATACATGTGTGTGTGTGTTGCCCATCCCTGCCATACATGTGTGTGTGTCTTGCCCATCCCTGCCATACATGTGTGTGTGTGTTGCCCATCCCTGCCATACATGGGTGTGTGAGTTGCCCATCCCTGCCATACATGGGTGTGTGTGTTGCCCATCCCTGCCATACATGTGTGTGTGTGTTACCTATCCCTGCCATACATGTGTGTGTGTGTTGCCCATCCCTGCCATACATGTTTGTGTGTGTTGCCCATCCCTGCCATACATGTGTGTGTGTGTTGCACATCCCTGCCATACATGTGTGTGTGTCTTGCCCATCCCTGCCATACATGTGTGTGTGTGTTGCCCATCCCTGCCATACATGTTTGTGTGTGTTGCCCATCCCTGCCATACATGTGTGTGTGTGTTGCCCATCCCTGCCATACATGTGTGTGTGTCTTGCCCATCCCTGCCATACATGTGTGTGTGTCTTGCCCATCCCTGCCATACATGTGTGTGTGTCTTGCCCATCCCTGCCATACATGTGTGTGTGTCTTGCCCATCCCTGCCATACATGTGTGTGTGTCTTGCCCATCCCTGTCATACCTGTTCTATAAAATATCACATTTTCAAACAGACCAAATGGCAGTGACATTGGACACACTAACCCTAACCCAGATCCCTAAACATTGCCGTTATAAAACATTATGCAATAGTTCCATGTCATATAACAGGGAACACTGCTTTGGAATAGTCATTTGGTTTATCTCTTTGAAAGCCCTTGTGACTTCAAGGACATTTGAGAAAGCGACGTATTGACTTCCCTCTTGAAATCCCAATCCTCTCTTTAGATTGTCTCCTTATTTCCCCAGGAATGAATGAAAATACAAATATGAATGATAGGTTAATATGACCCTTAATCTGATGGATTAGGGGAGGAGTTAGGATAATATTCTGCAGACAATAACTTCTGTGATTTCATAGTTTATCTACCGAAAACAGCTTCTCATCCACCCAAAATCTCTGTAAATACAGACAGAGACTGGAAGGAAAGGGCCCTGAACAGAGTGTGTGTGTGTGTGTGTGTGTGTGTGTGTGTGTGTGTGTGTGTGTGTGTGTGTGTGTGTGTGTGTGTGTGTGTGTGTGTGTGTGTGTGTGTGTGTGTGTGTGTGTGTGTGTGTGTGTGTGTACGTTTCTGTATGCTCGCGCATGTGGGTGTGCGAATGTGCACATGCATGAGTGTTTGTGTGAGTGTGCACATGCATGAGTGTGTTTGACTCTTAAAGAGAGTAGGGGACAGAAAAGAAGAGGTGGTCAGAAGCCAAGATGTAACAGATATCCTGAGAGTCTCAGGGGCTGTAAAGATCACAGTAATATCTCTGAACGGCATGTAGCTCTACTGTAGGGAGAGAGTCTACAGCAGAACGCCTCAGTACATTCACTGCCCTGAGCGGAAAGGAAAAGAGGGGTCAGATCAGACATGTGGACAGATTTGTGGGCTCAATATTGCATGTCTCCTAAAGCGTTTAATGAGTCAAGCAGATGGTGACCACAGTGTCAAACCGTCTCCCACCTCTGGTTGGTGAATAATCCAACCTATCGGATCTAATGAATCCTAATGATATGTAGTCAGATGAGAGGTGGTGAGTTGAACTATTGATGATACCATTTCTCTCACTGTGGCTGGAGGTGTCCTCCAAATGAGCCCATAATTAAGAAGCTGAGTCTGGGGTAGAGCGGGGGAGTGGGGTGGAGGTGGGAGAGTCTGAGGGAACGAGGATTAAACTCATGAAAGGAATGGAGTTTTGAGTGGAGCCGGGCTCCGTTCTAAACACACCAGGTAGTCAAAGGCACAGAAATACCACACCCAGCGCCAGGCAGGGAACAACTACAGATAAAGGGAACTGAGAGGCCAGGTCTCATAGACCACTGATGTATCCACATAGCAGCTATATTTACAGTAAACTCAACATCATATGCAACGTAATCATTAGGAGAGATGTTGTTATTAGATTCGTTTGGTGATGTGTTGTGTAAAAGGGAGGACTGATTGCTCTTGGGCGTGACTGTGTTAATGGTTTATTCTCATTCTCGCATTCTGTTCAAAGCTATCTGCTTTTTAACAACCACTCCAAATGATGGTTTCATTTTTGCTTTAATTAAAATATTTTAAGTGCCTTACATAAAAGCATTAGTGGTCACGAGGCTTAGCGCAGTAACAATTTCTGTGAGATTATGGTAAGCGACATGATGTGGCCATGCGGAGTCAGATTATGTAAGGGACATGATGTGGCCATGCGAAGTCAGATTATGTAAGGGACATGATGTGGCAATGCGGAGTCAGAGTATGTAAGGGACATGATGTGGCCATGCGGAGTCAGATTATGTAAGGGACATGATGTGGCAATGCGGAGTCAGATTATGTAAGGGACATGATGTGGCCATGCGGAGTCAGATTATGTAAGGGACATGATGTGGCCATGCGAAGTCAGATTATGTAAGGGACATGATGTGGCAATGCGGAGTCAGAGTATGTAAGGGACATGATGTGGCCATGCGGAGTCAGATTATGTAAGGGACATGATGTGGCCATGCGAAGTCAGAGTATGTAAGGGACATGATGTGGCAATGCGGAGTCAGAGTATGTAAGGGACATGATGTGGCCATGCGGAGTCAGATTATCTAAGGGACATGATGTGACCATGCGGAGTCAGATTATGTAAGGGACATGATGTGGCCATGCGGAGTCAGATTATCTAAGGGACATGATGTGACCATGCGGAGTCAGATTATGTAAGGGACATGATGTGGCCATGCGGAGTCAGATTATCTAAGGGACATGATGTGACCATGCGGAGTCAGAGTATGTAAGGGACATGATGTGGCAATGCGGAGTCAGATTATGTAAGGGACATGATGTGGCCATGCGGAGTCAGATTATGTAAGGGACATGATGTGACCATGCGGAGTCAGATTATGTAAGGGATATGATGTGGCCATGCGGAGTCAGATTATCTAAGGGACATGATGTGGCCATGCGGAGTCAGATTATGTAAGCGACATGATGTGGCCATGCGGAGTCAGATTATGTAAGCGACATGATGTGGCCATGCGGAGTCAGATTATGTAAGGGACATGATGTGGCCATGCGGAGTCAGATTATGTAAGGGACATGATGTGGCAATGCGGAGTCAGAGTATGTAAGGGACATGATGTGGCCATGCGGAGTCAGATTATCTAAGGGACATGATGTGACCATGCGGAGTCAGATTATGTAAGGGACATGATGTGGCCATGCGGAGTCAGATTATCTAAGGGACATGATGTGACCATGCGGAGTCAGATTATGTAAGGGACATGATGTGACCATGTAGAGTCAGATTATGTAAGGGACATGATGTGGCCATGCGGAGTCAGATTATCTAAGGGACATGATGTGACCATGCAGAGTCAGATTATGTAAGGGACATTATGTTTTTATGCAGAGTCAGATTATGTAAGGGATGTGATGTGGCCATGCGGAGTCAGATTATGTAAGGGACATGATGTGGCCATGCGGAGTCAGATTATGTAAGGGATATGATGTGACCATGCGGAGTCAGATTATGTAAGGGACATGATGTGGCCATGCGGAGTCAGATTATGTAAGGGACATTATGTTTTCATGCAGAGTCAGATTATGGTAAGGGACATGATGTATTCATGCAGAGCTAGATTATGGTAAACGACATGTGGCCATACGGAGTCATATTATGGTAAGGAACATGATGTGGCCATGCAGAGTCAGATTATGGTAAGGAACATGATGTGGCCATGCAGAGTCAGATTATGGTAAGGAACATGATGTGGCCATGCGGAGTCAGATTATGTAAGGAACATGATGTGGCCATGCAGAGTCAGATTATGGTAAGGAACATGATGTGGCCATGCGGAGTCAGATTATGTAAGGGATATGATGTGGCCATGCGGAGTCAGATTATGTAAGGGACATGATGTGGCCATGCGGAGTCAGATTATTGTAAGGGACATGATGTATTCATGCAGAGCCAGATTATGGCAAACGACATGTGGCCATACGGAGTCAGATTATGGTAAGGGACATGATGTGTCCATGCAGAGTCATATTATGGTAATGAGCATGATGTGGCCATACAGAGTGAGATTATTTTAAGGGACAAGATGTGGCCATGCTGAGTGAGATTAGTTTAAGGGACATGATGTGGCCATACTGAGTGAGATTAGTTTAAGGGACATGATGTGGCCATACTGAGTGAGATTAGTTTAAGGGACATGATGTGGCCATGCTGAGTGAGATTAGTTTAAGGGACATGATGTGGCCATACTGAGTGAGATTAGTTTAAGGGACATGATGTGGCCATGCTGAGTGAGATTAGTTTAAGGGACATGATGTGGCCATACTGAGTGAGATTAGTTTAAGGGACATGATGTGGCCATGCTGAGTGAGATTAGTTTAAGGGACATGATGTGGCCATACTGAGTGAGATTAGTTTAAGGGACATGATGTGGCCATGCTGAGTGAGATTAGTTTAAGGGACATGATGTGGCCATACTGAATGAGATTAGTTTAAGGGACATGATGTGGCCATGCAGAGTGAGATTAGCAGCACTGGTGAAACCAGAGTCGGCTACTGACAGATTGAGAGTTAAATAACCTCACAGCAATAAACATGACCCCAACACAGCAGGAGATGAGAGGAGAGAAAAGGACAGTGTGTGGGGAGGAGAGGAGAGAACAGTGTGTGGAGACGCGAGAAGAGGACAGTGTGTGGAAAAGCGAGAAGAGGACAGTGTGTGGAGAGACGAGAAGAGGACAGTGTGTGGAGAGGCGAGAAGAGGACAGTGTGTGGAGAAGCGAGAAGAGGACAGTGTGTGGAGAAGCGAGAAGAGGACAGTGTGTGGAGAGGAGAGAAGAGGACAGTGTGTGGAGAGGCGAGAAGAGGACAGTGTGGGGAGGAGAGGCGAGAAGAGGTCAGTGTGTGGAGAGGAGAGAAGAGGACAGTGTGTGGAGAGGCGAGAAGAGGACAGTGTGTGGAGAGGCGAGATGAGGACAGTGTGTGGAGAGGAGAGGGAAGTGTGTGGAGAGGAGAGAAGAGGACAGTGTGTGGAGAGGAGAGAAGAGGACAGTGTGTGGAGAAGCGAGAAGAGGACAGTGTGTGGAGAGGTGAGAAGAGGACAGTGTGTGGAGAGGAGAGAAGAGGACAGTGTGTGGAGGAAAGGAGAGGGAAGTGTGTGGAGAGGAGAGAAGAGGACAGTGTGTGGAGAGGCGAGAAGAGGACAGTGTGTGGAGAGGAGAGAAGAGGACAGTGTGTGGAGAGGAGAGAAGAGGACAGTGTGTGGAGAGGCGAGAAAAGGACAGTGTGTGGAGAGGAGAGAAGAGGACAGTGTGTGGAGAGGCGAGAAGAGGACAGTGTGTGGAGAGGCGAGACGAGGACAGTGTGTGGAGAGGAGAGGGAAGTGTGTGGAGAGGAGAGAAGAGGACAGTGTGTGGAGAGGAGAGAAGAGGACAGTGTGTGGAGAAGCGAGAAGAGGACAGTGTGTGGAGAGGTGAGAAGAGGACAGTGTGTGGAGAGGAGAGAAGAGGACAGTGTGTGGAGGAAAGGAGAGGGAAGTGTGTGGAGAGGAGAGAAGAGGACAGTGTGTGGAGAGGCGAGAAGAGGACAGTGTGTGGAGAGGAGAGAAGAGGACAGTGTGTGGAGAGGAGAGAAGAGGACAGTGTGTGGAGAGGCGAGAAGAGGACAGTGTGGGGAGAGGAGAGAAGAGGACAGTGTGGGGAGAGGAGAGGAGAGGGCAGTGTGGGGAGGAGAAGAGAGGGCAGTGTGTGGCGAGGAGAGGAGAGGAGAGGAGAAGGAAGTGTGTGGAGAGGAGAGGAGAGGGCAGTGTGGGGAGGAGAGGAGAGGGAAGTGTGTGGAGAGGAGAGAAGAGGACAGTGTGGGGAGGAGAGAAGAGGACAGTGTGTGGAGGAGAGAAGAGGGAAGTGTGTGGAGAGGAGAGAAGAGGACAGTGTGTGGAGAGGAGAGGAGAGGGCAGTGTTTGGAGAGGAGAGAAGAGGACAGTGTGTGGAGAGGAGAGAAGAGGACAGTGTGTGGAGAGGAGAGAAGAGGACAGTGTGTGGAGAGGAGAGGAGAGGAGAGGGCAGTGTGGGGAGGAGAGGAGAGGAAAAAAGAGGACAGTGTGGGGAGGAGAGGAGAGAGCAGTGTGTGGGACGAGAAGGTAAAGGCAAATATAAGAAAACTATGAAAAACATAGCTTTCCAGAAAAATAAAGGTGTGAGAAAGAAACAGTACAAAGATAGAATGCCACGTAAAGAGACTGACTGGAAGGTTAGAATAGCGTTAAAAGAAAATAAGGTACAGGAAGTAGAGAGAGAGAATATGAGACTTGAGTTTGCAGCGAGGTCCCAGTCCTGTGCTGAGTGAGAGAGCTGTGGAGTGGGCTCATCTTCACAGAAGGGGTTGCCCAGGCGTGAATCCCTCAGGAGCAGTTACTGAGCCCAACGTTCCTATTTTTCCTCCCATCGGCTTCTTTCATTCTGTCTCTCTTCTCTGCTCTCTCTCACCAAGCTGGCTCTGGCTCTGCATGGCTCTTCAGGAAAGAGAAAACAGCCCTTTAACTCTGACTCATATGCATAATGCATGATGAATGTGCATAATCACCAGGTGTCTCAATTATCACCCCCATGCATTTAACTGTTTTCAATATTCTTCCCTCCCTCCAGCAGTGCCACACTCAACTCCCTTTCTGTATCCCCTCCCTCCCTGCCTCTCTCTCCCTTCCTCCCCCTCTCCCTCCCTCTTTTCTGTCTAATAAGCAAACCCCCAGTGATACCTCCCACATTGTCTGCTACTGCCCAGCAAGGGCCACAGTCAGCTCGCATACACAGCCAGTCTCCCAGCCATACTGCAGAGGTAGATTTAGATGTATTGGGCCCTGGGGGCCGGGGGTTACCCGCATCCTCGCAGGCCACTGATCAGGCACTCTCGGTCCCTGCCGCCTGTAGAGCCTCATTAAATGATCCGCTTGACTAAACCAAACTAATAAATTAGGGAAACAGTCCACTGAGCAAAGGGACGATCTTAGCTGAGTGAATTAGAGAGTGTCGTCAGAGCTGAGAGTTCTGTCTGGATGAGACCCTGGCCCTGGGGATCAAGAACTGAGGGTCAGACTTATATCTCCCTCAGGATGACTCAGCACAGACACATTATTGTAAAGCATATGGACCAGATCTGTGATGTAACCTTCAATCAGGGAAAAACACGTAGAATGAAAACCTTTGACACATATGAAATGCTTGTAATTATACTTCAGTATTCCATAGTAACATCTGACAAAAATATCTAAAGCCACTGAGGCAGCAGACTGTAAGAAAATTAATATTTGTGTCATTCTCAAAACTTTTGGCCACCACTGTAGGTGGGTGTTGAAAGTCTCTCAGTGGTTAGATTTAGTATACCTTGTATGATTAATGTTTCTGACCTTTTCAAGGGTAAAGTATGTAATTTCCAAATCCCGTTGTACATATGTTTCATAACACGTTGAGCAGATATGGAGAGAATGACATCTTATTTGAGAGCCTTAATCACTAAGTCAATAATATCTGATGGCTAATGCTCGGGTCCCCTGTGATCACTGGAGTCTTGCTGTTGAATTTTTCATCTCCTAGCATCCATGACAGGATGAGAGGAGGCTGATGAGAGGACGGCTCATAATAATGAATTGAATAGAGTGAATGGAATCGAAGTGTTTGATGTGTTTGAAACAATTTCATTTATTCCGTTCCAGCCATTACTATGAGCCCGTCCTCCCCATTTTAAAGTGCCACCAGCCACCACTGGACAGGATGCAACAAGCAACCAGCCAGCAGGTAGTTGCCCTTTCCAACCTAACTCTGTCATCTCACCTGTGATAGAGGACAACCTCCCATTCAGCCTTCATCTATTAGCGTGGTAAGTGTCTTAACAGACGACCTGGCAGCACCTGCAATTCAGATATTAATATGATACGTTCTAATCTGCCCAGTGGACACATGCTAATAAGCCCACAGATTCCTCTCACCCACAATGTGGATGTTGGGCTTCCAGGGGAGACAATGCAGTGTGAAGAGGGAGGGAAGGGGAAGAGCGTGGGTGTCTCTCGCTGTCACCCGTCTGCTGTCACCGCTCTGTTAGATCTGTGAAGATAATGTTACTAGATGTGTCAGCCAGCTCCTCACACACACACGAGTCATGGAGAGGGTGAGTAAGAGAAGGCATCAATATCCCACAGCCAATGAGAAACGAGACAGACACTTTAATTCCCCTGTATGTCCTCACCTGCACTTCACAGTACTTGAGTGCGCCTGTGTGTTCGTGACATTTTGATTAGATGCTCAGGCACTAGAGTATGTGGGTAGACAGAGAGAAAATCACTCATCAAAAGTCTGTATGAAATATCCTGATGAATGTATTCTGGACCTCTGACTGCAGACCCATTTACCCAAACACGGCAGATGTCTGGGGGAGCTATTCAATCCTCATGGTAGGAAATGGCAGTGCTTTTAGGAAAAGGTTGCATTGCCATTACCTAAGGATAATGCAGGCACATTTATGAACAAAGTGGTTCTAAGACCATTCCACTTACAGTCCCTTATTTGTGTATTGGAATGGGTCAGTACTCATCCATATTCAATGATGCATAGCCTTTGTTGGCAGTCAGTATTCATGGCCCTGTCACATACTGCTAGCTAGATAGAGGAGTTGTCAGCGACTATCCCTTACATTCCCAGACTAGGCCAGCTACTGTCATGTCCTCAGAGACCCTGCAATTCACTTTGTCCACTAATGGACATCAGTTTTTGGTCTGTATATCTGAGGCCATACATGCCACTGTCCTGTTATACCTTTGAGATGACATTCTGGGATTTTCAATATCATCACGTTTGAGGGTGTGACCTTGATAACTTTCTCTTCCTGGTTTTTCAAAATGGCGTCCATCTCAATTAGCACATTTGACGTAATTATCCTTTTTAGGAGTTGATTCTACTCCTACATCCGTCTAGACTAGTTTATCTAGACTAGTAGACATCTCCCTCTGAGTCTCATTACAATTCTTTGTTGGACTGGAGCCTATTTCAAGAGGCATGGCTCACAGAGTACTTAGTCACACCGCCCACTCACTGGGCTGTGGGTGTCCACGTAGGTACGTGGCACTGATACCCCAAAGGTAGTTTCCAAAGTTTAATCAACCATCCTTGTTCACAGATCAAGGTTTGCTTTAGAGCTTACGTCAGTTACTGTTCAACCAAAGGTTAGGGCTAATGCTAATGTTTGGTTAAATAGCAAATGTTGGCGTTGGGTTTATGATTGAAGGTTAGAAATTAACTTGAGCTACAGGCAGAGTTAGTTGGTGCTATGATCCGGTAGTATACCCTACCTTCCCAAAGTTGTAACTTGAAACTTGTTGCTGCTCTATTTAATAGAGTTGATAAGTGTAATAACTTCATTCTCTGGCAAGAAAACAAAAAAATCGCTCAAACAGAAGAGGGAACTAACGAAGAGTCACTGACAACAACCAAAACAGGTGGGGTTTTAGGAGGGGTTCTGAAAGACACTCATGGGGTGTCCACTGAAAGCTGACAAGCAACAACTCGAACCTAAAAGACACCCACTATGAGCGGCCATTAAATTTGTCCAAGAAGAGGCAAATAAAAGAAAAACACAACAAACTTGAAGACAGGAAGCAAACCAAAACAGATTGTCTAAATCTCAAACTAGGGTGAGCCAACCAAAGGTGTTAACCCTCCACATCTATCAAGACAACTGGAACACTGGGCCAGCCACTCTTAAATAGCACCTGGGCCAGCACAGGTGAAACACATACTGACTAACGAGGTGACACTAATCGGCGCACCCTTCATGCTAATGAGCTATACATGCTAAAGTCCAACCTCAAAACATAAATGGAAAAACCAAAGCCTTTAACACCTTCCCCCTGAAGACAACAAATACTGTGAATTCTATATTTAGTTGGACAAGTTTGCTCATCATCCCAAAAAAATGTATACAGTATATATATATATATATATATATATATATTCAATTGTTTTCTATAGTTGCCTTAAACTCACACGTTTTTGAAAGCAACCCATCTCCATGCCATGTAGTAACACACTGAAACCAGTTGCTGAAGTGTCAGACAAAGGCAAAAAAAACTCCAAAATGAAGAACTAGGCTGCCCCAGTGTCTCACACTGTCTTCACAGGCTGTTTAACAGCCTTGCCACTCTGCAGAGACAGAACCCGTCAGAAAACAAAGGATTCATACCCCAATCCCAACTAGTGACTTAATGGGCTGGAGTGCTCCCAATCCCAACTAGTGACTTAATGGGCTGGAGTGCTCCCAGTCCCAACTAGTGACTTAATGGGCTGGAGTCCTCCCAATCCCAACTAGTGACTTAATGGGCTGGAGTGCTCCCAATCCAAACTAGTGACTTAATGGGCTGGAGTGCTCCCAGTCCCAACTAGTGACTTAATGGGCTGGAGTGCTCCCAGTCCCAACTAGTGACTTAATGGGCTGGAGTGCTCCCAGTCCCAACTAGTGACTTAATGGGCTGGAGTGCTCCCAGTCCCAACTAGTGACTTAATGGGCTGGAGTGCTCCCAGTCCCAACTAGTGACTTAATGGGCTGGAGTGCTCCCAGTCCCAACTAGTGACTTAATGGGCTGGAGTGCTCCCAGTCCCAACTAGTGACTTAATGGGCTGGAGTGCTCCCAATCCCAACTAGTGACTTAATGGGCTTGAGTGCTCCCAATCCCAACCAGTGACTTAATGGGCTTGAGTGCTCCCAATCCCAACAAGTGATTTCATGGGCTGGAGTGCTCCCAATCCCAACTAGTGACTTAATGGGCTTGAGTGCTCCCAATCCCAACCAGTGACTTAATGGGCTTGAGTGCTCCCAATCCAAAGTAGTGACTTAAAGTGCTGGAGTGCTCCCAATCCCAACAAGTGACTTAATGGGGTGGAGTGCTCCCAATTCCAACTAGTGACTTAATGGGCTGGAGTGCTCCCAATCCAAACTAGTGACTTAATGGGCTGGAGTGCTCCCAGTCCCAACTAGTGACTTAATGGGCTGGAGTGCTCCCAATCCCAACTAGTGACTTAATGGGCTGGAGTGCTCCCAGTCCCAACTAGTGACTTAATGGGCTGGAGTGCTCCCAGTCCCAACTAGTGACTTAATGGGCTGGAGTGCTCCCAGTCCCAACTAGTGACTTAATGGGCTGGAGTGCTCCCAGTCCCAACTAGTGACTTAATGGGCTGGAGTGCTCCCAGTCCCAACTAGTGACTTAATGGGCTGGAGTGCTCCCAGTCCCAACTAGTGACTTAATGGGCTGGAGTGCTCCCAGTCCCAACTAGTGACTTAATGGGCTGGAGTGCTCCCAGTCCCAACTAGTGACTTAATGGGCTGGAGTGCTCCCAATCCCAACTAGTGACTTAATGGGCTGGAGTGCTCCCACAAGAACAAACATATTTGTCTTGCTCTTATTTTTCTGTTTCAACTTAGGACACAGAGACAATGTGTCCTTTCTCATTGCAGTAATGAAAAACTGGCGGATACGAAAAAACTGTTTTCTGCCAATCTTTATCTTTGTGCACTGTTGAAATGGACTGAAACCTTGTAGTAGGAGGTGACTTCTCTGGATTGCTTTTTGCGTAAGGATAACTACTGGATCCTTTGTTTGTGAAGATAGTTTTATGTGTCAACAAACTCATCTGCAAGAACTGCAGCTTTCTCAAGAGTGAGATCCTAGTGCTCATAAATATAGGTCGCAACCATTTCGTGAAGGCAATTCTTGAACTGCTCGAGAAGTACAGTTTGAGTGTCTTTAAATCCTCAAGGTCCTTGACCTCTTGAGAACCAGACCACCGATCAAAAAGACATGCTTGTTCCTTTGCAAACTCAACATGGCATTTTGATTCTGTCTTTCATAATTTACAGAACTGTTGTCTGTATGCCTCTGGGACCAACTCGTAAGCCCAAAGGATAGGAGCAGCTTTAACAGTGTCATAATCTGAACTCTGGTCAAGAGATAAAGTGGCGTACACTTTCTGAGAATTTCCCACAAGAACATTTTGTAATAGCTGTGACCAAGTATCTCGCTGCCTTTTTAGGGATATGGCAATCCGCTCAAACAAAGATAAGATATACATTCACCTCCTTTATGTTGAAAGGCGGTACAAGTCAGCTGTCCGACCAAGATCAAACTCTGTTGAGGGTGCAGGATTGCCTGACTAGATTTAGAGTGCTATCTCTTTTAATCGAATGGCATGCGCACATTCTTCTTGTTCTAGTCTGGCTGCAAGTTCTTGTTGTATGGCTGCACGCTCATCTTGTCTTTCCCTGTGGTCCAACTGTAATTTCTGTTGTTCCAACTCTCCTCACATACTCTTTCCTTTTCCTTGTGCTCAAGCTCTAATTTCTGTTGTTCCCATGTTGCCTTTAGTTCTACCTCTCTTAGTTGTGCATCTATGGGGTGTACTCTACCACCCGTGGGACCCTTTTCATCATCCTCCCTCTCTGGAAGAATAGCCTCCTCCACCAAAGCAGTATTGATCATCTCTTTGACTACTGGTTTTTGATCGCCAGATGCCACTTTGATGTCATAATGCTTTGCAGTGATGAGCAGATTCGACCTTCGTACATTTATCTAGCATCTCCCATGTAGGGTTTTCCACAAATACTTCCAACTTAAAGTCCATGCCTTTATTTTTTATTTTATAAGCTTGAGAAGATGTGTTTTTATGCAACTTTCAAAATTATTCCACCAATCTTATAACCCCTCAGGGTGGATGTCAGTGACAGAAACTCTATGACAAGTGTATTTTGAACAGTCAAACATCTGGGCACAGCAGGGCTTCAGAGTAGGTGACTAGAGCGACTACCAAATTCATGGGAAACAACACCCACCATGAGCTCCAGCTAAATTTGCCGAAGAAGAGGCAAACAATATCAAAACCCACACCAAACTTAAAGACAGGAAGAAAAATGAAAACAGGGAAGATCAGACAAAGTCTAGAAATTAAAATAGGGAGAGCAAACCAAAGGTGTCAACCTTCCATACCTATCAAGACAACTGGAGCACTGGGCCACCCACTTAATAAATGCATGTTAAAAAAAGATCTCTCAGATATAGGAGAGACACTTCAGAACAAAATTCCTTTTAATATTTTTTTTAATATGTTGTTTGTGGTGGATGAATCAGAATTAGTTGGGTAACATAAGTAATTAAGATGTCATATCTGCATAATATTCTTATGTGATATACTTTTTATTAGAATGTATTTCTAATAGACTCTAGTGTTTGCAGTTGCATTTCTTCCCTCAGCTGGGGCTCAGTCACTTGGGGCCCAGAGAGGGTAGAGGTCAGGCTTGTCTTTTACATGTCTCTGGTGCTATGCAGAATATCAGAAAGGGAAGAGGACAGAATGGAACATTGTCTCTATGTGAATGTGTCTTTACCTATTCTTAAACCATGTGAAGGGATGGCGTGATTAATGGGGAACCAATTACTTGTCTCCACAATGTCTGTGCGCTTATCCTGGGATTGTGTATGACCTAGAGGCTCACTCCCCTCAGTGAGCTTGTCCAGGAGTGGGGTCAAGAGAGGGTTTACTTGAGATGGGAGTATCTAGAGTTGACAATTGAGTTATGCCTTGGATGAGGTAATGTTTTTGTACTATGAAGTACCAGGAACGAGATTAGAACCTCGTTTTAGAGACCAAACTGAGCAATAATTTATAGCGAATGCTATCTGGCTAAGGGATACTCCTTTATCAAGTAAACGTCCCTTTGTGAAGAGTTCCTAAGATCTGTGGTTCGTCATGTAAGTTGAGAGGGGTGTATCTTGGCTATAAAAGATATTTGTATTTTTCTGTAGTCACTCTCAATGGTTCATTATAGATAGTGAATTGTTGAAAGTCAAAGGCTAAAGCTTAAAGCTTATTAAAGATGTAGTTTAAGTATAACTCTGACTGGTGTGCAGTTTGTAACTCTCCTCATTTGGTGAAGCAGAAAGATGCCACCACACATAACAGTAAAACAACAATGTATTGATCTGCAGTTTTCAAGGAGGGTGTCTGGGACTTTTCTCCGAGCATAACAGGCTAGCAGCAGAATGTGCCTCCCGACCTGACATTGAGCTGGAAGAACAGCAATGGAGTGAGAGTAGATATAAATTATCCTTTTTTCCTGTTCTGCTCTTAATGACAGTGTAGAGAAAGAATGCACGATATTGTGATGCTCGCCTGACAGAGCATCTTAGACTGGAAGAATAGAGAGAATGGGAAATAAATAGTGAATTTGAGACAGGATAATTGAGAGAAAGAGAGGGAGATAAAGTGAGTGTGAAAGAGAGAGGGATAGCGAGAGAGAGGAATGACTGATTACATATATACCCCCTCTACTCTTAATCAAGTTCTCAAAAGTCAACTTCAGCAGTTTCACTTCAAAGGTTTTGAGACACGGCCAATTACGTTGCATCCAAGTGTTGCTTTTAAAATTCCCAAAAATATAATTAAAGAGAATTTTAATTAATATAGAGTCACAGGCAGAAAATACATTTTTGCTGTCTCAGGGTTCACAGAATGGATCCCATTCACCAAGTTTCTTTCACAACCATTAAGTCGCTCCTCCAGAAAGCATGAGCATATGCAAGTGACAGACCCATTCTAGTATAGAGAGACTTTTATAGACCCACTGTGGTGAATGGGAGAATCTTAGTTAGGCTACCAATTCTAAGGAGCCAGTGAATCTGACACAACCACTCCAATGCACAAAAGACTTAACATATCCAATCTAGTGAGGCCGAAATTCTTGCAAACATGCTTTTTTTGGGTCCTTGGAACAGAGAGGGAGAGTGGGAGGATGGGGGATGAGGGACTATTGGGGTTGAAGGAAGAAAGAGACAAATGTGCAGACTGATAAATGTAGAGAGAAGATAGGGGAGAGGGCAGGCTGGTCTCACAGACTAGACGTAACATAGAAAATGTAAATCCGGGACACTGAAATTAGTATGATATGTTACATTTGATATGCTTACATAAGACCGATGGTTACTTAAGCAAAAATTTAAGTAAGGGTGGTTGGTCGGGTTGGATGAGTGGGCGTGTAACACGAACGTCTAGCAACCCAAAGGTTGCGAGTTTGAGTCTGATCACAGACAACTTTAGCATTTTAGCTAATTAGCAACTTTTCAGCTACTTACTACTTTTTAGCTAATTTGCAACTACTTAGCATGTAAGCTAATACTTCCCCTAACCTTAACCATTTTAGCTAACCCTTCCCCTAACTCTAACGCTAACCTTAACCCTTTAATATCCTAACCTTAACCTTAACCCTAACCTTAATCATAACTCCTAACCCTAACCACTAGGCTAGCTAATGTTAGCCAGCTAGCAAATTCTTAACATATAATACAAATTGTAATTCGTAACAAATCATACGAAATGGGTGATGCACATCCACAAATTAATACATACCGTACCATACGAAACACAACATATCATAGAGATAGAGACATAAATACCCTGTCAATGGACACTATTTATTCCTTAGCAAATCCCCCATCACACTTCCTCCCCTCCAAACTCCAAGCAGCCATATCCTTTCTGTTTCGCCCCAGAAACTATTAATACTTGACTCTGTTAATGGAGATTAATGGACATGGACAACAACACTCCACGGAAATGGAATGGGGGAGAGAAACAGCATGAGGGGGGAGAGAGGGGCCAAATGGGGGTAGGTAGAAACAAGGACAGAGCGAAAGATGGATAGATTTCATTAGGGAGAGAAGAAGGGAACACTGACTTCTGTACTGAAAAACACCTTGATACCGTGGCTCTGAAAAGCCCCTCCCCTGGAGCAAGGTGTTCTCCTAATGATTACAGCTTATTTTTCATGGCCCTGCTCAATGAGAGAGCTATAGGGGGTTAGTCACACACACAGCCCAGCATGGTGCAGTATGGCACAGCATACAGTAGCACTACCGCCACCCCATTGTCTCTGCTCAATGTGGAAACGTGTTACAGCACAGAAGAACACAGTAGAGCATAGAGGAGCTAGGCAGAACACATCATGGCAAAGGATAGCACAGTTCACTGTAGCACAGGCCAAGCCAGCTCATTGTATGTGAATATGTAACTAGCCAGGAGACAGCTGCCAAGCTGTTCCATTATCTGAGACAGTGTCAAGTGGTCAAACTGTTTCAGACTGTGTTCGACAGCTGCAGACTATTGACAGTAAACAGTGCTGCATGCTGTTTGGGACAGTGTCCTGCTTGTTTGGGACAGTGTCCTGCTGTTTGTGTGTGTGTGTGTGTGTGTGTGTGTGTGTGTGTGTGTGTGTGTGTGTGTGTGTGTGTGTGTGTGTGTGTGTGTGTGTGTGTGTGTGTGTGTGTGTGTGTGTGTGTGTGTGTGTGTGTGTGTGTGTGTGTGTGTGTGTGTGTTAGAGTAAAGGGGTCTGACTTAGTAAGGCCTGCAGGCAGGCAGGCGGCTGAGGGGCTGTGGGGCTGTAGTTTGGTTGGTTACATAACCAGAGCTGTGACAGACTGGGGCGTCCAAGCATGAGAGAGGGGAGGCTACAGCGGAGTACATTCCAGGAAACTCAGAGGGCGTAATCTTCTTATCCATGGCAGATTGGTGCGTGTGTGTGTTGTGCAGTTTGTTTGTCCTAGCATCCCTCCCACTCATACACAACTCTTCATCTCTCAATATTCTACGTGCTTTCATCTGTTTAACCCTCAACCTTCTCCCACACCTCCCCACAATCCCTTCATCTCTTTGTTTCATCCTCCTCAACACTCCATCTCTCTGTCCCTCCGTCTCTCAGTCTGTCCCATCCTCCTCTGTGATCAGAATATAAAAGTTCCCATCAGAGAAGAGAAATACAGGGCGTTCTCCCTCTGCCCACATAGATGGCTGGTGATTCTCTCTGGCTCTGACCATGGGGCGATGGAGGGGGTGGAGGGGCGAGGGAGGGAGGCAGGGAGGGTGAGTGAGTGAGGCAGGGTGAGGTGGGCTATCAGTTGGATTCTGCTGATTGTGGGAAATTATACCCCCCAACGACTCCAAAGGAGATAAGCCTTGGGGAGAGAATAGGAGGAGGAAGTATCTGAGAGAAGAAGGGACACAGAAAGGGGGATGGCAATGGAAAGTTAGGGCAAGGTTGAACCAAATCCAACAGGGGGAAGACAGGGGAAAAGAGGACAGGAAGAGAGACAGAATTTCAGAGGGGGAAAAGGGTACTTCTAAATTGAGCCATGTCCTTAAAACCTCTTGAAGCTAGGGGGCAGAATTTTTATATTTGGAAAAAAAACGTTCCCAAGGTGAACAGACTATTTCTCAGGCTCAGATCCGAAGATGATCAAAGGTAAGCTGTGTTTTGGTATATTTCACTTGTGATTCCATGATTATAAATATTTTTAGTATTATTTTTGAATTTGGCGCTCTGCAATTCAGCGGTTGTTTACGAAAATGATCCCGTAATCGGGATCTGTGCGGCAAGAAGTTTTAAGGAGAGCTCTTCCATCCCCCCGATTACACACACACACACACACACACACACACACACACACACACACACACACACACACACACACACACACACACACACACACACACACACACACACACTTGCCCAATGCTCCCATCTTTCTGCCTCTCCAGTACCACCTCCATCTCTCCTCCTTCTCCGCCCTCCCTCCTTCTTGTCCTGGGACTCCCTCTCCTCCCTGATGACACCTCTCCTCCCTGATGTTCTCCCTCCCTCTTGTCCTGATCTCCCTCTCCTCCCGGATGATATCTCTTCTCCCTGATGGTCTCCCTCTCCTCCCTGACTATACCTCTCCTCCCTGATGATACCTCTTATCCTTGATGGTCTCCCTCTCCTCCCTGATGATACCTCTCCACTCTGATGGTCTCCCTCCCTCTTGTACTGGTCTCCCTCTCCTCCCTGATGATACCTCTCCTCCCTGATGATACCTCTTATCCTTGGTGGTCTCCCTCTCCTCCCTGATAATACCTCTCCTCCCTGATGATACCTCTCCTACTTGATGGTCTCCCTCTCCTCCCTGATGATACCTCTCCCCCCTGATGATACCTCTCCTACTTGATGGTTTCCCTCTCCTCCCTGATGATACCTCTCCTCCCTGATGATACCTCTCCTACTTGATGGTTTCCCTCTCCTCCCTGATGATACCTCTCCTCCTTGATGGTCTCCCTCTCATCCCTGATGGTCTCCCTCTCCTCCCTATTGGTCTCCCTCTCCTCCCTGATGGTCTAACTCACATACCGTAACTAAATCCCACAAACAGAGCTGCCACTGGATTAGAAGAAGAAGAAGAAGAAGAAGAAAAAGAAGAAGGTTAGTGCAGGCAGCCAGCCCCTCCTGCTGGCCACAGTCAAAACAGAACCAGCCATGGTGTCCTCCTTGAGAAACAGAGCAAGGGCAATGTGTTATTGATTCAGTGATTCATTCTGTAAGAGGAATGAGTCCATGATTACAGGACAAAGTAATCTCATTCATTTGTCTTATTAATGGTCGCAACATCTTTGTGAATCTTACGGGTGACTTATTGCTGTTTCATTTGTGTTATTAATAGGCATGTTTACATGTAATACATTCAAAGCTCTATTTGCAACTAGCTCTCACAACCTCACGTCAGAATTAGATATTCATACAGTCTCACGTCAGAATAAGACATTCATACAGTCTCACGTCAGAATAAGACATTCATACAGTCTCACGTCAGAATAAGACATTCATACAGTCTCACGTCAGAATTAGACATTCATACAGTCTCACGTCAGAATAAGACATTCATACAGTCTCACATCAGAATAAGACATTCATACAGTCTCATGTCAGAATTAGACATTCATACAGTCTCACGTCAGAATAAGACATTCATACAGTCTCACGTCAGAATAAGACATTCATACAGTCTCACGTCAGAATAAGACATTCATACAGTCTCACGTCAGAATAAGACATTCATACAGTCTCACGTCAGAATAAGAAATTCATACAGTCTCACGTCAGAATAAGACATTCATACAGTCTCACATCAGAATAAGACATTCATACAGTCTCACGTCAGAATAAGACATTCATACAGTCTCACGTCAGAATAAGACATTCATACAGTCTCACGTCAGAATTAGACATTCATACAGTCTCACGTCAGAATAAGACATTCATACAGTCTCACATCAGAATAAGACATTCATACAGTCTCATGTCAGAATTAGACATTCATACAGTCTCACGTCAGAATAAGACATTCATACAGTCTCACATCAGAATAAGACATTCATACAGTCTCACGTCAGAATAAGACATTCATACAGTCTCACGTCAGAATAAGACATTCATACAGTCTCACGTCAGAATAAGACATGCATCAAAGTTGTTCCAAACTTCAAATTTCGAAGTGTTTAATGTTAAGTTCAGGCAGTAACTCCAAAATCTTAAAGTTAGGCATTAGCTCCGAATGGGTTATGGTTTGGGATAGGGTTATGAATGGATAAGGTAAAAGTTAAGACACAGTGATGCATATTTGTTAGTTTCTGTCTCATCAGTACCAAACACTAACTAGGGATTTATTGTGCATGCCATTCAAGCATAGTTGATATTGTCCTTTTTAGAGTAGAAATACATTTTTTATTCAGAATTTAACATTTCAAATTGGATATGGAAATGAATCAGTGGAAACAAAAGACTGTGAAACATTTGAAGGTTGTGACAGACACAGGTACGCTCCACAAGCTCTATCTCATGTCTGCTTCACTCGCTTTTCTCTTTCTCTCTCTCTCTCTCTCTCTCTCTCTCTCTTTGTCTTTCTCTCTTTCTCTCCATCTCCATCCCTCTCTTTCTTTTTCTCTTCATCTCTCCATCTCCATCCATCTCTTCTTCTCTCCTATTGAAGCGAACAGCCTGAGGGCTCTCATTAAACCTGCCTGATCAAACCAGTTACATCAAACCAGTTACAAGTGTGTTCCTCTGTTAAACACGTGTTCCTCACACCTTGTCATCGTGGGGTGAGCTATGGTAATGTTAAGGAGCCCATTATATCTACAGGGTCTGAGTTTAGGTGACAGAGCAGTCTTATGGTACTTAACTGTCAATTACTACAGTCCTTATCTGTTTCAGAAGCTCTCCTCCTCACTAACATCGTTCTTCACACAGCACAGCAGTACCTCTGACTGGGAGTTTGAAGATGGTGGAGGAGAGGGGAGGGAGAACACACAAACACACTGACGTTTATTCCTTTCCTCTTTATGCCTCTGTCATTGTCCTTCTGGGACCCATGCTGTTAGTCAGAAGTCAATGGGAGTGACAGTGTGTGAGTGACTGAAAGAGAAAGGAGAGAGAGAGAGAGAGAGAGAGAGAGAGAGAGATAGAGAGAGAGAGAGAGAGAGAGAGAGAGAGAGAGAGAGAGAGAGAGAGAGAGAGAGCTTGGGCGCACTACAGGGCTGAGCAGCAGAGGTTTAAATCCTTTAACACGATTTCCCTTATCCTATTACAGACACGGTTATGGGAAGTGAGAATGTTAAATACAGCACATGTGTGTGCACGAGTGTGTTTACGTGTGTGTGTGTGTGTGTGTGTGTGTGTGTGTGTGTGTGTGTGTGTGTGTGTGTGTGTGTGTGTGTGTGTGTGTGTGTGTGTGTGTGTGTGTGTGTGTAATGCACGTGGTGTCATCGCTACAATATATCAACATTTGAAGAAGATGTATCTTCTGCTTGGATAGTTCCATCGGTCACACTTTATTTGGATAGTCAGATGCTCTACAGATGGTCATACTAACAAACTATCTGTTGATAAGCAACTGCTTGCTAAGGTTACAGTTAGGGTTAGGGTAAGGTTTAGAATAAGGGTTAGGGTAAGGTTAAAAGTTAGGGCAACGACACACAGCTGTACATTTCGATGACACATGGTGAAGCTCCAAATTTGCCTAACCCTGGAAGCCTGTGTTTCAGACATAAGGATGTGGATGACTGTCATGGCTGTTGAAGGAAATGGACCAAGGTGCAGCGTGGTTAGCGTACATTTTCTTTTATTATAAAAAATTACGCCAACAAAACAACAAACGAGAAAACAACCGTGAAGCAAAAGGCTATAGTGCCAACAAACAAAGACAACTTCCCACAAAGACAGGTGGGAAAAAGGGCTACCTAAGTATGGTTCTCAATCAGAGACAACGATAGACAGCTGTCCCTGATTGAGAACCCTACCCGGGCAAAACATAGAAATACAAATAATAGAACATAGAATACCCACCCCAAATCACACCCTGACCAAACCAAATAGAGACATAAAAAGGATCTCTAAGGGCAGGGCATGACAATGACGGCAAAGGTTTTATTTTTAAACCCGGACAAAAAAAGAGATACTAGTTTTAAGTCTCAAGGAACAAAGATCTGCTGTTGGATCTGACAATTAATCTTGATGGTTGTACAGTCATCTCAAATCAAACTGAAGGACCTCAGTGTTACTCTGGACCCTGATCTCTCATTTGACAAACATATCAAGAATATGTCAAGAGCAGCTTTTTTCTGTCTTCATAACATTGCAAAACGTTTTGTCCAGAAATTATGCAGAAAAGCTAATCCATGCTTTTGTCATTTCTAGATTAGACAACTGCAATGCTCTACTCTTCGGCTACCCAGATGAAGCACTAAATAAACCTCAGTTAGTGCTAAACACGGCTGCTAGAATCTTGACCCAAACCAAAATATGTGATCATATTACTCCAGTGCTAGCCTTTCTGGCTTCCTGTTAAGGCTAAGGGCTTATTTCAAGGTTTTACCGCTAACCTACAAATTATTACATGGACTTGTTCTTACCTATCTTTCTGATTTGGTCCTGACGTACATACTTACACGTACGCTACGGTCACAAGACGCAGGCCTCCTTATCGTCCCTAGAATTTCTAAGCAAACAGCTGGAGGCAGGGCTTTCTCCCATAGAGCTCCATTTTTATGGAATGGTCTGCCTATCCATGTGAGAGACGCAGACTCAGTCTCAATCTTTAAGTCTTTACTGACAACACATCTCTTCAATAGGTCCTATGATTGAGTGTAGTCTGTCCCAAAAGTGCAAAGGTGAACGGCAAAGCACGGAGTGACGAACGGCGCTTGCTGTCTCTGCCTGGCCGGATCCCCACTCTCTACTGGGATTCTCTGCCTCTGACCCTATTACGGGGGCTGAGTCACTGGCCCCTACTAGCCCTCTTCCATGACGTCCCTAGGAGGGGTGCTTCAAGTCGTGCCAGGCTTTTTTTGCAATACTTGACTTGAGTGGGTTGAGTCACTGACGTTATCTTTCTGTCCGGTCTTGCATGCCCTCGGGCTCATGTGGTGGAAGATATCTTTGTGGGCTATACTCAGCTTTGTCTTAGGGTAGTAAGTTGGTGGTCTGTTGATATCCCTCTAGTGCAGGGGTGGGCAACTCCAGTCCTCGGGGGCTTGATTGGTGTCACACTTTTTCTCCATCCCTAGCAAACACAGATGATTAATCAAATTGCATTCTGAACTGAAGATCATGATCTGGTGATTATTGGAGTCAGGTGTGTTAGCTGGGGCTGGGGCAAAACTATGACACCAATCAGGCCCTCGAGGTCTGGAATAGCCCACCCCTTCTCTAATGGTACCTAAAGTACGGCTGAGGTAACCTAACATGCTGTTGAGGTAACCTGAAGTAATGATGAGGTAACCTAACGTGCTGTTGAGGTAACCTAACGTACAGCTGAGGTAACCTCATGTACTGCTGAGGTAACCTAACATACTGCTGAGGTAACCTAATGTACAGCTGAGGTAACCCCATGTACTGCTGAGGTAACCTAACATACTGCTGAGGTAACCTAACATACTGCTGAGGTAACATAACGTACTGCTGAGGTAACCTAACGTGCTGTTGAGGTAACCTAACATACTGCTGAGGTAACCTAACATGCTGTTGAGGTAACCTAACATACTGCTGAGGTAACATATCACACTGCTGAGGTAACCTAACATACTGCTAACATACTGCTGGGGTAACCTAACGTGCTGTTGAGGTAACCTAACATACTGCTGAGGTAACATAGCGTACTGCTGAGGTAACCTAACATACTGCTGAGGTAACCTAACATACTGCTGAGGTAACCAAACATACTGCTAACAAACTGCTGAAGTAACCTAACATACTGCTGAGGTAACCTAACATACTGCTGAGGTAAACTAACATACTGCTGAGGTAACCAAACATACTGCTAACATACTGCTGGGGTAACCTAACATACTGCTGAGGTAACCTAACATACTGCTGAGGTAACCTAACATACTGCTGAGGTAACCTAACATACTGCTGAGGTAACCTAACATACTGCTGAGGTTACCTAACATACTGCTGAGGTAACCTAACGTGCTGTTGAGGTAACCTAACGTGCTGTTGAGGTAACCTAACATACTGCTGAGGTAACCTAATGTACTGCTGAGGTAACCTAACGTGCTGTTGAAGGAATCTAACATACTGCTGAGGTAACCTAACGTACTGCTGAGGTAACCTAACGTACTACTGAGGTAACCTATCATACTGCTGAGGTAACCTAACGTACTACTAAGGTAACCTAACGTACTGCTGAGGTAACCAAACATACTGCTAACATACTGCTGGGGTAACATAACGTACTGCTGAGGTAACCTAACGTGCTGTTGAGGTAACCTAACGTACTGGTGAGGTAACCTAACGTACTGCTGGGGTAACCTAACGTACTGCTGAGGTAACCTAACGTACTGCTGAGGTAACCTAACATACTGCTAACATACTGCTGGGGTAACCTAACGTACTGCTGAGGTAACCTAACATACTGCTGAGGTAACCTAACGTACAGCTGAGGTAACCTAACGTACTGCTGGGGTAACCTAACGTACTGCTGAGGTAACCTAACGTACTGCTGAGGTAACCTAACATACTGCTAACATACTGCTGGGGTAACCTAACGTACTGCTGAGGTAACCTAACATACTGCTGAGGTAACCTAACGTACTGCTGAGGTAACCTAACGTGCTGTTGAGGTAACCTAACGTACAGCTGAGGTAACCTAACGTACAGCTGAGGTAACCTAACGTACTGCTGAGGTAACCTAACGTGCTGTTGAGGTAACCTAACATGCTGCTGAGGTAACCTAACGTACTGCTGAGGTAACCTAACATACTGCTGAGGTAACCTAACATACTGCTGAGGTAACCTAACATACTGCTGAGGTAACCTAACATACTGCTGAGGTAAACTAACATACTGCTGAGGTAACCTAACGTACTGCTGAGGTAAACTAACATACAGCTGAGGTAACCTAACATTCTGCTGGGGTAACCTAACATACTGCTGAGGTAACCTAACATACTGCTGAGGTAACCTAACATACTGCTGGGGTAACCTAACATAGTCCTGAGGTAACCTAACATACTGCTGGGGTAACCTAACATACTGCTGAGGTAACCTAACATACTGCTGAGGTAACCTAAAATACTCCTGAGGAAACCTAACCTTACTGCTGAGGTAACCTAACATACTGCTGGGGTAACATAACACACTGCTAACACACTGCTGAGGTAACCTAACGTACTGCTGAGGTAACCTAACATACTGCTGGGGTAACCTAACACACTGCTAACACACTGCTGAGGTAACCTAACATACTGCTGGGGTAACCTAACATATTGCTGAGGTAACCTCACATACTGCTGAGGTAACCTAACGTACTGCTGAGGTAACCTAACATACTGCTGAGGTAACCTAACATACTGCTGAGGTAACCTAACATACTGCTGAGGTAACCTAACATACTGCTGAGGTAACCTAACGTACAGCTGAGGTAACCTAACGTACTGCTGAGGTAACCTAACGTACTGCTGAGGTAACCTAACGTGCTGTTGAGGTAACCTAACATACTGTTGAGGTAACCTAACGTACAGCTGAGGTAACCTAACGTACAGCTGAGGTAACCTAACGTACTGCTGAGGTAACCTAACGTGCTGTTGAGGTAACCTAACATACTGCTGAGGTAACCTAACATACTGCTGAGGTAACCTAAAGTACTGCTGAGGTAACCTAACGTACTGCTGAGGTAACCTAACATACTGCTAACATACTGCTGGGGTAACCTAACGTACTGCTGAGGTAACCTAACATACTGCTGAGGTAACCTAACGTACTGCTGAGGTAACCTAACGTGCTGTTGAGGTAACCTAACGTACAGCTGAGGTAACCTAACGTACAGCTGAGGTAACCTAACGTACTGCTGAGGTAACCTAACGTGCTGTTGAGGTAACCTAACATGCTGCTGAGGTAACCTAACGTACTGCTGAGGTAACCTAACATACTGCTGAGGTAACCTAACATACTGCTGAGGTAAACTAACATACTGCTGAGGTAACCTAACGTACAGCTGAGGTAACCTAACGTACTGCTGGGGTAACCTAACGTACTGCTGAGGTAACCTAACGTACTGCTGAGGTAACCTAACATACTGCTAACATACTGCTGGGGTAACCTAACGTACTGCTGAGGTAACCTAACATACTGCTGAGGTAACCTAACGTACTGCTGAGGTAACCTAACGTGCTGTTGAGGTAACCTAACGTACAGCTGAGGTAACCTAACGTACAGCTGAGGTAACCTAACGTACTGCTGAGGTAACCTAACGTGCTGTTGAGGTAACCTAACATGCTGCTGAGGTAACCTAACGTACTGCTGAGGTAACCTAACATACTGCTGAGGTAACCTAACATACTGCTGAGGTAACCTAACATACTGCTGAGGTAACCTAACATACTGCTGAGGTAAACTAACATACTGCTGAGGTAACCTAACGTACTGCTGAGGTAAACTAACATACAGCTGAGGTAACCTAACATTCTGCTGGGGTAACCTAACATACTGCTGAGGTAACCTAACATACTGCTGAGGTAACCTAACATACTGCTGGGGTAACCTAACATAGTCCTGAGGTAACCTAACATACTGCTGGGGTAACCTAACATACTGCTGAGGTAACCTAACATACTGCTGAGGTAACCTAAAATACTCCTGAGGAAACCTAACCTTACTGCTGAGGTAACCTAACATACTGCTGGGGTAACCTAACACACTGCTAACACACTGCTGAGGTAACCTAACGTACTGCTGAGGTAAACTAACATACTGCTGGGGTAACCTAACACACTGCTAACACACTGCTGAGGTAACCTAACATACTGCTGGGGTAACCTAACATATTGCTGAGGTAACCTCACATACTGCTGAGGTAACCTAACGTACTGCTGAGGTAACCTAACATACTGCTGAGGTAACCTAACATACTGCTGAGGTAACCTAACATACTGCTGAGGTAACCTAACATACTGCTGAGGTAACCTAACATACTGCTGAGGTAACCTAACGTACTGCTGAGGTAACCTAACGTGCTGCTGAGGTAACCTAACGTGCTGTTGAGGTAACCTAACATACTGTTGAGGTAACCTAACGTACAGCTGAGGTAACCTAACGTACAGCTGAGGTAACCTAACGTACTGCTGAGGTAACCTAACGTGCTGTTGAGGTAACCTAACATACTGCTGAGGTAACCTAACATACTGCTGAGGTAACCTAACGTACTGCTGAGGTAACCTAACGTACTGCTGAGGTAACCTAACATACTGCTAACATACTGCTGGGGTAACCTAACGTACTGCTGAGGTAACCTAACATACTGCTGAGGTAACCTAACGTACTGCTGAGGTAACCTAACGTGCTGTTGACGTAACCTAACGTACAGCTGAGGTAACCTAACGTACAGCTGAGGTAACCTAACGTACTGCTGAGGTAACCTAACGTGCTGTTGAGGTAACCTAACATGCTGCTGAGGTAACCTAACGTACTGCTGAGGTAACCTAACATACTGCTGAGGTAACCTAACATACTGCTGAGGTAAACTAACATACTGCTGAGGTAACCTAACGTACTGCTGAGGTAACCTAACATACTGCTGAGGTAAACTAACATACTGCTGAGGTAACCTAACGTACTGCTGAGGTAAACTAACATACTGCTGAGGTAACCTAACATTCTGCTGGGGTAACCTAACATACTGCTGAGTTAAACTAACATACTGCTGAGGTAACCTAACATACTGCTGAGGTAACCTAACATTCTGCTGGGGTAACCTAACATACTGCTGAGGTAACCTAATATACTGCTTAGGTAACCTAACATACTGCTGAGGTAACCTAACATACTGCTGAGGTAACCTAACATACTGCTGAGGTAACCTAACGTACTGCTGAGGTAACCTAACATACTGCTGAGGTAACCTAACGTACTGCTGAGGTAAACTAACATACTGCTGGGGTAACCTAACATTCTGCTGGGGTAACCTAACATACTGCTGAGGTAACCTAACATACTGCTGAGGTAAACTAACATACTGCTGAGGTAACCTAACATACTGCTGAGGTAACCTAACATACTGCTAACAAACTGCTGAGGTAACCTAACATACTGCTTAGGTAACCTAACATACTGCTGGGGTAACCTAACATAGTCCTGAGGTAACCTAACATACTGCTGAGGTAACCTAACGTGCTGTTGAGGTAACCTAACATGCTGCTGAGGTAACCTAACGTACTGCTGAGGTAACCTAACATACTGCTGAGGTAACCTAACATACTGCTGAGGTAAACTAACATACTGCTGAGGTAACCTAACGTACTGCTGAGGTAACCTAACGTACTGCTGAGGTAAACTAACATACTGCTGAGGTAACCTAACGTACTGCTGAGGTAAACTAACATACTGCTGAGGTAACCTAACATTCTGCTGGGGTAACCTAACATACTGCTGAGGTAAACTAACATACTGCTGAGGTAACCTAACATACTGCTGAGGTAACCTAACATTCTGCTGGGGTAACCTAACATACTGCTGAGGTAACCTAATATACTGCTTAGGTAACCTAACATACTGCTGAGCTAACCTAACATACTGCTGAGGTAACCTAACATACTGCTGAGGTAACCTAACGTACTGCTGAGGTAACCTAACATACTGCTGAGGTAACCTAACGTACTGCTGAGGTAAACTAACATACTGCTGGGGTAACCTAACATTCTGCTGGGGTAACCTAACATACTGCTGAGGTAACCTAACATACTGCTGAGGTAAACTAACATACTGCTGAGGTAACCTAACATACTGCTGAGGTAACCTAACATACTGCTAACAAACTGCTGAGGTAACCTAACATACTGCTTAGGTAACCTACCATACTGCTGGGGTAACCTAATATAGTCCTGAGGTAACCTAACATACTGCTGGGGTAACCTAACACACTGCTGAGGTAACCTAACATACTGCTGAGGTAACCTAAAATACTCCTGAGGAAACCTAACCTTACTGCTGAGGTAACCTAACATACTGCTGGGGTAACCTAACGCACTGCTAACACACTGCTGAGGTAACCTAACATACTGCTGGGGTAACCTAACGTATTGCTGAGGTAACCTCACATACTGCTGAGGTAACCTAACGTACTGCTGAGGTAACCTAACATACTGCTGAGGTAACCTAACATACTGCTGAGGTAACCTAACATACTGCTGAGGTAACCTAACATACTGCTGAGGTAACCTAACGTACTGCTGAGGTAACCTAACGTACTGCTGAGGTAACCTAACGTACTGCTGAGGTAACCTAACATACTGCTGAGGTAACCTAACATACTGCTGAGGTAACCTAACATACTGCTGAGGTAACCTAACATACTGTTGAGGTAACCTAACGTACTGCTGAGGTAACCTAACGTACTGCTGAGTTAACCTAACATACTGCTGAGGTAACCTAACATACTGCTAACATACTGCTGAGGTAACCTAACATACTGCTGAGGTAACCTAACATACTGCTGAGGTAACCTAACATACTGCTGAGGTAAGCTAACATACTGCTGAGGTTACCTAACATACTGCTGAGGTAACCTAACGTGCTGTTGAGGTAACCTAACGTGCTGTTGAGGTAACCTAACATACTGCTGAGGTAACCTAATGTACTGCTGAGGTAACCTAACGTGCTGTTGAAGGAACCTAACATACTGCTGAGGTAACCTAACGTACTGCTGAGGTAACCTAACGTACTACTGAGGTAACCTATCATACTGCTGGGGTAACCTAACATACTGCTGAGGTAACCTAACATACTGCTGAGGTAACCTAAAATACTCCTGAGGAAACCTAACCTTACTGCTGAGGTAACCTAACATACTGCTGGGGTAACCTAACGCACTGCTAACACACTGCTGAGGTAACCTAACATACTGCTGGGGTAACCTAACGTATTGCTGAGGTAACCTCACATACTGCTGAGGTAACCTAACGTACTGCTGAGGTAACCTAACATACTGCTGAGGTAACCTAACATACTGCTGAGGTAACCTAACATACTGCTGAGGTAACCTAACATACTGCTGAGGTAACCTAACGTACTGCTGAGGTAACATAACATACTGCTGAGGTAACCTAAAGTACTGCTGAGGTAACCTAACATACTGCTGAGGTAAACTAACATACTGCTGAGGTAACCTAACATACTGTTGAGGTAACCTAACGTACTGCTGAGGTAACCTAACGTACTGCTGAGGTAACCTAACGTACTGCTGAGGTAACCTAACATACTGCTGAGGTAACCTAACATACTGCTAACATACTGCTGAGGTAACCTAACATACTGCTGAGGTAACCTAACATACTGCTGAGGTAACCTAACATACTGCTGAGGTTACCTAACATACTGCTGAGGTAACCTAACGTGCTGTTGAGCTAACCTAACGTGCTGTTGAGGTAACCTAACATACTGCTGAGGTAACCTAATGTACTGCTGAGGTAACCTAACGTGCTGCTGAGGTAACCAAACATACTGCTAACATACTGCTGGGGTAACATAACGTACTGCTGAGGTAACCTAACGTGCTGTTGAGGTAACCTAACGTACTGGTGAGGTAACCTAACGTACTGCTGGGGTAACCTAACGTACTGCTGAGGTAACCTAACATACTGCTGAGGTAACCTAAAATACTCCTGAGGAAACCTAACCTTACTGCTGAGGTAACCTAACATACTGCTGGGGTAACCTAACGCACTGCTAACACACTGCTGAGGTAACCTAACATACTGCTGGGGTAACCTAACGTATTGCTGAGGTAACCTCACATACTGCTGAGGTAACCTAACGTACTGCTGAGGTAACCTAACATACTGCTGAGGTAACCTAACATACTGCTGAGGTAACCTAACATACTGCTGAGGTAACCTAACATACTGCTGAGGTAACCTAACGTACTGCTGAGGTAACCTAACATACTGCTGAGGTAACCTAACGTACTGCTGAGGTAACCTAACATACTGCTGAGGTAACCTAACATACTGCTGAGGTAACCTAACATACTGTTGAGGTAAACTAACGTACTGCTGAGGTAACCTAACGTACTGCCGAGGTAACCTAACGTACTGCTGAGGTAACCTAACATACTGCTGAGGTAACCTAACATACTGCTAACATACTGCTGAGGTAACCTAACATACTGCTGAGGTAACCTAACATACTGCTGAGGTAACCTAACATACTGCTGAGGTAACCTAACATACTGCTGAGGTAACCTAACATACTGCTGAGGTTACCTAACATACTGCTGAGGTAACCTAACGTGCTGTTGAGGTAACCTAACGTGCTGTTGAGGTAACCTAACATACTGCTGAGGTAACCTAATGTACTGCTGAGGTAACCTAACGTGCTGTTGAAGGAACCTAACATACTGCTGAGGTAACCTAACGTACTACTGAGGTAACCTATCATACTGCTGAGGTAACCTAACGTACTACTAAGGTAACCTAACGTACAGCTGAGGTAACCTAACATACTGCTAACATACTGCTGGGGTAACATAACGTACTGCTGAGGTAACCTAACGTGCTGTTGAGGTAACCTAACGTACTGGTGAGGTAACCTAACGTACTGCTGGGGTAACCTAACGTACTGCTGAGGTAACCTAACGTACTGCTGAGGTAACCTAACATACTGCTAACATACTGCTGGGGTAACCTAACGTACTGCTGAGGTAACCTAACATACTGCTGAGGTAACCTAACGTACAGCTGAGGTAACCTAACGTACTGCTGGGGTAACCTAACGTACTGCTGAGGTAACCTAACGTACTGCTGAGGTAACCTAACATACTGCTAACATACTGCTGGGGTAACCTAACGTACTGCTGAGGTAACCTAACATACTGCTGAGGTAACCTAACGTACTGCTGAGGTAACCTAACGTGCTGTTGAGGTAACCTAACGTACAGCTGAGGTAACCTAACATACTGCTGAGGTAACCTAACATACTGCTGAGGTAACCTAACGTACTGCTGAGGTAACCTAACATACTGCTGAGGTAACCTAACGTACTGCTGAGGTAAACTAACATACTGCTGGGGTAACCTAACATTCTGCTGGGGTAACCTAACATACTGCTGAGGTAACCTAACATACTGCTGAGGTAAACTAACATACTGCTGAGGTAACCTAACATACTGCTGAGGTAACCTAACATACTGCTAACAAACTGCTGAGGTAACCTAACATACTGCTTAGGTAACCTACCATACTGCTGGGGTAACCTAACATAGTCCTGAGGTAACCTAACATACTGCTGGGGTAACCTAACATACTGCTGAGGTAACCTAACATACTGCTGAGGTAACCTAAAATACTCCTGAGGAAACCTAACCTTACTGCTGAGGTAACCTAACATACTGCTGGGGTAACCTAACGCACTGCTAACACACTGCTGAGGTAACCTAACATACTGCTGGGGTAACCTAACGTATTGCTGAGGTAACCTCACATACTGCTGAGGTAACCTAACGTACTGCTGAGGTAACCTAACATACTGCTGAGGTAACCTAACATACTGCTGAGGTAACCTAACATACTGCTGAGGTAACCTAACATACTGCTGAGGTAACCTAACGTACTGCTGAGGTAACCTAACGTACTGCTGAGGTAACCTAACGTACTGCTGAGGTAACCTAACATACTGCTGAGGTAACCTAACATACTGCTGAGGTAACCTAACATACTGCTGAGGTAACCTAACATACTGTTGAGGTAACCTAACGTACTGCTGAGGTAACCTAACGTACTGCTGAGGTAACCTAACATACTGCTGAGGTAACCTAACATACTGCTAACATACTGCTGAGGTAACCTAACATACTGCTGAGGTAACCTAACATACTGCTGAGGTAACCTAACATACTGCTGAGGTAAGCTAACATACTGCTGAGGTTACCTAACATACTGCTGAGGTAACCTAACGTGCTGTTGAGGTAACCTAACGTGCTGTTGAGGTAACCTAACATACTGCTGAGGTAACCTAATGTACTGCTGAGGTAACCTAACGTGCTGTTGAAGGAACCTAACATACTGCTGAGGTAACCTAACGTACTGCTGAGGTAACCTAACGTACTACTGAGGTAACCTATCATACTGCTGGGGTAACCTAACATACTGCTGAGGTAACCTAACATACTGCTGAGGTAACCTAAAATACTCCTGAGGAAACCTAACCTTACTGCTGAGGTAACCTAACATACTGCTGGGGTAACCTAACGCACTGCTAACACACTGCTGAGGTAACCTAACATACTGCTGGGGTAACCTAACGTATTGCTGAGGTAACCTCACATACTGCTGAGGTAACCTAACGTACTGCTGAGGTAACCTAACATACTGCTGAGGTAACCTAACATACTGCTGAGGTAACCTAACATACTGCTGAGGTAACCTAACATACTGCTGAGGTAACCTAACGTACTGCTGAGGTAACATAACATACTGCTGAGGTAACCTAAAGTACTGCTGAGGTAACCTAACATACTGCTGAGGTAACCTAACATACTGCTGAGGTAACCTAACATACTGCTGAGGTAACCTAACATACTGCTGAGGTAAACTAACATACTGCTGAGGTAACCTAACATACTGTTGAGGTAACCTAACGTACTGCTGAGGTAACCTAACGTACTGCTGAGGTAACCTAACGTACTGCTGGGGTAACCTAACATACTGCTGAGGTAACCTAACATACTGCTAACATACTGCTGAGGTAACCTAACATACTGCTGAGGTAACCTAACATACTGCTGAGGTAACCTAACATACTGCTGAGGTTACCTAACATACTGCTGAGGTAACCTAACGTGCTGTTGAGGTAACCTAACGTGCTGTTGAGGTAACCTAACATACTGCTGAGGTAACCTAATGTACTGCTGAGGTAACCTAACGTGCTGTTGAAGGAACCTAACATACTGCTGAGGTAACCTAACGTACTACTGAGGTAACCTAACGTGCTGTTGAGGTAACCTAACGTACTGGTGAGGTAACCTAACGTACTGCTGGGGTAACCTAACGTACTGCTGAGGTAACCTAACATACTGCTGAGGTAACCTAAAATACTCCTGAGGAAACCTAACCTTACTGCTGAGGTAACCTAACATACTGCTGCGGTAACCTAACGCACTGCTAACACACTGCTGAGGTAACCTAACATACTGCTGGGGTAACCTAACGTATTGCTGAGGTAACCTCACATACTGCTGAGGTAACCTAACGTACTGCTGAGGTAACCTAACATACTGCTGAGGTAACCTAACATACTGCTGAGGTAACCTAACATACTGCTGAGGTAACCTAACATACTGCTGAGGTAACCTAACGTACTGCTGAGGTAACCTAACATACTGCTGAGGTAACCTAACGTACTGCTGAGGTAACCTAACATACTGCTGAGGTAACCTAACATACTGCTGAGGTAACCTAACATACTGTTGAGGTAAACTAACGTACTGCTGAGGTAACCTAACGTACTGCTGAGGTAACCTAACGTACTGCTGAGGTAACCTAACATACTGCTGAGGTAACCTAACATACTGCTAACATACTGCTGAGGTAACCTAACATACTGCTGAGGTAACCTAACATACTGCTGAGGTAACCTAACATACTGCTGAGGTAACCTAACATACTGCTGAGGTAACCTAACATACTGCTGAGGTTACCTAACATACTGCTGAGGTAACCTAACGTGCTGTTGAGGTAACCTAACGTGCTGTTGAGGTAACCTAACATACTGCTGAGGTAACC
This sequence comes from Salvelinus namaycush, assembly GCF_016432855.1. Lineage (NCBI taxonomy): Eukaryota > Metazoa > Chordata > Actinopteri > Salmoniformes > Salmonidae > Salvelinus > Salvelinus namaycush. The sequence continues at coordinate 27,381,690 of NC_052332.1, forward strand.
TAATGTACTGCTGAGGTAACCTAACGTGCTGTTGAAGGAACCTAACATACTGCTGAGGTAACCTAACGTACTACTGAGGTAACCTATCATACTGCTGAGGTAACCTAACGTACTACTAAGGTAACCTAACGTACAGCTGAGGTAACCTAACATACTGCTAACATACTGCTGGGGTAACATAACGTACTGCTGAGGTAACCTAACGTGCTGTTGAGGTAACCTAACGTACTGGTGAGGTAACCTAACGTACTGCTGGGGTAACCTAACGTACTGCTGAGGTAACCTAACGTACTGCTGAGGTAACCTAACATACTGCTAACATACTGCTGGGGTAACCTAACGTACTGCTGAGGTAACCTAACATACTGCTGAGGTAACCTAACGTACAGCTGAGGTAACCTAACGTACTGCTGGGGTAACCTAACGTACTGCTGAGGTAACCTAACATACTGCTGAGGTAACCTAACATACTGCTAACATACTGCTGGGGTAACCTAACGTACTGCTGAGGTAACCTAACATACTGCTGAGGTAACCTAACGTACTGCTGAGGTAACCTAACGTGCTGTTGAGGTAACCTAACGTACAGCTGAGGTAACCTAACGTACAGCTGAGGTAACCTAACGTACTGCTGAGGTAACCTAACGTGCTGTTGAGGTAACCTAACATGCTGCTGAGGTAACCTAACGTACTGCTGAGGTAACCTAACATACTGCTGAGGTAACCTAACATACTGCTGAGGTAACCTAACATACTGCTGAGGTAACCTAACATACTGCTGAGGTAACCTCACATACTGCTGAGGTAACCTAACGTACTGCTGAGGTAAACTAACATACAGCTGAGGTAACCTAACATTCTGCTGGGGTAACCTAACATACTGCTGAGGTAAACTAACATACTGCTGAGGTAACCTAACATACTGCTGAGGTAACCTAACATTCTGCTGGGGTAACCTAACATACTGCTGAGGTAACCTAATATACTGCTTAGGTAACCTAACATACTGCTGAGGTAACCTAACATACTGCTGAGGTAACCTAACATACTGCTGAGGTAACCTAACATACTGCTGAGGTAACCTAACGTACTGCTGAGGTAACCTAACATACTGCTGAGGTAACCTAACGTACTGCTGAGGTAAACTAACATACAGCTGTGGTAACCTAACATTCTGCTGGGGTAACCTAACATACTGCTGAGGTAACCTAACATACTGCTGAGGTAAACTAACATACTGCTGAGGTAACCTAACATACTGCTGAGGTAACCTAACATACTGCTAACAAACTGCTGAGGTAACCTAACATACTGCTTAGGTAACCTAACATACTGCTGGGGTAACCTAACATAGTCCTGAGGTAACCTAACATACTGCTGGGGTAACCTAACATACTGCTGAGGTAACCTAACATACTGCTGAGGTAACCTAAAATACTCCTGAGGAAACCTAACCTTACTGCTGAGGTAACCTAACATACTGCTGGGGTAACCTAACGCACTGCTAACACACTGCTGAGGTAACCTAACATACTGCTGGGGTAACCTAACGTATTGCTGAGGTAACCTCACATACTGCTGAGGTAACCTAACGTACTGCTGAGGTAACCTAACATACTGCTGAGGTAACCTAACATACTGCTGAGGTAACCTAACATACTGCTGAGGTAACCTAACATACTGCTGAGGTAACCTAACGTACTGCTGAGGTAACCTAAAATACTGCTGAGGTAACCTAACGTACTGCTGAGGTAACCTAACATACTGCTGAGGTAACCTAACATACTGCTGAGGTAACCTAACATACTGCTGAGGTAACCTAACATACTGTTGAGGTAACCTAACGTACTGCTGAGGTAACCTAACGTACTGCTGAGGTAACCTAACGTACTGCTGAGGTAACCTAACATACTGCTGAGGTAACCTAACATACTGCTAACATACTGCTGAGGTAACCTAACATACTGCTGAGGTAACCTAACATACTGCTGAGGTAACCTAACATACTGCTGAGGTTACCTAACATACTGCTGAGGTAACCTAACGTGCTGTTGAGGTAACCTAACGTGCTGTTGAGGTAACCTAACGTGCTGTTGAGGTAACCTAACATACTGCTGAGGTAACCTAACATACTGCTGGGGTAACCTAACATAGTCCTGAGGTAACCTAACATACTGCTGGGGTAACCTAACATACTGCTGAGGTAACCTAACATACTGCTGTGGTAACCTAAAATACTCCTGAGGAAACCTAACCTTACTGCTGAGGTAACCTAACATACTGCTGGGGTAACCTAACACACTGCTGAGGTAACCTAACATACTGCTGGGGTAACCTAACGTATTGCTGAGGTAACCTCACATACTGCTGAGGTAACCTAACGTACTGCTGAGGTAACCTAACATACTGCTGAGGTAACCTAACATACTGCTGAGGTAACCTAACGTACTGCTGAGGTAACCTAACATACTGCTGAGGTAACCTAACATACTGCTGAGGTAACCTAACATACTGCTGAGGTAACCTAACATACTGTTGAGGTAACCTAAAGTACTGCTGAGGTAACCTAACATACTGCTAACATACTGTTGAGGTAACCTAATGTACTGCTGAGGTAACCTAACGTACTGCTGAGGTAACCTAACATACTGCTAACATACTGCTGAGGTAACCTAACATACTGCTGAGGTAACCTAGCATACTGCTGAGGTAACCTCACATACTGCTGAGGTAACCTAACATACTGCTGAGGTAACCTAACATTCTGCTGGGGTAACCTAACATACTGCTGAGGTAACCTAACATACTGCTGAAGTAACCTATCATACTGCTGAGGTAACCTAACATACTGCTTAGGTAACCTAACATACTGCTGAGGTAACCTAACGTACTGCTGGGGTAACCTAACATGCTGCTGAGGTAACCTAACATACTGCTTAGGTAACCTAACATACTGCTGAGGTAACCTAACGTACTGCTGGGGTAACCTAACATACTGCTGAGGTAACCTAACATACTGCTGAGGTAACCTAACATACTGCTAACATACTGCTGAGGTAACCTAACGTACTGCTGAGGTAACCTAACATACTGCCTAGGTAACCTAACATACTGCTGAGGTAACCTAATGTAACGGATGTGAAATGGCTAGCTAGTTAGCGGTGGTGCGCGCTAATAGCCTTTCAATCGGTGACGACACTTGCTCTGAGACCTTGAAGTAGTGGTTCCCCTTGCTCTGCAAGGGCCGTGCCTTTTGTGGAGCAATGGGTAACGATGCTTCGTGGGTGACTGTTGTTGATGTGTGCAGAGGGTCCCTGGTTCGCGCCTGGGTCGGGGCGAGGGGACGGACTAAAGTTAAACTGTTACACTAACATACTGCTGAGGTAACCTAACATACTGCTGAGGTAACCTAACATACTGCTGAGGTAACCTATCGTACGGCTGAGGTAACCTAACGTACTGCTGAGGTAACCTAACATACTGCTGAGGTTACCTAACGTACTGCTGAGGTAACCTAACATACTGCTGAGGTAAACTAACATACTGCTGAGGTAACCTAACATACTGCTGAGGTAACCTAACATACTGCTGAGGTAACCTAACATACTGCTGAGGTAACCTAACGTTCTGCTGAGGTAACCTAACATACTGCTGAGGTTACCTAACGTACTGCTAACATACTGCTGAGGTAAGCTAACATACTGCTGAGGTAACCTAACATACTGCTGAGGTAACCTAACATACTGCTGGGGTAACCTAACGTACTGCTGGGGTAACCTAACGTACTGCTGAGGTTACCTAACGTACTGCTAACGTACTGCTGAGGTAACCTAACATACTGCTGGGGTAACCTAACGTACTGCTAACGTACTGCTGAGGTAACCTAACGTACTGCTAACATACTGCTGAGGAAACCTAACGTACTGCTGAGGTAACCTAACATACTGCTGAGGAAACCTAACATACTGCTGAGGTAACCTAACATACTGCTGAGGTAACCTAACATACTGCTGAGGTAACCTAACATACTGCTGAGGTAACCTAACATACTGCTGAGGTAACCTAACATACTGCTTAGGTAACCTAACATACTGCTGAGGTAACCTAACGTACTGCTGAGGTAACCTAACATACTGCTGAGGAAACCTAACATACTGATGAGGTAACTTAACGTACTGCTGAGGTTACCTAACATACTGCTGAGGAAACCTAACATACTGATGAGGTAACTTAACGTACTGCTTAGGTAACCTAACATACTGCTGAGGTAACTTAACGTACTGCTGAGGTAACCTAACGTACTGCTGAGGAAACCTAACGTACTGCTGAGGTAACATAACATACTGCTGAGGTAACCTAAAGTACTGCTGAGGTAACCTATCATACTGTGTGTCCCTTTAAAGAATCCCCTTCCCCACCGCAGTGTCACCTTGAAACATGTCCCCTTTGAAACCTCTGCAGGGACTCTGACAAGGTGGATAATTGGAATGCTGGAGGTTGTAACAGGGACAGGTCCAGAACCCACAATACCGGGACAGATTACGGAAAACCCTATCAGTATTCCAGACGGGCTACAGAGGTGCAGGCATGGATAGGACAAGAGTAGAGAGAGATATGCTGTGATAGAGTGAGAGCTTACGTGGAGTGTGTGTGTGTGTGTGTGTGTGTGTGTGTGTGTGTGTGTGTGTGTGTGTGTGTGTGTGTGTGTGTGTGTGTGTGTGTGTGTGTGTGTGTGTGTGTGTGTGTGTGTGTGTGTGTGTGTGTGTGTGTGTTTGGACCACCATTGCAACTTAGTAGGTTTATGGTACTGTCAGTAAGCTATGTGGACAGTCCATTGCTTTACAACGGCAGATCAGTGTGAGAGCTAACAGGAAGGAGGTTCATCATTTGACTAGCACTCCCATGTATAACATGTTCAAACCCAAATTGATTGAACACATTCCACATCAGTGAAAACCGACGCTGAATCACTGTAACACTCTAGGATATGAGGAGGGATGAAATAACCAAATATTCAGTGGGACTAAGATAGAGGAACATAAACCACACAGCCTTACAAGTTACGAGATGACAAAAACACATCACACAGACGTAGCAGCTGTGGACTTGGTTCCTTACTATTAGTATTAGGTAGTAGTATTTCATCTTTAGTAGTCTAACACTGGTCATAGGACAGAGACATATAACTGGCTGAGTTAGTTTGATGACAGCTGGTGTATTCAGGGGGCTGATACTAATCAATCAACTTTTATACCTGAGGATTGTTATCAGGATGTGTTCCCCAATAGATAACATTATCCTTAGGCTCTTTGAAAGAGGCCTGCAGCATCCCATTTGACAGCCTAAACCTGATGACTGTGTGTACTCCTTTCCAATGTCACACACGTTGTATCAAAGGTCAACCTGGACACAGGGGGAGAAGTAACATAGAAAATGTAAATCCGGGACACTCCTATTATACTGAACAAAAATATAAACGCAGCATGCAAATACAGACAGAAATACTCCTTAGCAAGGTGCTAGGGTGCTAACGCTAACGTTAGCAAGGCTAGGGTTTAGTGTTAGGGGTTAAGGTTAGGGTTAAGAGTTAGGTTAACAGGTTAGGGTTAGGGGAACAGTTGGCTGACATGCTAAGTAGTTCCAAAGTTTATAAAAGTAGTAAGTAGTTGCTAATTAGCTATACTGCTAAAGTTGTCCTTTGGGTTGCTAGACGTTTGCGTTACATGCATACCCATTCACCCCGATCACCCACCCTACTTTTGATTTTGCCTTAAGTAACTTTGTCTTATGTAACCATACAAAACGTAAAATATCATATCATACCAATTTGAGGTTCCCAGATTTCCATTTACTATGTTACGTCTAGTCTATGAGACCAGGCTGTAAAGGTATGAATGCCCTTATGACTTGTCATGTAACCAAAACATGTGGCGTATGTGATGACTGTCACGTGTAGAATGTCCGATGTAAACAAATTAAGCTAAAAGCGATGATTTCAGCACCATGGACAGCGGTGATGGTGAGTTCCAAAGTTCTGACTTTCAGCACCACATGGCGGTGGACAGCAACCGTCACTCAGGTACAACTTTTTTATTTGTATTTAACCTCTATTTAATGAGGCAAATCAGTTAAGAACAAATTCTTATTTACAATGACGGCATACCAAAAGGCAAAAAACCTCCTGCAGGGACGGGGGCTGAGATTTAAAAAAAAATATATATACTGTATATAGGACAAAACACAAATCACGACAAGAGGGACACCACAAGTTTGTACACACCTACTCATTCAAGGGTTTTTCTTTATTTTTACAATTTTCTACATTATAGAATAATAGTGAAGACATCAAAACTATGAAATAACACATATGGAATCATGTAGTAACCAAAAAAGTGTTAAACAAATCAAAATATTTTATATTTGAGATTCTTCAAAGTTCCAGTTGAAGCTGGTTGAGAGAATGCGAAGAGTGTGCAAAGCTGTCCTCAAGGCAAAGGGTGGCTACTTTGAAGAATCTAAAATATATTTGATTTATTTAACACTTTTTTGGTTACTACATGATTCATATTTGTTATTTCATAGTTTCGATGTCTTCACTATTACTCTACACTGTAGAAAATAGTAAAAAATAAAGAAAAACGCTTGAAAGAGTAGGTGTGTCCAAACTTTTGACTGGTGCTGTCTACAGTCGTGGCCAAAGGTTTTGAGAATGACACAAATATTAATTTCCACAAAGTTTGCTGCTTCGGTGTCTTTAGATATTTTTGTCAGATGTTACTATGGAATACTGAAGCATAATTACAAGCATTTCATATGTGTCAAAGGCTTTTATTGACAATTACATGAGGTTGATGCAAAGAGTCAATATTTGCAGTGTTGACCCTTATTTTTCAAGACCTCTGCAATCCGTCCTGGCATGCTGTCAATTAACTTCTGGGCCACATCCTGACTGATGGCAGCCCATTCTTGCATAATCAATGCTTGGAGTTTGTCAGAATTTGTGGGTTTTTGTTTGTTCACCCGCCTCTTGAGGATTGACCACAAGTTCTCAATGGGATTAAGGTCTGGGGAGTTTCCTGGTCATGGACCCAAAATATCGATGTTTTGTTCCCCGAGCCACTTAGTTGTCACTTTTGCCTTATGGTAAGGTGTTCCATCATACTGGAAAAGGCATTGTTCGTTACCAAACTGTTCCTGGATGGTTGGGAGAAGTTGCTCTCGGAGGATGTGTTGGTACCATTCTTTATTCATGGCTGTGTTCTTAGGCAAAATTGTGAGTGAGTCTCAGGATGCTTTACTGTTGGCATGACACAAAACTGATGGTAGCGCTCACCTTGTCTTCTCCTGACAAGCGGAATGGGGATTCATCAGAGAAAATGACTTTACCTCAGCAGTCCAACCCCTGTACCTTTTGCAGTATATCAGTCTGTCCCTGATGTTTTTCCTGGAGAGAAGTGGCTTCTTTGCTGCCCTTCTTGACACTAGGCCATCCTCCAAAAGTCTTCGCCTCACTGTGCGTGCAGATGCACTCACACCTGCCTGCTGCCATTCCTGAGCAAGCTCTGTACTGGTGGTGCCCCAATCCCGCAGCTGAATCAACTTTAGGAGACGGTCCTGGCGCTTGCTGGACTTTCTTGGGCGCCCTGAAGCCTTCTTCACAACAATTGAACCGCTCTCCTTGAAGTTCTTGATGATCCGATAAATGGTTGATTTAGGTGCAATCTTACTGGCAGCAATATCCTTGCCTGTGAAGCCCTTTTTGTGCAAAGCAATGATGACGGCACGTGTTTCCTTGCAGGTAACTATGATTGACAGAGGAAGAACAATGATTCCAAGCACCACCCTCCTTTTGAAGCTTCCAGTCTGTTATTCGAACTCAATCAGCACGACAGAGTGATCTCCAACCTTGTCCTTGTCAACAATCACACCTGTGTTAACGAGAGAATGATGTCTGCTGGTCCTTTTGTGGCAGGGCTGAAATGCAGTGGAAATGTTTTTTGGGGATTCAGTTCATTTGCATGGCAAACAGGGACTTTGCAATAAATTGCAATTCATCTGATCACTCTTCATAACATTCTGGAGTATATGCACATTTCCATCATACAAACTGAGGCAGCAGACTGTGAAAATTAATATTTGTGTCATTCTCAAAACTTTTAGCCACGACTGTGTGTATATATATATATATATATATATTTTTTTTTTTTATTGGACATATAAAGAAATACAAATTACAAATTGAATAGATACATCGTTTTATCCCCTATACTTATGGAAACACCTCTCTCCCCTTAACAACAAAAGCAGCTTACATACAAAAATAAAATAAAACATATGTGCACATACATACACACATATACATACACAAAAATAAATAAAAAATATCACAACATACTATCCCTTCCCTCCAAAACTCTCTCATATCCCCTGTTGGCCAAATTTCTTACTCCTGATCAATAGAAGGACATGTTAAAAAATGAAATTAAAGGCTGCCATCTCAAGAAAAAGTTATCAGTACAACCTCTCAAAGTCTATTTAATTGTTTCTAAGTGTAGAAAAGACAAGAGATCTTTCAGCCAGGCTGATACAGTGGAAGACACCACAACACTACATAAAGAGCACCACAGCTGCTCCCCTATTATCCACTGGGAAATCCCAATTCATTGGGACAAGAGGCCTACACGCCGTAGACTGGTGAGCCATATTTGATTCTAAACATTAAGGCCTACCCTAAGAATGATAACTGATAGAAAATGTATCTGCACGTAATTGAAAGACAATGATTATTTAATTGAAACTTAATGTACAGAATACAGAGTACAGAGTAAATTGGATAATACTTAACTTAAAAATCTTAGACTGAAAAAGAGAAATACTCTCATCTAACTGTAGTGTAGTGCAATTGTATTAATTTGTCATGCACAGAATTTCCCTCTATGTTATACATTTTCTGTGTGTGGGTACACTAACAAGTTATGTCCAACAGAGAGCGCTGTTCTACTACTCAACACACTGAGTCGGTTCAAAGCCATGTTGACGTTCCCACACTTCTCTCCCCTCCCACGTCAATCACCATGTATATAGAGACATTGAACACCGGTCACTTTAACATTGTTTAGATTCTGTTTTACCCACTTCATATGTATACACTGTATTCTAGTCAAGGCTCATCCTACTGCTGCAAACACCTTTTCTATTCATACTGTCTATACACACCATATATACAGTATATACAAACAGATATATACTGTATAAATATATATATATATATATATATATACAGGACATTTTCTGATATTGCTCGTTCTGATATTTCTCATATATAAAAATCTATGTATTGTGTGTATTGTTATTGTATTGTTAGATATTACTGCACTGTTGGAACTAGAAACACAAGCATTTCCTTGCACCTGCGATAACATCTGCAAATATGTGTACGCGACCAATAAACTTTGATTTGATTTGGAGGGTTGCACTCACACAGTAGTTATTTACTGAGAGAGAAACACCACGCTGGATCCTTATCCACATTAGCTCTGTTCAGAGCCCCAAAAGTAATATTGTATCTGTCTGTGTGTGTGCGGCTGTGTGTGTGTGTGTGTGTGTGAGTGTGTGTGTGCATACCCATCCATGTGTGTGTGTGTGTGTGTGTGTGTGTGCATACCCATCCATGTGTGTGTATGTGTGTGTGTGTGTGTGTGTGTGCAACAGCACTGTCCTTTCTTGTGGTCTTGGCTATATAGAAAGTGGTCAATAATTAGGTGCTCATTAGAGTGCTTTGTGCTCCTGCCTCAAAGTCGATGGAAACAAACTGATGGGTTTTTGCCACTGGCTCCAATTAGCACCTGGTCAGAGAACACTGTAAGCAGAGCCTTGACTGGAAAGCACACCCAATACAACACGTTGTATAGACCACACCAATGCTCGGACATTACTGTCACAGTATGGCACATGAAACACCATCTCTCTACCAACACACACACTCATTATATGCATTAAATAAAGTTATTGACGTGTGTGTGTGTGTGTGTGTAGTACAATACAGTACGTGTGTGTGACCTTTCTTAACATTTACATCCTTTTTTTAGCATTTACAACCCTGCAAGCTATTGTCTAACATAACTAGGCATCAAACCCACACATGTACAACTACATACATTTGAACATGTTTGTATGCACAGTCGATTAATTATTGTCAACTTATAGATCTCAGGAGCATTATTGGCCTAACCTACACAATCTGACCTCCTGGTAGCTACACACACATGCACGGGACACACACGTGAACACACACACCTGGGGCTGGTTTGGGCAGCTCTTCTGCTTTGTTGTTCTGGTTAATCACACGGAGTCACACAGCGGATGATGCACCTGCAGCTGCCGGCTCTCTCCTCTGTCAGTCCTCTGCTCTGCCCTTACCTGTGATGAGTGGCCACAGACCCCTGCGCATACCAGCACCCACCCCCTCTATCATTTGACCATGACATCTGAGATGTGCTTGCTACAGAGTAACAGCACACTGACACACCAGCCAAGAATCATATGGAGTACCTATCTATCTCTCATTGTCTATTTTTCTAGATAAGGTGCCAAATGGCACGGAGGTGAACCTCTGACATCATAGGTAAAGGCTACTCCACAACAGCCAGCTCCCTCTATTGCATTGCCCTAAACCGACAACACATTCAGGACTGAACGACACATCACAGTAGCATGGTTCATTGAAGTCATTGGATACTGTAACGGCTGTCAATGTCGTTCTCCTCCTCAGACGAGGAGGAGCATGGATCGGACCAAGATGCGGATTGGTAAGTATTCATGATTTAATGGCAAACCAACAAACACTACAAATTAACAAAACAACAAACGTGACTAACCTGAAACAGTCCTGTGTGGCCCAAACGCTGACACAGGAACAAACACCCACAAAACACAAGTGAAACCCAGGCTGCCTTAGTATGATTCTCAATCAGGGACAACGATAGACACCTGTCTCTGATTGAGAATCATACCAGGCCGAACACAAAATCCCAACATAGAAAATCAACCATAGACAACCCACCCAACTCACGCCCTGACCAACTAAAATAAATACAAAACAAAGGAAAACAGGTCAGGAACGTGACAGATACAGAATACAGATGCTGTATTTCAAGATACCGAGACCCGGTGCAACATAGGCCATCTCATTTGGTTTCTCTGTCGATGAGGGAGAAGGGAATTGTTTCTATGGCTTTAACAATTTCTGACGTCACCCTGATGCAGATCTCCATCTGAAAAAAATACTTCGTTCGATAATGGAAACACTGCGCCGAGTGAGGTCAAAACAGAATACTTTCTTTAAGATGATTTCACAGATATAGAATGGCTTCAGCTGACAATAATGCCTCCTCCTGTCTATTCATAAATAAGTATCACTGCAAGAGAGAATTTTAACATAATGTGGCAAGCAGCGACCGATGGCAAAAATGGGACACGCACTCAATCTGCGGTAGCTTTGAGTGAATTCGAATGAGCGTGAGTGTTTTAAAGAGAGAGAGAGAGAGAGAGAGAGAGAAGTGTGTGTGTGCGAGAGAGATGAGACACAGCATCTCTTCTCAGGCACTAACCGAAGAATCTTCACGAGTGAGGCATTGATGGATCTGTCGGGGCTGCAAAATAATTAACATCATTACAATCCTGTAAAAGTCATTATGATATGCCAAACGAGGCCACAACGAAACGGATGATCTATCCATAGCTCCCCTTTGTAGCCGATATAAAACATCAAAGAAGAAGTAAAGCAGAGCGACAACGCAAGTACGCAAAGGAGAGGTCTGACACCCTGTTTGGAGCGTCTTTCTTTTATTAATTTAAATAATGAGTTAATGTAGGCCTTCTCACAACAGAGGGAGGCACCGTGGAAATGTATCACCATGGAAAGGAGAGGAGACGACCATCCTTTGCTTTGAGTTTACGCTAATGCGTTACACGCATTTGTTTTTATTATTGTTTTATTTTATTCTCTGCCTTTTTCTTACGACCTCAAAAATGTGGTAATCTATCTGTCGACTAGGGAGAGAGAGAAGGGTGTTGTCAGAAAGAGGAAAGAGAGGAGGAGGGGGCATTAAGAGGTATTCTTTTTTTGGGAAAGGGGGGACAGACCGACACCGAGAAGGTGAATTGATGTACGAAAACCTGCGACACCTCACTTTAATGAGAAATAATCTTGCAAAAGAAATGGCGTAAAACATCATCCGAAAAAAGCAAGAGAGAAAACCAGACGCATCTTCAAGGGAGACCCTCGCGTTCTCACGTTTACTGGGAATATTTTGGGTAAGCCTATTCCTCCCTTTTTTTAAATAATTTTCAGGATTTCCTATAGCTTTTGTGTGCGCAAGCATCCGTGTGACGCTGTTGGAACAATAGCTCCTTCGCATAATCGATCCTGGCGCACTGTCACCGTTGGGAAATTAGTTGTCAATATTGGCAAACCTTCATGCGAATTTGTAATACAAATGTTTTCCTTCGTTTCAATAGTGTGCAATAGTGGCCTTTGCCTGTTGATAAGATGTCGCCTCCTGAGGTTTTGACGCTAACATTATGGCTGGCTAATATCCGCAGAGCAACCCGCGATGCCGACGTGTCTTTCCGTTTTACCAGAGAATAAAATGGAACCAAGATGGTCAGCATCCGATTTGATTTGAATCAGGACATGATCAAATGATAGGCTACGGCGGGCGGACTGGGGCATATCAGTCGGGCCAGTCGTGCTGCTTACCAGTCGAGGAACCATTTAGGGAATTAATTGCGCCCATCGGTAGCCCTTTGGCTACGTAGGGATTGATAGATTTTTTTCACTTGATAGATAATGGTTGTATGTGCTCTTAGTGTGAGCATGCGAGATCCCTCTGCCATACCGGTGAAATAGATTGAGGTATGTTTGATATCATGTGTTGACCTGTGTGATTTCTTTAAAGGTAATATTTAATATTGATCACTGTCATCAACATACACCCTCATTGTCACACATATAAAACATACACATCACAGGAGTGTGTATTGGTATTGGTATCACAGGAGTGGGTATTGGTATCACAGGAGCATGTATTGGTATCACAAGAGTGTGTATTGGTATTGGTATCACAGGAGTGTGCATTGGTATTGGTATCACAGGCGTGTGCATTGGCATTTGTATCACAGGAGTGGGTATTGGTATCACAGGAGCGTGTATTGGTATCACAAGAGTGTGTATTGGTATTGGTATCACAGGAGTGTGCATTGGTATTGGTATCACAGGAGTGTGTATTGGTATTGGTATCACAGGAGTGTGCATTGGTATTGGTATCACAGGAGTGTGTATTGGTATTGGTATCACAGGAGTGTGCATTGGTATTGGTATCACAGGAGTGTGTATTGGTATCACAGGAGTGTGTATTGGTATTGGTATCACAGGAGTGTGCATTGTGACTATGCAAGCGAATGCACACACTCGCATCCAAGAAGAGGGGCACATTTATATTCCGTGCTGGGTGGGCAGTACTCAGTCAATGGCAGAATTCAGCTCAGACAAGAGGACCTCTGTTCAGATGGAGGTCGAGGATACACTTGTACTCTGGCTTAGCCTTCTTAATGATAGTGGATCAGCCTCGCATTGCCCACTGATCTTACTGACAGGGTCCTAATCAGCTAGTGCTCCGACCTATACTCTCTAATGACTCCGGGAACGTCTAAAATGCATACATGATGTATGGAGAGTTATACAACGGGTGGTTTGAAATCCCCATTGTTAGAGCCTCTCCTGCGCATGATATATGAGACAACATACACATTGCCACGTTCATATGAAGTGGCATTGTTTACGTCGTTACCTAGCAATGCACTACCACTACTACTTTTACAACTACTAGTCTTAGCATCTGTAACTCGTCATGGATGATTTTAAAGTTAAAGTTACTTATGCTATCACTCCAATGACTTGAAGGGTTGTGAAAAATAGTGTCAGATTCTATGGGACCAGAGCCCTCTGAGTTGAGCAGTGGTTAATGTACAGCATTTGGGATCTGTCATTCTGTAAAGCCTTACATAATAATGATTGTTTTACTTAAAGTAAGAACTCAGCGATCTTCCACTGGCTAAAACCAACAGGTTGTGTCCAGTTCTATGGTCTGTGCCCTGGCCCCATGCCAGGAGCAGCACTTGCTGTGTCATAACGCTGCCATCACATCAAAGTCTAAATGCAAGGGAGGGTGTAGGGCTTAAGGGGCAACGCTCACCTATGAGGCACACTCATTATTCACACTTCGAAATGCTCACAGCACAAACATACTACAATGAGTGTACAAAACATTAAGAACACCTGCTGTTTCCATTACATAGACTGACCAGGTGAATCCAGGTGAAAGTTATGATCACTTATTGATGTCACTTGTCAAATCCACTTTAATCAGTGTAGATGAAGGGGAGGAGACATGTTGAAGAAGGATTTTTAAGGCTTGAGACGAGACATGGATTGTGTTTAAAAAGGCTCCTGTAGTTTGTAACTTTCACTTTGAAATGACAGACTTGATTTCGCCTTAAGAAAAATGTATCAACTCCTACAAAAAGTACCATTAATTATCATCCACAAAATAATTCTAATTCCCTGTTGCTGCAGGATTATTTACCTGCTGTAGCAAACTGGCTCAACTTAAGATCCTACATCTGTGTCTCTACTTTAGCCTGGTAGAGTAGAGAAAGAGTCACTTAGTAGACCTGTACTGCATCTTTATGGAGAGTTTCTGTTGGAGGAGCTTAGTATGACTGTGTGACTGGAGCACGTCAGGCCCAGGGAAGGAGCAGGCCAGGCCCAGGGAAGGAGCAGGCCAGGCCCAGGGAAGGAGCAAGCCAGGTCCAGGGAAGGAGCAGGCCAGGCCCAGGGAAGGAGCAGGCCAGGTCCAGGGAAGGAGCAGGCCAGGCCCAGGCAAGGAGCAGGCCAGGCCCAGGCAAGGAGCAGGCCAGGCCCAGGGAAGGAGCAGGCCAGGCCCAGGGAAGGGGTTATAGGGATGTAACCTAGCAGTGAGTTCATCTTGGATGCATGTATGGAGCCTTTCCTCAGAGCACATGAATAATGAAGGGTGTACGGCGATGTTCAGTTTGCACCAATCCCTGAGTATGTGCTTCTTCTCTGGTTTCTGGCACAACTACTGTGTGTTCTGTCTTACACAGTGCCAGCCTGTAGGCATCTACCACAGCTGGATTAACATTTAAACCATCACCAGGGTGGGTGGAGCCTGCTTCCTTCACACTCAAATGTTCACTTTAAGGCAGTTGGTTATGTTATGAGAATTTATTTTCATGTATTATTCTTTTTTTAACGTTTTGTTTTTGTTTTTTGTCCTAAGTCAAACTTTATCACCATGCCATCTCATATTCCACTTCTATGGCAATATGAAGTGAAATGTTGGGCAAGTATAAATGTAGACATTTCTTCTTGGTAGAGTAAATAAGGTTGTTTACATAAAACGCTGCATTGTGTGGCCAGTAGAGCTGTCGTCCATGTCTTCACCATGTATATTAAGGTCATTTTTCTGTACAGGTTAATTTCTCATCCAGCTGATCGTTAGTCCTCTCTCACACATACATCAGACTGATATCAGTACAGCCCCTATCTTACATTAAGCTGACCTCTGTATAGTTCTCTCAGCATACAGGAAATCTCAGAGTACACTTGCCTCTTGTGCATACAAATGATGTCCGTGCAGTCATTTTTCACATATGGCTGATCTCCGTGCAGCACTTTCATTGAGCTTTTCACCACCTTAATGTAGCCAGCTGTTATTTTTTCCCCACAATTTGCTACATTCACAGGCTTCACACCAAACAGACCAGTGTAGGGTGTGAATCATCAGCTGGACTCAAGACTTTTCTCAAGGCAAGATCTATATTTCAGCAGCTGCCTGTAATGTGATGGTGCCAGGTTCCAAAAAACTCTCAACGTGGCCCAATGAACCGTGCTTATTTGCTCAGATGGGTGATATAATGTGCCTAACCCCAGTGAGCCAGTGTTGCTGGCCGGGTTGTAGAGCAACAGTGACTGGTCTCCCCTGCACATGCCTCCGCTGCAGCTGCTGACTAAGGAGATTCCTTCGTTGTGTTCCATCATGTGCTACGACTGACAGGCTATAGAGGCCTGACGGAAAGATTGCTAGTATTATTTAGCATGTGAAGAGTGACATTTGAGCTTTACTGTATTAGTAGAAGGAGAAACAGGGAACTGCTGTATTCTCTGTGGTCAAACATGTCACATTTGTTGCAAGCTTGTGACCTCCCGACCGTAAATGTCATGTGTGTTGTGTAGAGATGATTGAAATCAACATTGTAAATGATGGAGACGAAGTCTTGCTAATTAAACCCAGTGTTGTCTAATTAGCCTCTAGATACTGTCCCCAACTAGTCCCTTAGTCATGGCCAGGGAGCAATTATTTCCTGAGCACAAACCGTATGGACATTCCTCTGCTACATGTCACCATCAATTCACATCACGACAACCTGATGCAGGGCTTCTTCTGTCCCATTTCTTCATTTCACATTCCAGAGGGCCTTATAGCATCCACCATGCGACATTACAGAGATAATCAAGGGTTGTGGTGAAGGACAGGTCATGGGAAGAGAGAATCTATTTTTAACAGAGCTGGAGTAGCATCTATGTGTGTAAGTCTGTTACAGTGTATCCATTCTTAACTGGTTCCCTGGGTTCCCTCTGGGTTTCTAGGGGCCAGGGATCAGTGTGTAAGTGGCTCCTGTGGGTGTCTGTTAGGCCCTGATGCCACAGGACATAGTGCTTCTTGGCTTGAGAGGTCAACCAGAAGGAAAAACCCAACACAGAGGGAGTGATGGGAGGACCTGCCGCTAGCTGTTTGTGGAGTCAGCGGACCGCCAGTGGTTTTTCGGGGAATAAATCCACCATCACTTTGCTGGAGAAAAGGGATTCACACCGTTGCAAAAAAAACAGTGATACAGTTTATAACTGCTTTTCCAAAAACTGACTTTAATTATTCATTTGTTTGGAAACTCAGATCCCAGCTGGACTACAGTTTAGGGACTGGGTTTCAGCAGTGGTGGAGGAGACGAGTCAAACAAGCACACCTAAACCAGATGGAAAGCAGATAGCTAAACAGACTGAGGCAGCCACTGAATCACAGCAGGGCAGACAGAGGTGCTGTAGGCATTGGCCCTAAAGTTAATTTGTAGCGTGCCTGTAGCAGTCCTCCAGCCTGTATTTATCACGATGGTTGGGCTTTCCACCTGGCCGCACATTTGTTTCAGCCCGAGTTGAGCAACGTCATTGTCCCCATTATAAGTGATGTATACCTCAGTGGGCTTAGCTTACTTTTTAGCGCCAAGCGGTAGTGTACAGTGCTGTATAATGAAACATGCCGGAACGTGTGATGTGCTCTAGTTGAAGCATGCAAGGCTCCCTGAAGGTGAGCATCTGGCCTCCCAGATTATGATGTATAATATAACAAGCATCTGAACTAATGCAGGATACTAACCATTTATCAAAAGGCTGCTGAGCCTGATCAAGACTTGGTTCAATTTAAAGCTCACACTCCATCATTAAGGCCTCTATTGATATTCTACAAGTTCATTTCAAACCATTGATGTATGTGGTGATGATTGTAAAATGGTATATTGATTGTTTATGTTACAGTAACATGGAGTGCCCTTGAGACAGATGATTATGATTGGGTGCCCCCCACCCTTCTCATAACGAATCTATGCTAGTCACTTCCTACTATATACAGTTCCACTTAATAAGTGATCTTCTGTAGCTCAGTTGATAGAACTTGGCACTTAAAATGAAGGATAGTGGGTTCGATTCCCGGGACCACCCGAACATAAAATGTATGCACGCTTTACTATAATTCGCTTTGGATAAAAGTGTCTGCTAAATGGCATATATATAACCATCTCTACATCATCCCTGACACAACAATCTGTATCACATAACATCTCTACCATCATCCTATATCACTGCCCATATTTCATTCTCAGGCTCTTATATAACACAGAGGCAGGTGCTGAAGACGAGAGAGAGAGTCAAAGTTGTCAACGAAGCCACTGATAGGTAAAAATGGTGACCTCTAAACCAAACATTTGGTGAAACCGTGATAGGACCAGATACAAAAGAGTGCTGTTAAGCTGACTATGATATAAAACCACGAATCCATGATGAGACAGTTTGGAAAATTGTCATTTTCTGTCTTATCTTGTGGAAATTATTACCTTTTGTGGTTTCTCATTTCTCTAAAACACTCAGCAGCACTTTGAGTGTCTCTATTTGAGATGAACTGCAATAACATGAAGTGTGTACTTTATGACCAGAGTCACTGTAAGTCACAAAGCCTATGACATCATCAGCAATAAATGCCATGACAGCATGACAATGTATATGATGAGATCAGTGTTCATATGGCCCGTATTGCAGCGTATATGACATATGGCTTGCACTTCTGCTCTCCTCAGCATCATGTCTCAGAGGACATAAAATGAGTGTACAAAACATTAGGAACACGTGCTCCTTCCATGACATAGACTGACCAGGTGAATCCAGATGAAAGCTATGATCCCTTATTGATGCCACTTGTTAAATCCACTTCAATCAGTGTAGATGAAGGGGAGGAGACAGGTTAAAGAAGGATTTTTAAGCCTTGAGACAATTGAGACATGGTATGTATGTCATTCAGAGGGTGAATGGACAAGACAAAATATTTAAGTGCCTTTGAACAGGATATGGTAGAAGGTGCCAGGTGCACTGGTTTGAGTGTGTCAAGAACTGCAACGCTGCTGGGTGTTTCACATTCAACAGTTTCCCGTGTGTATCAAGAATAGTCCACCATCGAAAGGACATCCAGCCAACTTGACACAACTGTGGGAAGCATTGGCGTCAACATGGGCCAAAATCCCTGTAGAACGCTTTTGACACCTTGTAGAGTCCATGCCCCGACGAATTTAAGCTGTTCTGAGGGCAAAAGTGGGTGCAACTCAATATTAGGAAGGTGTTCTTAATGTACAAAACAATATTCCTAATATTTTGTATACTCATTGTACGTAGATCACTGCTCTGCTCTCATACATGAGCTATGGGGATATTTATGAATTGACTTGAGCCCTCTGGATATTTCCCATACCGTTAGCCTTAGCCATGACTTGCCTACGGGCGGAGAGAGATAAATTAGGTGTATGGAGATTACCAGGCTGACTCGAAATGATCTTGTCCAACAGCAATTTAAAAAAATTAAAAAACATGCATTACAAGAGTGGCCCCCAAACATTCTTGCGACCTCATGCAGCGATATGACGTCACATAATAATTTGCATATTTAATTTTAGTGTCTTCACCGCATAAATCAATAAATGGAAGGATCTGTTGCTAAAACAAAGCAAACTTAAAAATACATAGCTTTTAGAAAATATTGATAAACCTAATTTAAAGCTGGAGAAATGAGATGTTTTCTGCAGCCGGAGAGATATACAGTGCCGCGAGAGAGCCGCTGTAGAGAAACGTGAAGGGTGCCTTCCTGCTTAAGAGCTAGGCAGCAAGCGCTATTAGTCTTTCAGCACCTCCCCCCGTGGACAGAGACAGATTGAAGAGGAGCGTTTCAGGCACGCCAAATTCGGGTATCAAATTAAACTTTCATTTGGCATAGTTCAGGTTCTCGGCCAAGACTGGCATAGAAAAACATTCCCGACTATCAGCAATAAAACTAATCAAAATATTGCATGTCTTATTTATCGGTGTAGAAGTGATACGATGCCAGTCAACCGCCAAATAGGTCAATTATTTCTGCTTCATTGGTTTTCATTGCACATAGTTGCATATTTTGTTGTCCCTATGGTGCACCTCACGTGTTCTATATCGGACATTGCTAAAAAGATATCCAGCCATCACCTCATCAACTCTTTGGCCAACTAAAAATAAGAGAAATGTATATAGATGTGAACTCTGTAAGCTACACACACATATTAAATCATTAAGATATTGCAAATGCCAAAGGGCATGGCACTATGTTATTGGGTTTGAGTCAAGGGATAGAGCAAATCTTGTATCTGCTGCAGACCTGAGTGACATGCAGCTGGGCCCTCAGGAAAAACATATCAAGCCAGGTCAACCTACCGACCTCCAATATTTAAGCAATAAGGCCCTAGGAGGTGTGGTATATGGCCAATATACCACGGCTAAGGGCTGTTCTTAGGCCAACGCAACGTGGCGTTTACCACAAACACCCTCAGGTGCCCTATTGCTATTATAAACTGGTTACCAATGTAATTAGAGGGGTAAAAATAAATGCTTTGTCATACCCGTGGTATACGGTCTGATATAATGTACCACAGCTGTTAGCCAATCAGCATTCAGGGCTCGAACCACCCAGTTTATAATACACAAGTTAGCACCGGTTAAAGCTATGATGTTGAAATGCCTATTTACTCTGTTCCATCTCACACCACTGACCATTCTGTCCATGCTAGGGTCGGTTGTGTACGTGCTAATGCTAGCTAAGTCCACTATAAGACAGGGCATGACTGGAGGAGAGCAAGAGTTCAAATTCTTATCCTGAGAGAGAGGAGGTGGCGGGGGAGAGCAAGAGTGTGTGTGTGTGTGTGTGTGTCACAGGAGGTTGGTGGCACCTTAATTGGGGAGGACAGGCTCGTGGTAATGACTGGAGTGGAATTGGTGGAATGGTATCAAATACCATCCCATTTGCGCCGTTTCAGACGTTATTATGAGCTGTCCTCCCCTCAGCAGCCTCCGCTGTGTGTGTGTGTGTGTGTGTGTGTGTGTGTGTGTGTGTGTGTGTGTGTGTGTGTGTGTGTGTGTGTGTGTGTGTGTGTGTGTGTGTGTGTGTGTGTGTGTGTGTGTGTGTGTGTGTGTGTGTGTGTGTGTGTGTGTGTTGTGCATGTGATCAACCTCATTAGTCAAATGCATACAGTAAATTGCTTCTATCTTTTAATTTCAGGCTTATTCAGCGTTACTTTGCAAACTACTGTATAGTAATGTTGCTAAAGCCGATCATAACAATCCTTAGTTAACTAAATTAAGGCCTAGATTAAATCCGTATCGCGGATGATCCTCGCTATAGTGTGATTGAAATTTAAAGGCAATGTTCCTGTGTTTGCAGAGACCGCAGAGACGGACAGAATCTAGCCCTAAATAAAATTAGTAGCTGAAAAGCTACTATAGTTAATAAAGTTTTACCTGAACAATTCCACAGTATCTCTTTCGTCCTAGCTCCCAAACTCTCATTTTAAAATTGTCTTTTTAAGGTCTGACAGCAGTGTTGGACAGTCTTTTTTACAAAGTATGAAATATAATAGAACCCTCTAAGCCTCCATCTCCCTCCAATTTCTAGTGAGTTTCTAGTGAGTTTCTAGTGAGTGAATGTGATTTATAAAGCCATTGAGATCCCCCAGCTTCCGCCCTCCTCCCTCCAATGGAAACGCTCGTAATGTAATTACTTTACAAGATGGATGGAGCCCATCCAGGACGCCCTGGACCCCCAGCTAAATCAAAGCCCTCTTTCTGTCGGGTCGAGAACCGCTCGCAAGAACAGCTCACGCGTCAGAAATGAGTGTACCTCCCATTCACGCTTTCCCCCAGCATCACTCATACATCCTCCTCTCGCCTACTCTCATTCGTCCAACGTCACTCTGTGCCATAGATCAGGCCCCCACAGTAGCACCACTGAGAGAGGGAGGGAGGGAGGTAGACAGAGAGAAGGGGGAGACTGAGATGCAGTTGTGTACCATAGTAGTGAACACTGCATGACTCTGCCTTCACTGCATGACTCTGCCTTCGCTGCATGACTCTGCCTTCACTGCATGACTCTGCCTTCACTGCATGACTCTGCCTTCGCTGCATGACTCTGCCTTCGCTGCATGACTCTGCCTTCGCTGCATGACTCTTCCTTCACTGCATGACTCTGCCTTCGCTGCATGACTCTGCCTTCACTGCATGACTCTGCCTTCGCTGCATGACTCTTCCTTCACTGCATGACTGCCTTCTCATTCAAAGATATTGTATGAAAGTGTTGCCAGCTTTAGGAAATGCAATCCCATTCTCTCTCTCTCTCTCCCCTGATCCCAGATGTAACTCCCAGCTCCCCTGCCTAGCTCCCAGGACTAATCCCCCCTGTGTTGGAGGGGGCATGCCTTTAAAGAAGGCAGGAGTATTGCCCCTAGGCATGGACCGCTTTACTGTAATGTGAGCGTGTTTGGCAAATGAAGGTACGCATGGGCTGTGGCTGTTTTAATCCATGATGAAGTGTAGTTGTTGCATTTGAAATGGCTCAGAGTGAATACCCCTCCTGAGACCACCCCTGATCCCCATGTTCTATAGGTACACCACTTACCCACACACACAGACCACCAACCCATGTAACACCCGCCTGCACACAACCTGAGGCCTGAGGGAACACACTTAATGTGTTGTGACAAGTGTTATGAAATATAATGTAATGTAATATTTTATAGTCTATATAACTTGGAAGCCTTGGAAGCAGCTAATGGGGATTTTTAATAAATACAAACCAGCAATATTCAGTCATATTCATAATCTCTCAGCTTGAATCATTTGATCAAATCTCCACATTTTAATTGTTTCCATGTACATTTTGAAAGATACAAGTACAGCTCAAATCTATTCCAAACGTCTATTATCTTTCTATCAAGTAGAACATAAAACATCAGGTCATTAAGCAGTCATAGAGGACCTGGCATGACATTTGAACGCGCCCAATACCGTCACACAGTTGACCTGACTTCACACAAATACAATGGGTCAGTTGGACTGTGCTCACTGCCCTCTGTTTTTATCAGGATCAAGTGGGGTTCATTATTAAACGTTTCAGACCATTTGTCTCAGCCAGGATCGCTCTTCTTAAATTAGCCTTGGCTAGAGGGGAAGCAGCTGTCAAACTGTTCACACTCTCCCCACACATAAAAAACCTCACCTAGTTTGCTGCCTAGATAAACAGTAATTAGTGTGTGGCCAGATTGTTCATACCAGTGCACTTCAGTAACACGCACACTGGCACACGAATACCAGGACAGATGCAGAAACACACTCTGACCCTTATAAGTACTGCGTACTGTACAATTCTAGGGCATTTTATCTGGGCGTGTGTGTGGGTGTGTGTGCGTGCGGGAGTCGCTGGCTGGTGTGTGTGCTGCTGGTGTTGAGAGTAAAGACCAGTGTTCACCATGGGGTGACACATTGATTGTCTGGTCTAACGGAGGCAGAGAGACTTTTTTTCTCACCTTCTCTTCTGCCCGCTGTTTTATGTCCCGGTCTCATTCCCTCGTTCGTTAACACCCTCCACTCCCGCTTCGTTAGAGTCCCCTTAATTGACTTTTATTTGATTATTCATGAGCTTGTTTATCTGATTGTTTCCCTCATGCTGTGACTTGTAGGGATGCATTCTGGGAGATATAAAGACACAGAAAAATCTAATCTGAACAGTCTTCCATCTCCTTCTCACTGGCCCCTCTAGGATTCCTGTAGACAGAAACTTTTCAAATAGACTATTTTGAAGTCCTGGTTGAACTTTGGGTTAATTACAATAATAACCTTAAGTGGGGCACTTTGTTTCGTTGTAATCTCTAAATTCCCCTGGCTGGAGTGAGATGGGGTTTGAGGGTAGAGGGTGATGGACCGGGGCTCTGTAGTGTCTGAGCCCTTTTCAGAGTGGAGCTGCTTGAAGAGGGAGCTCACGCTGAACAGAGGGAATTCTGGGATGAAGCTCCCGGCCTTCATGAAGGATGACAGCCTAGTGGTTCAGTGTAATTATGAGGTCATCCTGAAATTAACACTGGAACAAGAAATGGCATGCTAAAATGATTATTTTCTCAGACAGATTAACCTTCAGTGGGATATTGCTGTCCAGAACAGATTAGCTAAGAATAGATTGAACTAAGAATCAGAAGAGTTTCAGTCAGAGTGGGAGAGGAGAGGGGATATTACCCTCCACTGTAGATTAACCAGGGATAGATTAACTAAGAATAACATTGGAGTTCAATTACCCAGCTTTCAGTATTACTGTACTTGCAGTAAATCAACCGTGTGTGTGAGTGTTTTCTGCTCATAGAAACAGACACCTGAGTTGCTACAGATTGAAACAAGTATTAGTTCTCCCAGAGACATTGCCTTCTGTTTTGTGGCCTGCTAAGCTGCTTGTCAGCCACAGACGTGCGTTAGTACAGGAGAACAGAACAGCTTGACAGTTGAAACAGTGCATGTGTTTTTCAGCACCGGCGGCAGAGACAAAGAAGCTTATGACACGCTGTTTTTCAAACGCTGCCATTCTGCAGGGGTTTCACAGTTCAATTTGACCATTCGTCCACTTAAACACAGCTGTAAAACTGTCCTGGAGGCAGAAGGTATTACTACATCAAACAGCCTCACCTGACAGAGCCGCAATGACTGTTACGCCAATTACAGGACACAGCCCTGGCCTATACACACACACATTCAACTACACACTTCTACTGATGGGCTGCTGATGACAGTACCTTCTGACCCTTTTGTGGTCTGTAGGAATTTTCATCACACTCAATTCCAACACATATTGTAGGCCTATGTGGTGGGCCTGGACAATATGGCTGATGGATATATGAAACTGAAGCTGGTTCCATTGCTTCCCCTTGCCATTCCTTGGAGATGCAGATATCATTCTCTTTCTTATTGTGTGAGGTGATAGTGGAATCATTTGAGATTCTTGCTTACACTAGCCCCTCCCCCTGCAGTCAATACTCAGCATCTTGTGTGAGAGTGCGTGTGTGTCTGTATGTGTCTGTAGCTCTCACACTCCGGGAGCTGGGCTGGCAGTGGGGAGGGAAGTCTGTCTGTCAGACTGCAGGCCCTGTTGGACGTGACCCTAACCCACGCTAAGCTAATCAATAAGGGCCCACGAGTGGGATTCCTCCCAAGGACCTAAATGCTAATTCTAGCACTCCGCTTGGCCAGAACACACAA
Source organism: Salvelinus namaycush (assembly GCF_016432855.1). Classification (NCBI taxonomy): domain Eukaryota; kingdom Metazoa; phylum Chordata; class Actinopteri; order Salmoniformes; family Salmonidae; genus Salvelinus; species Salvelinus namaycush. The sequence continues at coordinate 27,406,681 of NC_052332.1, forward strand.
CACCCTCCGTGACTGAGTGACATCCGCATACATACAGACATACACACACATACATGCATGCTTTTACACGTATGTTGCGTCCCGAAGAAAGTCATATCTTTGAGTGATTTATGAGCTGACCTTATCATGCTGATATATAAATAAACCTATCTCTTGGAGACTCTGTGTGTGTGTGTTTGTGTGTGTGTGTGTGTGTGCCTGTGCCTGTGCAGGGAGGTAGTCTAAGTTCATCTGCCCCCTGCAACATAAAGAGCTGCAGGGCTCTTATTGAAGAGGAAATGTAAGCACTTTTTATTGACAGCTCCTGGGTGTGTAATTCATCATGCTGTCTAGAACCAGTGGGCCCTGCCGTCTCCAGCATAGACCCATGCTATCGGTTGCTATGGAGTCCGTGCTCTGACTGCCAGCAACTCATACCACAACATCACTGCTCTAATCTGCTCTCCATGCTGCTGCATACCTAGACTTTATCCTTCTGTCCTGCTTACTGATTGGTCAAGGAATGACCACACTTATTTTGGTAGTACGTCTACTATTAAATAGGAATGTGAATGACACAGACAAAATGTCATCCAAAAAGCGTCCCTTCCTGTAATGATTTTTCTGTGTCATGAAGTTCAGAACATGTGAACATTGAGATCATAAACCCTGGAGAGACTGGAGAACATGATTCTTGAGAGGGTTGTTAGTAACGTTGCTAAGAAACCAAGTGGTGATTTGACCAGAATACATTTTGACATTCATTTTGTTTTATGGTGGTGGATCCTTTCTCATGAAAGTGATAATATTATGCGTATGGCTGGGGGGTTGCTGCTAATATTATGCTCCAGCTGTGTTGCCCATATTCATGATATAGCCTAGCGCTGCGTCTTGTGTGTTATCACTGTCCTGTTATCCAGTGGAGGGTAATATCCCCTCTCCTCTCATAACTACCCATCACTCCTTTCATCCTGCTCTGTAACCTTTGAGAGTGGGATGGGAAACAGGGCGATAATGGGGTGTTTTTGAAGGTGTGGTCGATGTAGTGTTGTTTTGTTTAATCATATTCCTGCTTCTCTTTGTTATGTCTTGTTTTGTTTTTCAGGTGGGGGTGTGGGGTTAAAAAAACAATTCCATATTTATGAAATCTAAATTCAGCCCACCAGCCAAATGCGATATGCAGCAGGCCCTAATTGTATCTGATAAATATGCATGGCTAAGGACATTTGACGATCTCCAATAGTCAGAGCAAAGACAGCGAGATCTCATTACATATACAATGGTGACTCATATCTGGAAGCAGTCGTGATGAATATACACCCTGATAGACCCGTAGAGTATATCATTACGTCAACGCCAAGGCCACAGCAGCACCATAACATTGAGAAACACATCTACACGTAGATCGATACATAAATCCTTAGTTATCAAGTATAGGAATTCCAATGGTCCACTACTCCATCTCAAAAACCAATGGGCTAAAACCTACATCTTGAAATGTGTCATGCTTTATCATAATCTCTGTCCTGATACCCTCATATACAATGTGACATAGGAAGATGTACTCTGGCTTTTCCACCTGCCAAACTGGGATCATAATCCTCATCGTACTTCATTGTTTTAATGGGCTGTATTTAAAACAGGATGGTTCGTTGTTTGCTGGCAAGATGTCATATCGGTCAAAAGGTCTCTCATCTGGGTGTAAATCTCTGTCCGTCTGTGAATACCTGATAGTCAAATGCTGACTCAGACGATTGGGTAATCTCGCTCTCCGAGGCCAACATGAGTAAGGTCTTTAATCAGGTCAACACCCGCAAGGCGCGGGGCCCGAAGGTATTCCAAGGCGTGTTCTCAGAGCATGCGCAGAACAGCTGGCAGGCATATTCACAGTAATTTTCAACCTCCCATTGTCCCAGTCTGTAATCCCCATGTTTTAAGATGACTTCCATAGTTCCTGTTCCTGAGAACTCTAAGGCTTCATGCCACAATGACTACCTCCCTGTAGCACTCACATCTGTAATCATGAAGAGCTTTGAGAGGCTAGTTATGGCACACATTAACTCCATCATCCCAGCCACCCTATACTCACTCCAATTTGCATACCGTCACAACATATCCATAGACAACGCAATCTCAATTGCACTCCACACTGCCCTCTCGCACCTAGATAAGAGGAATACTGACTGGCTGCATCACTGCTTGGTGTGGCAATAGCACCACCCTCATTCTCATGGCGAACAGAGGGTGGTGCGGACAGCCCAGTACATCACTGGTGCCTATGTACCTGCCATCCAGGAACTCTATATCAGGCGGGGTGAAAGGAAGGCCCGGAAAATTGTTAAAGATTCCAGCCACCCAAGCTATGGACTGTTCTCTCTGATCCGCACTGCAAGCGGTACCAGTGCTTCAAGTCTGACGCCAACAGGCTCCTAAACAGCTTCTATTCCCAAGCCATAAAACTGCAATAGCTGGCGAACAAAATGGATAACAAAATGGCTACACGTACTATATGAGTTGACCCTTGTATTTTATTTTATTTCTATGCACACTCACAGGGCCCTGCACACTCACACACACTGACACTCCAACACACACACAAACACTCCATCATTTGCTCACACACACATAATATCCACATACAGTTATACTGACTCGACACACCCACACACCCACTCACATAAAATCATCATGTACGCCGCTGCTACTCTGTTTATCACATAACCTGATACCTAGTCACCTTACCCTATACATACACTTTATAGCCAGAAGTATGTGGACAACTGCTCGTCGAACATCTCATTCCAAAATCATGAATATGGAGTTGTTCCCCCCTTTGCTGCTATAACAACCTCCACTCTTCTGGGAAGGCTTTCCACCAGATGTTGGAACCTTGCTGCGTGGACTTGCTTCCATTCAGTCGCAAGAGCATTAGTGAGGTCGGGCACTGATGTTGGGCTATTAGGCCTGCCTTGCAGTCGGCGTTCCAATTCATCCCAAAGGTGCTCGATGGGCTTGAGGTCAGGGCTCTGTGCAGGCCAGTTCTTCCATACCGATATCTACAAACCATTTCTGTATGGACCTCGCTTTGTGCACAGAGTCATTGTCATGCTGAAACAGGAAAGAGCCTTCCCCCAAACTGTTGCCACAAAGTTGGAAGCACAGAATAATCTAGAATGTCATTGTATGCTGTAGAGTTACGATTTTGCTTCACTGTAACTAAGGGGCCCAGGCTGAACCATGAAAAACAGCCCCAGACCATTATTCCTTCTCCACCAAACTTTACAGTTGGCACTATGCATTGGGGCAGGTATCGTTCTCCTGGCGTCCACCAAACCCAGATTCGTCCGTCGGACTGCCAGATGGTAAAGCGTGAATCATCACTCCAGAAAACGTGTTTCCACTGCTCTAGATTGCAATGGCGGCAAGCTTTACACCACTCCAGCCGACTGTTGGCAATGTGCATGGTGATCTTAGGCTTGTGTGCGGCTGCTCGGCCATGGAAACCCATTTCATGAAGCTCCAGGTGAACAGTTCTTGTCTTGACGTTGCTTCCAGAGGCAGTATGGAACTCAGTAGTGAGTGTTGCAACCGAGGACAGATCATTTTTGACGCACTATGCACTTCAGCACTCGACGGTCCCGTTCTGTGAGCTTGTGGTCTACCACTTTGCGGCTGAGCCGATGTTGCTCCTAGACGTTTCCACTTCACAATAACAGCACTTACTGTACAGTTGACAGGGGCAGCTATAGCAGGGCAGAAATTTGATGAACTGACTTGTTGGAAAGGTGGCATCCTATGACGGTGCCACATTGAAAGTCACTGAGCTCTTCAGCACTTGCCATTCTACTACCAATATTTCTATATGGAGATTGTATGGCTGTGTGCTCGATTTTATACACCTGTCAGCAACAGGTGTGGCTGAAATATCCAAATCCAGTAATTTAAAGGGGTGTCCACATACTTTTGGCCATGTACTATATCTACCTCTATCACTCCAGTATCCCTGCACATTGTAAATATGGTACTAGAACTGACTGACCATGTATATAGTATGCTTACTTACTTTATCCTGTTCTTCTTATTTCTTATTTTTATTTCTTGTGTGTTTTTATTCTACCTCATGTTATTTTTAGTATTACATTGTTATTGATTACTGCATTTTTGGGGATGGAGCTAGCAAGAAAGTTATTTCACTGTACTTGTGCATGTGACATTAAAACTTGAAACTTAATAGGTTGGCACCTGACTCCTTCCTCTGCCTCTCCACTTGGCAGCCTGAGATACAAACCTAAGAATTTCTTTTCAAATCACACATTCTCACTCCATTACGACCCACACTATATTTTATCTTTTAACAACAGATTCAGCGTGTCATATATCTCACTTTGTCCATTTATCTCTCGGAATCAAATGTACAATTTCACAGTATTGCGCTTATTTTTCCATTTAATTGTTCAATATATTTCTCTCCTTTTTGTAAGGAATACACATACTGCAGGTGTAGAAGCACATACCGTGCTTCTACACCTGCATTGCTTGCTGTTTGGGGTTTTAGGCTGGGTTTCTGTACAGCACTTCGAGATATTAGCTGATGTACGAAGGGCTATATAAAATAAACTTGATTTGATTTGATTGATACTATATTCCCAACTCAGTTGAATTTGTAGGCTACAGTATAGTAATTTACATCCACACAGTATAGCTGTGTAATTTACGGTGAGACACCGTTACAGACCGTTACTGTCTTAAAATGGGAGTCAGATGCTTGGTAATAAATGGAGTTGTCTTTATTGGCTCCTTTCTCCCTTCCCTCAGACTGATACAGTGTGGAGGTGGGGCGGCTGTCTGGAGGTGGGGTGGGGGGGCTGTGTGGAGGTGGGGTGGGGGGGCTGTCTGGAGGTGGAGTGGAGAGCAGCTGTCTGGAGGTGCGGTGGAGAGGGGCTGTCTGGAGGTGGAGTGGAGAGCAGCTGTCTGGAGGTGCGGTGGAGAGGGGCTGTCTGGAGGTGGAGTGGAGAGCAGCTGTCTGGAGGTGCGGTGGGGGTGCTGTGTGGATGTGGGGGGGCTAATTGGAGGTCGAGGTGGGGTGGCAGGGGGCTGTTTGGAGGTGGGGTGGCAGGGGACTGTGTGGAGGTGGGTTGGGGGGGCTGTGTGGAGGTGGGGTGGCGGGAGGCTGTGTAGAGATGGGGTGGCGGGAGGCTGTGTAGAGGTGGGGTGGCGGGGGACTGTGTGGAGGTGGGGTGGCAGGGGACTGTGTGGAGGTGGGTTGGGGGGGCTGTGTAGAGATGGGGTGGCGGGGGACTGTGTGGAGGTGGGGTGGCGGGGGACTGTGTGGAGGTGGGGTGGCGGGGGGCTGTATAGAGGTGGGGTGGCGGGAGGCTGTGTAGAGATGGGGTGGCGGGGGACTGTGTGGAGGTGGGGTGGCGGGGGGCTGTGTGGAGGTGGGGTGGCGGGGGGCTGTGTAGAGATGGGGTGGCGGGGGACTGTGTGGAGGTGGGGTGGCGGGAGGCTGTGTAGAGATGGGGTGGCGGGAGGCTGTGTAGAGGTGGGGTGGCGGGGGACTGTGTGGAGGTGGGGTGGCGGGGGGCTGTGTAGAGGTGGGGTGGCGGGAGGCTGTGTAGAGATGGGGTGGCGGGGGACTGTGTGGAGGTGGGGTGGCGGGGGGCTGTGTGGAGGTGGGGTGGCGGGGGGCTGTGTAGAGGTGGGGTGGTGGGTATTCTGCAGACAGTGAGCGCCAGCCACATAAAGCCTTCATCACTTCTAAACTGCTCCATCTCCCAAAGCCAGGTCCAGATTAGCACCGCCCATTCGAGTTTAACCATGAGAAGACAGGAACCAACTAAACAGAGCTGTGAGGGGGGAGCCAACAGATTCACCAAAGGGGAGAGTGAGAGGTGTCACACTATTTTATTTATTTTGATTGATGTGTCAACAGGCTTTTATTGCTGTCGTGTTCTCTGAGTCAAGTCGATTACTTCAAAGTGCCGTAGCATGGATGGATATCTAAGACGTGTACATGTGGGCTCCCGAGTGGCGCAGTCCCTGGTTCAAATCCAGGCTCCATCACATCCGGCTGTGCTTGGGAGTCCCATAGAGCGCTGCACAATTGTCCGGGTTTGGCCGGGGTAGGCCGTCATTGTAATTAAGAATTTGTTCTTAACTGACTTGCCTAGTTAAAATATGGGAACATGTCTGTTGTTCAGGTGGTTGTGGCAGCTCAAGGACATTATGTACACTACCGTTCAAAGGTTTGGGGTCACTTAGAAATGTCCTGTTTTTAAAAGAAAAACACTTTTTTTTCTCCTTTAAAATAACATCAAATTGATCAGAAATACATTGTGGACATTGTTAATGTTGTAAATGACTATTGTAGCTGGAAACGGCTGATTATTTATGGAATATCTACATAGACATACAGAGGCCCATATCAGCAACCATCACTCCTGTGTTCCAAGGGCACGTTGTGTTAGCTAATCCAAGTTTATCATTTTAAAAGGCTAATTGACCATTAGAAAACCCTTTTGCAATTATGTTAGCACAGCTGAAAACTGTTGTCCTGATTATTGCTTCTTTAAAACTGGCCTTCTTTAGACTAGTTGAGTATCTGGAGCATCAACATTTGTGGGTTCGATTACAGGCTCAAAATGGCCAGAAACAAAGAACTTTCTTCTAAAACTCGTCAGTCTTTTCTTGTTCTGAAAAATGAAGGCTATTCCATACGAGAAATTGCCAAGAAACTGAAGATCTCGCACCAGACTGTGTACTACTTACAGAACAGTGCAAACTGTCTCTAACCAGAATAGAGAGAGGAGTGGGAGGCCTGAGCAAGAGGACAAGTACATTTGTGTCTAGTTTGAGAAACAGACGCCTCAACTGGCAGCTTCATTAAATAGTACCCACAAAACCCCAGTCTCTACATGCTGGCCTTCTAGGCAGAGTTGCAAAGAAAAAGCCATATCTCAGACTGGCCAATAAAAATATAATATTAAGATAAATATAATATTAAGAACACAGACACCGGACAGAAGGTCAGCATCCAGGAGTCGCCTCTTCACTGTTGATGTTGAGACTGTTTTTTTGTGGGTACCATTTTTACAAAGCTGCCAGTTGAGGACTTGTGATGTGTCTGTTTCTCAAACTAGACATTCTAATGTACTTGTCCTCTTGCTCAGTTGTGCATCGGGGCCTCCCACTCCTCTTTCTATTCTGGTTAGAGCCAGTATGCGCTGTTCTGTGAAGGGAGTAGTACACAGTGTTGTATGACATCTTCAGTTTCTTGGCAATTTCTCGCATGGAATAGCCTTCATTTCTCAGAACAAGAATAGACTGACGAGTTTCAGAAGAAAGTTCTTTGTTTCTGGTATTTTAAAACCTACTTAAAACAGCTACTGTCCATGTTGTGTCTCTCTCTTTCCAAACACAGACCCACTAACTTAGTATGACCTCTGACCTTTGTGTGTACCCAGGTGTGGCGTGTTGGCTGTGGAAGCTGTCAGTCTGCAGCTGGCCTATCAGGAGCTCTCAGGAGGATGGACCAGAGCAGACAGTCTAGCTGAGGATGCCTCCCGTCCCTCCCCCTCTCTACACCTGCTCTCTCGCCTCTCACACTATGCTAGGAAAACACACTCTACACCTCTGATTTTGACCAAACCCCCCACCCCTCCCAATACCTTCTTTCTCCCAGTATCTCCAATAACCTACTAATTTCAGGGTATTGGGAGGTCCTTTCTTTACTCTTTGCTGCCCACGAGTGAACTCCTAGTCATATTTAGTTTGCTGGGCAGAAGACCGGAGGACATGTCCTTCTTCCCAGAGAGTGGCCCCAGACGTCCGGGGCCCGGTGGGACGCGGCGCTCCAGCCCCCGCAGGATGTCTGACCCGTGTCTGGTGTGGCTCCTGGGCCTGGCCCTCCGCCTGGCCCTGTCCTCCTGCCAGCGGGCCGACCTCAGCGGGAAACACCCCATGGTCACCACGGGCTACGGCAAGCTGCGCGGCGTCAGGAAGGAACTAAACAACGAGATCCTGGGACCCGTGGAGCAGTACCTGGGCGTGCCCTACGCCACCCCGCCCATCGGCGAGCGCCGCTTCCAGCCCCCAGAGGCGCCAGGCTCCTGGCAGGAGATCCGCAACGCCACCCAGTTTGCCCCCGTGTGCCCGCAGAACGTACACGGGGTGCTGCCTGAGATCATGCTGCCGGTGTGGTTCACTGACAACCTGGACGCTGCAGCAGGCTACGTTCAGAACCAGAGTGAGGACTGTCTGTACCTCAATGTCTACGTGCCCACTGAGGATGGTGAGTCCAGCTCCTGTTCCATCTCTCAGGCCAGATTACACTTCAAGTCAGACAGGCAGGCTGGGGCTAACTGTTACAGTCTAGTGGTGCTACTGCTGGAGGCTCTGGGGATTAAGATGTCTCCTCAGTGTGTGTCAGATAGGACAGGATGTCAAGTAAGGTAAGGTATGGAGTAGGTTTATTTAAGGCTTGGGGTAAATTACCACATTCACACCTCTGAGGTATCACTAATAATCTTGTGTTTTGTCTCAGCTTGAGAAGCAGGTCCTTCTTGGCCATCTCCTATTATGATCTATCCTGATGCCTAGTCACTTTACCCTGCCTTTATGTACATATCTACCTCAAATACCTCGTACCCCTGCACATTGATCTATATACTGCCTGTATATAGCTCCATTCTTGTGTATTTTATTCCTCTTGTTACTATTTTTATATTTGTATGATTCTTTTTTAACTCTGCATCGTTAGGAAAGGCTTGTAAGCAAGCATTTCAAGGTAAAGTCTACACCCGTTGTATTCGGCACATGTGACAAATAACATTTTATTTGATCTCACCCAAGAGTAAGACAGTAGTGTGTAAAATAAGGAAGTTTGTTTTTCATCCTCCTCAACTGTTTTATGCCACAGTGCAACTGGTATTTGGTCCCAACCAGACGGAATGCTATTGAGACATCTTTATAGAGTGGTATCATTTGGATCATTAAGTCAGGAGATTGTTATCAGAGACGCAAGGGCTCTTGACCTGTGCCAATAAACACCCATGAGATTACCAAAGAATAGAAGCACTTACACTTATGTCAGTCTCGATCACTGCTCAGTCTTTTGTTCAGGCAGAGTGTTGATTTACATACCGTGCTGTGGTACTGTCAGAGCAAAGGATGCTTTTATCCCAATAACTTCTACTCATTAGCTGCAGTCTATAGTGAGGTTTCATGCTTTGTTTCAAGTGTACTCTAGGTCAAAAAGGACAGTGTTTGTTAGCAATGCTACTCCCGCTCCTCTGTGAAGGATACCACAGTTCACTGCTATGTCCACATTTTGTTGAATAAGTGTATTTACACGTAGCTTGAGGATTGTTGAGACATTTCAATAACAAAATGGACTACAGAACGTAGAAACACAAAAGAAACGTTCAGTCTTGGCGATGGACAACAATAAATCTATGCCACAGTATTAAAAGAAAAAACATGTCCCTCCAATGAAACAAATAGATGAATCGTATGTATACATCAGAGAATCTTTATTGTCCGACTCTGGGCTGTGTTTGTTTCTCTATTGTGGGCTCGGAAAACAATATTAGCACACGCCTGTTCTAATATATTTTGCACATACTTGTGAGACTTCTAGGTTTATCATTTACATACTGTATATGGGATTTGTATCTCCATCTTAGGCTGCCCGGTGGGCTTGCATGTTAAGTGCATTCAGTTCTGAGAATTTCAGCTGTGCTCCTGGAATCCTTTGTGAACTAAATTTCACTGAAGCTGAGCATAGGCTATAATCAGATTTCAGGCAGTGTTGCCAGTCCGTTTTTGGAGTTAACCTATTTAATAAGCCATTTATATCACTCAAAATGAATTATTTTCAAGACCATCTCACAAACACAAACACACACACTCAAAAATGAAATTCCTTTCCTGAAGGTAATACTTTAGGTATGAAATGTTAACATGCTCAGCTCAGTAAGCAGTAACAGTAAACCTAGGATCAGGTTGAGAGACTTTTCATATGTTCCAGATGATATGTCATCTCCTGAGTTGTCATGGAGGTTACACCTCTGTAGCGTGTCATAATTGGTGGAGCCAAAGCATTGCTGCAATGGAGTGCCTTGAACCAATCATTTCAATAAGAAGTGCTTGCCTCAGCAGATCTGCCTGTTTCCATCTGCATTGAGCAGCGTTCTGACAGGTGTCTGCTGAGCTCTGGTTACATGCTATGTGACAGAACTTTACTGCTGAAGATTGACCTAGTAACTTAAAGGCACAATCGGTAAGATGTCCTGCTGTTTAACGTTTTTCTTTCTTCAATTAATGATATACAACTGCCTTTATTTAACCAGGTAGGCCAGTTGAGAACAAGTTCTCATTTACAACTGCGACCTGGCCAAGATAAAGCAAAGCAGTGCGACAAAAACAACAACACAGAGTTACACATGCGATAAACAAACGTACAGTCAATAACACAATAGAAAAATCTATGTACAGTGTGTGCAAATGTAGTAAGATTAGGCCTTACCCTATCATAACCCAAACCAGTGTTGAGGCTGCTGTTGGGTTGAACAACTGACTCTGGATTGTGGCTTTAAGGAGAGAGAACGAGTATTTAGCTACATTCTGTATTTGATCCTAACATTGATTTATTTTTCACTCATTGAAGGCATAATGGAACATAACAGTGTTACTTCAATATTCTCTGGAATCAGGACCAAGTCAACCCATTTGGAAAGAGGAGGATTTCACAAAAAAAATGTATATGTTCTTAATTCAGTGTAGCTAATTAGCAGGTGGTTTTGAACATAAGCCACACACACACACACACACACACACACACACACACACACACACACACACACACACACACACACACACACACACACACACACACACACACACACACACACACACACACACATTACAAACCTTACTCCACATGGAATTACCATAGATATGTTGATCCCCTGGACTATTGTATGGCTATGAAGTACTGTTACACTGACCTCACACTATAGACCTTTTTATAGAACTAGCTAAGTTAATTTTCAGTCTATAGTGTTATGGCAGTAATACAGTGCATTCGGAAAGTGTTCAGACCACTTTTTCCACATTTTGTTCCATTGCAGCCTTATTCTAAAATGGATTAAATAAAACATTTTCCTCATCAATATATACACAATACCCCATAATGACAAAGCGAAAACAGGTTGTTAGAAATGTTTGAAAATTTATAAAACATTACATTCAGACCCTTTCCTATGAGACTTGAAAATGAGCTCAGGTGCATCCTGTTTCCATTGATCATCCTTGAGATGTTTCTACAACTTGATTGGAGTTCACCTGTGGTAAATTCAATTGATTGAACATGATTTGGAAAGGCACACACCTGTCTATATAAGGTCTCACAGTTGAAAGTACATTTCAGAGCAAAAACCAAGCCATAAGGTCGAAGGAATTGTCCGTAGAGCTCCGAGACAGGATTGTGTCGAGGCACAGATCTGGGGGGAAGGCTACCAAAACATTTCTGCAGCATTGAATGTCCCCAAGAACACAGTGTTCTCCATCATTCTTAAATGGAAGAAGCTTGGAACCATCAAGACTCTTCCTAGAACTGGCCGCACAGCCAAACTGACAAGAACTTGATGGTCATTCTGACAGTGCTCCAGAGTTCCTCTGTGGAATTGGTAGAAACTTTCCAGAAGGACAACCATCTCTGCAGCACTCCACCAATCAGGGCTTTATGGTAGAGTGACCAGACGGAAGCCAATCCTCAGTAAAAGGCACATGACAGCCCGCTTGAAGTTTACCAAAGGCACCTAAAGGACTCTCAGACCATGAGAAACAAGATTATCTGGTCTAATGAAACCAAGATTGACCTGAATGCCAAGTCTGGATGAAACCTGGTACCATCCCTACGATGAAGCATGGTGATGGCAGCGTCCTTCTGTTGACGTTTTTATGTTTATCAGCAGCAGGGACTTGGAGACTAGTCAGGATTGAGTGATAGATGATCAGAGCAAAGTACAGAGAGATACTTGATGAAAACCTGCTCCAGAGCGCTCAGGACCTCAGATTGGGGCGAAGGTTCACCTTCCAACAGGACAATGACCCTGCTCCAGAGCGCTCAGGACCTCAGATTGGGGCGAAGGTTCACCTTCCAACAGGACAATGACCCTAAGCGCAAAGCCAAGACAATGTAGAAGCAGTGGTGTAAAAAGTACCCAACTGTCATACATGTAAAAGTAAATATACCTTAATTCATAGAAAATTACTCAAGTAAAAGTGAAAGTCACCCCATAAAATACTACTTGAGTAAAAGTATAAAAGTATTTGGTTTTAAATATACTTAAGTATCAAAAGTAAAAGTACAAATAATAAAAAATTCCTTATATTTGGGAGGAAAACTGAGTGTGTGTGATTTGGTTATTCCCAAGGCTACCGGAGTGCCTGTCTGTGAGAGAGAGTGTTTTTTACATGTGGCTTGTGTTCTTGTCAAAGTCTGTCACTTATTGTTAGGGTCACTGCTCACACAGGCCTGTTGCTGTCCCTGTGTGTTACTTCCTGTTTGCTTATTTGCGTGTGAGAGAAAGAATTGAGTGTTCTTGAATTTCAAAACATGAATTTTCCATGTTCACGCAGTATTGACATGTTTTAACTTGCCTCCGGTATATGGATTATTACAGTTTCCACATATCACAGTTCCATATCCCACATGACCAAGTGCCCGAGGCTCGTGGCCCTCTAATGTACCCCCATCTGCTACCTGTATCTGAGGCCTTAGAATGACCGAACACTCACAGAGCACAGAGGAAACTACACATGACACATTTCTGCCCAATGTTAAGAGTAATACCATAGGAGGAAATACTCAGAACCCCCTCTGCTCTCTGCCTCTGAGCGCCTCCCTCCTTCCCTCTCTCTGTACCTGTATATTGCCTCATTTTTGTTATGTAAATATATTGTGTTACTTTTTGATTTGATTAGATTTGTTTACTTAAGTTTATTTAGTGAATATTTTCTTAATTGTATTTCTTGAACTGGATTGTTGGTTGAGGGCTTGTAAGTAAGCACTTCACGGTAAGGTCTACTACACCTGTTGTATTCAGCGCATGTGACAAATACAATTAGATTTGATGTGTATCCCCACTCCCTCCTTCCTGTCTATGCTGACTGTGGTAGATGAGGTCACATGCTCTGAATGCAAATCAGTTCCATGTCCTTCCCCACCAGGCCGTTATGTAGCCTGCTGCGTCCTCAACTCAAATGAAATTCAAATGGCTTTTTAGAATAATGAAAACAAAACCTAATGTTAGAGCGAGAAGTGAGTTGACACACACACACACAAATACACACACATAGGGGCTCTATTTAGTCCAGCTGTGCCTAGTTCCCTCACGTAGAGAATCTCCTGTGCTGTGCCAGCCGCCAGCCTGCTCGATGAGAGCACTGTGTCATTGCCTTCCTATTTCCTCCAGACTCTCCTCAGCCAAGAGCCTCAGATCCTTCATTTTTATCGCTGGCGGAGTGGCCGTTTACCGTCCAGACTCTTTATTAAAAAACATATTTCAGCAGGCATGGCCACAGAGCCAGGGATGGAGGGAGTACTTGGAGCCGCTGGCAGGGACATGGTGGGGGCTTGATGCTGTGTCAGACACCTCGTCAAACACACAGCACAGACATGACCATATGCAGCTTCATCCCCTTTACGGCACTGGGGAAATGGACAAGGACAGCAGACGGCAGCTTGTGTTCAGGCCGCTCCATGCTCACTCAAACATGGAGAAACAGTTTTTTTAGAACTGGGAGGGGGGCTCCCTGTATTTTAAAGCGCAACTGAAGGCAATAAAGAACTTCTCTGGTAGAAAATGCCCTACGTGGCATCTATATAAGTCAGAAACATTTATTCTAGTGTCAAAATTGACTACAAAGTGTAAATAGGATCATTTTAGTCATAAAGTCAGTCTCATCCAAAACAGAGTTTTGTAAGTGAGTTCGTCATGAATTACTTGAGGGTTGGGTTTTGATTTCAGCAATGCTCACTAATACAGATGGATACACTGCTGTGGTGATTGCACTCTATCCAATATTACCGCATAACACACAGACAGTGAGACAGACCAGAGCTGGGTTTCCCAAAAGCATCATAGCACTAAGAGCATCTTAATTCCATTGAAACTAAATGGACGAAAGATGATCTTAGTGTTACGATGCTTTTGGGAAACTCAGCTCTGCCCAGCAGGCAGCGGATCGGACTTTGTTTACATAACAAAACAAGTTGCGCACTTATTTTTTAATTATAATGTTTTTACTTGAGAAATACTGCCCCAAACGTTGTAGCTAGATGAAAAATTGCACGACTAAAACCTCCTCTGCAAAAATGTTCAAATTAATTGCAGATTTAGAAGTTTTCATTCTGAATATTTTGAGGAAATGATACGGGCTTTGTTCCTATGGTGTCTCATGGGGGACAAACATCAGCAACTGTCACATCCAACCTCACCCCAAGACGGAAATCTCATTTTTCTTAATGAGCAACAGAGAAACACATGCAGAATTGGTGTGTTCAGTTGCTCTTTAACAGGACAGGAGCTGACTTAAAATGATCAATCCATTGGATTTCATTGAATGCCAGTAAGTCAATCTGAGATGGACACTGTATACCAATGTTGACCCAGCTACATTTCAAGTGCACATATTCAAATCAAGCTTGTTCAAATGATCAGTTAGTTTTTTCGGTGTGGATGATTATTACGCTTAAGATGTTTTTTTCTCACTAGTACTGGCTGCATCTGTTTCCTGCCTGTGACTTGGTGAGGTTGGACCCAGGTGCAGAGAAGAGACGAGGAATCAGTGGTTAAGGATACTTAGAATCGGTAGCCGCAGGATCACAGTACACTTGAAAAACAACGAACACCAAGTCTCGAAAACGCACTGAGGAAACGAACGCACACGGTAAACAATTCAAGCGTCTGCAAAGGACAACAGAAAAACACACCTATTTTAACAGTGAAATCATAACGAGTAAATAGGACACACCTGAGTGTTGTAAATGTCTCTAGGACGGTCTCTGCTGCCCTCTGGTGACCGGTGGAACCATGACACAGCCAAGTTCACTTAGCCTAATAAACAGTGTTCAAATCAAGGGGAAAACTGCAAAAGAATGTAAGAATGACAGCAATGGAAAAAATTTACCCCCTTTTTCTCCCCAATTTTGTGATATCCAATTGGTAGTTACAATCTCGTCTCATTGCTGCAACTCCCCAAAAGGCTTGGGAGAGGCGAAGGTCGAGTCATGCCTCAGCACTGCGATGCTGTGCCTTAGACCGCTGAGCCACTCAGGAGGCTTTTCTAAACCAAGGCTTTCAAATCGAACTGCAATATTCTTGTAAAATAGTAAGCAGACAAATAATATGTCTACCATTGTTTACTAGACCTGTTGTGCCTCCATACAACATTGTTTTCCTGGAAATGTAACAATGAGTTCCTTAGAGTGAAACTGATGACCATCTAGAGATGAGGAAAGTGGAAATGAGGTATAGTAAATGTGTGTTTGTGATGTACTGGTGGAGTATTCGTGAGTGTTTCAAGAATCGATGTTTGTATTACGGTGTTCTTGGAAAACCTTGGGAACATTGAGGCCATTCTTGCCAAGCCATTCAAGCAGGTGTATAGGTACTGTAGCTATCGCCTACTCTAACTGTCTGGCTGGCCACACGGAACTGACAATTCTGTAGCGCTGTCTCTGTCAGCTAGCTGTGAGAGCAGGCCCCAGCTCCAGCACACTACACAGTTCTGGCACCGTCACTGAACACAGGCAAACCTGTTTGTTTCTCTCCCCACAGAGCCATGTCTCTGTCGCTGTCACTGTCTCTGTTAGGAAACAATGCTGTCATACCTGCTTGTCGCATCCCAATATGCACTGCAGAAAACATCCCACATTGTACTCCAGCACATCACATTTTTTCCCCCCTTACACAAAATCCTGCTTTGACAGCACAACAGAACCCAACTGAACACATCCAACAATCATCTCAGATTGAGTCTCCTCACTCGTCACAGAGTCATGGGCTTCCAGGAAGCAGGAAACATTAGGCCCATGTAAAGTCTTTAACTGAAGTCTGCTGCTCCATTTCAAAGGAAGACGGGTCCATTTCAGTGGAAATGCTCCCTGTGCGCAGCTTAAGCTCTTTTTTTTTTCTTCACCATTAAGCGGTTAGGTGTGGTTTTAGAGTGTTGCTGGGAAAGTGCTGACTTGGCAGGGGCCTAATCTAACTTCCCCTCCATTACTAGTCTGTCTAACTGTCGTGCCTCATCCCTCGCCCCTCTCAACCCCAACCCCCTTACTGGAACTGTCCTTACACCTGGGAGGGGTGGGAGGAAATCACTTACATATTGATTGCAGAGAGAGAGAGAGAGAGAGAGAGAGAGAGAGAGAGAGAGAGAGAGAGAGAGAGAGAGAGAGAGAGAGAGAGAGAGAGAGAGAGAGAGAGAGAGAGAGAGAGAGAGAGAGAGAGAGAGAGAGAGAGAGAGAGAGAGAGAGAGAGAGAGAGAGAGAGAGAGAGAGAGAGAGAGAGAGAGAGAGAGAGAGAGAGAGAGAGAGAGAGAGAGAGAGAGAGAGAGAGAGAGAGAGAGAGAGAGAGAGAGAGAGAGAGAGAGAGAGAGAGAGAGAGACTCTGAGAGAGACTCTGAGAGAGACTCTGAGACTTGTCTTGGGTTTTTTGTAGGTTTAGGTATATATATGTCTATGGTGGCCTGATATGGTTCCCAATCAGAGGCAGCTGTTTATCGTTGTCTCTGATTGGGGACCATGTTTAGGTAGCCATTTTCCCTTGAGTATTGGTGGGTTCTTGTCTATGTGTAGTTGCCTGTCAGCACTAATTTGCATAGCTTCACGGTTAGTTTTGTTCAGTATTCATTCTTGTAATAAAGAAGAATGTACGCATATCAAGCTGCGCCTTGGTCTCCTTCTTTTGACGGCCATGACAGAAGAACCCACCACAAAAGGACCAAGCAGCGTGAAAAGGAGGAGCAGCGTTTTATGGAGAAATGGACCTGGGAGGAGATTTTGGACGGAGCAGGACCCTGGACGCAGGCTGGGGAGTATCGCCTTCCGAAGGTGGAAATAGAGGCAGCAAAAGCGGAACGGCAATATTATGAGGAGAAATACAAACAAGGCAAGCACGAGAGGCAGCCCCAATAAAAAAAAATGGGGGGGGGGGGGGGGGGGGCACACGAGGAGATTGGCTGAGTCAGGTCTACTGGTCTAGAATGGGCATCCAGCCAGGACGCATTGAGCCAGCTCTATGTTCCAGATCTCCAATGCGTCTCCACGGCCCAGTGTATCCTGTGCCTCCTACACGCACTCGCCCTGAGGTGCGTGTTCCCAGCCCGGTACCACCAGTGCCGGCACCACGCACCAGGCCTCCAGTGCATTTCCACAGTCCAGTACGGCCTGTTCCTGCTCCTCGCACTCGCCCTGAGGTGCGTGTCCTCAGCCCGGTACAACCAGTTCCGGCACCACGCATCAGGCCTCCAGTGCACTTCCACAGTCCAGTACGGCCTGTTCCTGCTCCTCGCATTAGCCCTGAGGTGCGTGTCCTCAGCCCGGTACCACCAGTTCCGGCACCATGCATCAGGCCTCCAGTGTGCTTCCACAGTCCAGTACGGCCTGTGCCTCTTCCCCGCACTCGCCCTGAGGTGCGTGTCCTCAGCCCGGTACCACCAGTTCCGGCACCACGCATCAGGCTTCCAGCGCGCTTCCATAGTCCAGAGCTTCCGGCGACAGTACCCAGTCCAGAGCTTCCGGCGACAGTACCCAGTCCAGAGCTTCCGGCGACAGTACCCAGTCCAGAGCTTCCGGCGACAGTACCCAGTCCAGAGCTTCCGGCGACAGTACCCAGTCCAGAGCTTCCGGCGACAGTACCCAGTTTAGAGCTTCCGGCGACGGGCCACAGTCCGGAGCCTCCAGCGACGATCCCCAGTCCGGAGCCTCCAGCGACGATCCCCAGTCCGGAGCCTCCAGCGACGGTCCCCGGCACGGGGTCTCCAGCGAGGGTCCCCGGTCCGGGGCCTCCAGAGAGGGTCCGGGGCCTCCGGCGATGATCCGCAGTCCAGAGCCTCCGGCGATGATCCACGGTCCGGACCTACAAAGGCGGAGGGATCAGTGTAAAGAGGCGGAGCGGCGTCCAGAATCAGAGCCGCCAATGAGGGTAGATGCCCACCCGGACCCTCCCCTATAAGTTCAGGTTTGCGGTCGGGGGTCCGCACCTTTGGGGGGGGTACTGTCACGCCCTGACCTTAGTTATCTATGTTTTCTTTATTATTTTGGTTAGGTCAGGGTGTGACTAGGGTGGGTATGCTAGTTTTTTCTTATCTAGGGTTTTTGTATATCTAGGGTTTTTTGTAGGTCTAGGTATATTTATGTCTATGGTGGCCTGATATGGTTCCCAATCAGAGGCCGCTGTTTATCGTTGTCTCTGATTGGGGACCATATTTAGGTAGCCATTTTCTCTTGGGTATTTGTGGGTTCTTGTCTATGTGTAGTTGCCTGTCAGCACTCATTTGTATAGCTTCACAGTTCGTTTTGTTATTTTATTAGTTTTGTTCAGTATTCATTCTTGTAATAAAGAAGAATGTACGCATACCAAGCTGCGCCTTGGTCTCCTCCTTTTGACGGCCATGACACAGTGTGCCATCACAGCAGCAAGATGTATGACCTGTTGCCACAAGAAAAGGGCAACCAGTGAAGAACAAACACCATTGTAAATACAACCCATATTTATGTTATATTTATTTTCCATTTTTACTTTAACTATTTGCACATTGTTACAACACTGTATATAGACATAATATGACATCTGAAATGTCTTTATTCTTTTGGAAGTTGTGTGAGTGTAATATTCACTGTTTATAATTTTAAATTTTATTTCACTTTTGTTTATTATCTACTTCACTTGCTTTGGAAATGTTACATATGTTTCCCATGCCAATAAAGACCCTTATTAAATGTAATTGAATTGAGAACAGAGACCGAGAGAGAGCAGTGCTGGTGGTCTGGGTGTGTCCCTCATCCAGTTCGCCATTCATCCACTACTGCAGAGGTTTGGTCGTGCGTTTTGCCAATAGATCTGTCTCAGTCAGAGGCTGTAGTTAGCACCCTATGTGGGAGCCATCAGAAGACAGGCGAAGAGATGTAGTTAGCACCCTATGAGGGAGCCATCAGAAGACAGGCGAAAAGATGTAGTTAGCACACTGTGAGAGTGATAAAGCTGCTGGCTCACCAACAGAGAGTACACTGTGTCTGTTAAATGAGTGAGTGTATCGCCAACACGTAGGGAGAAAGTAGTGTGTCGTTAACACCCTATAACAGAAAGGGAGAGAGTGGTGTTAGCATAGCTAGCATGCCAGGTGGCTGTGTGTGCGTGTGCATGTGTGCGCATGCGTGTCGGGTGTGGGGACAGGATAGCGTGCTGAATCCTAAAAGTGATTGAGAGGGACTATAA
This sequence comes from Salvelinus namaycush, assembly GCF_016432855.1. Lineage (NCBI taxonomy): Eukaryota > Metazoa > Chordata > Actinopteri > Salmoniformes > Salmonidae > Salvelinus > Salvelinus namaycush. Next base: position 27,426,165 of record NC_052332.1, read on the forward strand.
AAGCCGTGTAGTGATTGTGCCGGCCATGTAGCGCTCCACTGACAGATCGAGACAATAAACAAATGAACAGGATCCCTATCGGCCAGGCTTAAAGAGAGCAGCGCGCCAGAGGGGTTGGGGGTCACTCTGATAATGCTTGTTATTGGCTGTCCTCTATGGAACGTTTAACCACTGTTAACGTTAAAGCTTAATGTGGGCCACCTGTGTGACCTTGGCGTAGGGGAGCCCTGTCAGAAGCCCTCACATGGCTGTGTAAATACTGAACCACCACCCCCTGCCAGGCTCCCTGTAGGGATACTCTGGAGGAGGGAGGGACATTCTTATGAGGGCATTGATGTCGCTGGATGGGATGTTTTTGTGTGTATGAATGTGTGAAATGTGTGTGCTTAAGTTTATGCGTGCGTGAGTGTGTATGTATGTGTATGTCCCTGGTCATCCCCCGAATGTAGTTGTTTATCCTGGCAGGACAGACCAGTCCCTGTGGACGTGATGAGGGCCCGGATACGCTGTAGCCTGAGGGCTGTAGCATTGAGCTAAGGGGCTGAGTGGGCAGATGCACCATGATGGGTTGGCATTCCCCTGCCTGCCTTCTAACCACAAAGAATGATGGCTTGATTCTCCTCATTGATTTTCCTCTACAAAGCACTGATGCGTAGGGAATAAATGGGAAATGTTCTCTAGGGTCTTTCAGCAGGCACCTCTCAACTAGATACTGTGCAGTGAAACAGACTAGTTTGGGGCTGTCTCCGCAGGACAAGCTGTATTTGTAATGCTCTCTTACTTTTGGCTTTCGGTTGTTTGGGAGTCTTTTGAAAATGAGAGAGAAGATGGTCTCTTGTTGTGTTGTTACGATACCAACATTTTAACAAACGATACGACACCAGGCCAAGTATCATGATATCAAGTAGTATCGCGATACCACAGTGGGAAGAAATCTGTGACCTGGCATCCGTTTTCAAAACATTCTCCAAAAACCTGTCACTGAAATTCACACTTCTACTCAATACAACACATTTAATTTAACTTCACACTGTTAAGTGTATAATATAATACTACATATTATGTCTGATTTGCTCATATTTGCAAAGGCCTACCTGGGATATGGCTGGAGGAATATACATGCATAATGATCTGCTTGTTATTGTGTCAGTAAGGGGAAAACACTGCATAATGATCTGCATGTTATTGTGTCAGTAAGGGGAAAACACTGCATAATGATCTGCTTGTCATTGTGTCAGTAAGGGGAAAACACTGCATAATGATCTGCTTGTTATTGTGTCAGTAAGGGGAAAACACTGCATAATGATCTGCTTGTTATTATGTCAGTAAGGGGAAAACACTGCATAATGATCTGCATGTCATTGTGTCAGTAAGGGGAAAACACTGCATAATGATCTGCTTGTCATTGTGTCAGTAAGGGGAAAACACTGCATAATGATCTGCATGTTATTGTGTCAGTAAGGGGAAAACACTGCATAATGATCTGCATGGCATTGTGTCAGTAAGGGGAAAACACTGCATAATGATCTGCTTGTTATTGTGTCAGTAAAAGGAAAACACTGCATAATGATCTGCTTGTCATTGTGTCAGTAAGGGGAAAACACTGCATAATGATCTGCATGTTATTGTGTCAGTAAGGGGAAAACACTGCATAACGATCTGCTTGTCATTGTGTCAGTAAGGGGAAAACACTGCATAATGATCTGCATGTTATTGTGTCAGTAAGGGGAAAACACTGCATAACGATCTGCTTGTCATTGTGTCAGTAAGGGGAAAACACTGCATAATGATCTGCTTGTTATTGTGTCAGTAAGGGGAAAACACTGCATAATGATCTGCTTGTCATTGTGTCAGTAAGGGGAAAACACTGCATAATGATCTGCTTGTCATTGTGTCAGTAAGGGGAAAACACTGCATAACGATCTGCTTGTCATTGTGTCAGTAAGGGGAAAACACTGCATAATGATCTGCTTGTTACTGTGTCAGTAAGGGGAAAACACTGCATAATGATCTGCTTGTCATTGTGTCAGTAAGGGGAAAACACTGCATAATGATCTGCTTGTTATTGTGTCAGTAAGGGGAAAACACTGCATAATGATCTGCTTGTCATTGTGTCAGTAAGGGGAAAACACTGCATAATGATCTGCTTGTCATTGTGTCAGTAAGGGGAAAACACTGCATAATGATCTGCTTGTCATTGTGTCAGTAAGGGGAAAACACTGCATAATGATCTGCATGTTATTGTGTCAGTAAGGGGAAAACACTGCATAATGATCTGCTTGTTATTGTGTCAGTAAGGGGAAAACACTGCATAATGATCTGCTTGTCATTGTGTCAGTAAGGGGAAAACACTGCATAATGATCTGCTTGTTATTATGTCAGTAAGGGGAAAACACTGCATAATGATCTGCTTGTTATTATGTCAGTAAGGGGAAAACACTGCATAATGATCTGCTTGTCATTGTGTCAGTAAGGGGAAAACACTGCATAATGATCTGCTTGTCATTGTGTCAGTAAGGGGAAAACACTGCATAATGATCTGCATGGCATTGTGTCAGTAAGGGGAAAACACTGCATAATGATCTGCATGTCATTGTGTCAGTAAGGGGAAAACACTGCCCAATGATCTGCATGTTATTATGTCAATAAGGGGAAACACTGCCCAATGATCTGCATGTTATTATGTCAGTAAGAGGAAAACACTGCCCAATGATCTGCATGTTATTATGTCAATAAGGGGAAACACTGCCCAATGATCTGCATGTTATTATGTCAATAAGGGGAAACACTGCCCAATGATCTGCATGTCATTATGTCAATAAGGGGAAACACTGCCCAATGATCTGCATGTCATTATGTCAATAAGGGGAAACACTGCCCAATGATCTGCATGTCATTATGTCAATAAGGGGAAACACTGCCCAATGATCTGCATGTTATTATGTCAATAAGGGGAAACACTGCCTGAAACCTTCTTTACTCTTCAGTTAACAGACACACACACCACTCTCTCTCTCCTACAAACACAAAGACACACACTTTCCCAACGTTTAAAGCGTTAGGCACCAAACAGAATTTAAGTAGCACCAGAAAGAAATCAATTTTTTATATATACTGAACAAAAATATAAATGCAACACGCAACAATGTTTTATATTTTACTGAGTTACAGTTCATATAAGGAAATCCTTCAATTTAAATTAAATCATTAGGCCCCAGTCTATGAATTTCACATGACTGGGAATACAGATATGCATCTGTTGGTCACAGATACCTTAAAAGTTACGGGCGTGGATCAGAAAACCAGTCAGTTTCTGGTGTGACCACCATTTACCTCATACAGCGCGACACATCTCCTTCACATAGAGTTGATCAGGCTGTTGATTGTGACCTGTGGAATGTTGTTCCACTCCTCTTCAACGGCTGTGCAAAGTTGCTGGATATTGGCGGGAACTGGAACACGCTGTTGTACACGTCAATCCAGAGCATCCCAAACATGTTCAATGGGTGACATGTCTGGTGAGTATGTAGGCCATGGAAGAACTGGGACATTTTCAGCTTCTAGGAATTGTGCAAAAATGTGTGAATAAAATTTCAGCTAAATAAGATTTTTGTGCTTATGGAACATTTCTGGGATCTTTTATTTCAGCTCATGAAACATTGGACCAACACTTTACATGTTGCATTTATATTTTTGTTCAGTGTAGTTTAAGCTTACATTAGGCCTATATGAATCCTACCTTTTGAAGCACATCTCATGAGTAGCAAACCCTTTTCCTTTCTTCCTGTGCCAATCAAATTAGCCTTGACCTACTGTCAAGTTACCAGGTTGTTAGCTAGGTAGGTATCATGACTGAACAACATTGTTTTTTATCAAACCAATAATTAGTGATGTGGGATCAGTTTAAAATGGCCCGCGACAAGGTTTGTGAAACTATTTAAAGTGTGCACAAATCCCAATCGAAAGAAAAAAAGGTATAATATGGGTCATATTTCTTTACTGTTTAGGCTCGAGACAAGCAGTTTTCTCTGTTGTAAAAGTTGCAAGCATGCCTGTCGCCAAGCGGTGCTCCATTTTCCCTCTCTGACACTCAAAAGGCTGCTTGACAGTGAACTTCAAACTCAGACTGGTCTGTGCTCTTGATTATAACAGGTGATGTAATGATACAATGTATCATCATTGCTCGCTCTGCGTGCTGCTCCAATGTAACAAATGTACAACTCTAACAACAGAAGACTCATCAGGGTCTGCATCCCCGTCGCCATCATGGCTAAATGATATATTGTTTAACTGACTGAGGAATAGATGCTCATGAAGAGCAGAAGGAGAGAAGCAGGTGAATGAGGGCTGGTAGGGGGTTATGCTGGCTGATTACAGCTGCTACACGTGATGTGAGCATGAAAGTGAAGTGGATATGATTGGACCTGTGCATACCAGAGACTAGTGGCTGTCGCTTCAATTCAACTAAATTTAAACATTTTGTAGCAGGTTTTTTGGATCACTAGGGCTGAAAAAGTCGGTATATGAAACAGTACTACGGTATTCTAAAAAATGTATCAGAAGTATCATGATGTTTTGGTATCGCGATGTTACCGTGGTAATCGGTATACCGTGCAACGCTAGGCTGGTTTGCCATTTTTCTCCTCCCTTGGTTTCTTTTTCATTTTCAGCAAAGTGAAATCTTTTTCAATTTTCTCTTTTCTCTTTTTCCTCCCTTTTTTCTGAACCTTAGGTCCACTCACAAAAAAACACGATGAGTCTACAATGAACAAACCAAGGGATGAAGGTATTTTTGCAGCATGTTTAACCCTTTTTGTGGTATTTTTCAAACTTTTGGAGGGGATAGAATAATAAACTGACATTATGTTGGTGTCTGTAAGTGTAATCACTATTATTATTATCTCAGTAATTGTAATCGTCTCACAAAAATGTAATATGTATAATAATATACATATATATTTTGCTCTCTCTTGCTCTGTTTCTCTCTCTCTCTCTCTGTCTTTATTTGTCTTTATTTCTCTCTCTCTCTCTCTCTGTCTTTATTTCTCTCTCTCTCTCTCTGTCTTTATTTCTCTCTCTCTCTCTCTCTCTGTCTTTATTTCTCTCTCTCTCTCTCTCTCTCTCTTTCTCTCTCTCTCTGTCTTTATTTCTCTCTCTCTCTCTTTCTCTCTCTCTCTGTCTTTATTTCTCTCTCTCTCTCTTTCTCTCTCTCTCTGTCTTTATTTCTCTCTCTCTCTCCTCTCTCTCTCTCTCTCTCTCTCTCTCTCTCTCTCTCTCTTCCTCTCTCTCTCTCTCTCTCTCTCTCTCTCTCTCTCTCTCTCTCTCTCTCTCTCTCTCTCTCTCTCTCTCTCTCTCTCTCTCTCTCTCTCTCTCTCTCTCTCTCTCTCTCTCTCTCTCTCTCTCTCTCTCTCTCTCTCTCCTCTCTCTCTCTCTCTCTCTCTCTCTCTCTCTCTCTCTCTCTCTCTCTCTCTCTCTCTCTCTCTCTCTCTCTCTCTCTCTCTCTCTCTCTCTCTCTCTCTCTCTCTCTCTCTCTCTCTCTCTCTCTCTCTCTCTCTCTCTCTCTCTCTCTCTCTCTCTCTCTCTCTCTCTCTCTCTCTCACACACACACACACACACACACACACACACACACACACACACACACACACACACACACACACCTCTGCCACAGCCATTTTCTCCTGTTTTGGTATATGGTTAATCAACCAATAAACTGCATTTTATTTGCATATCAATTTTTACAAAGTCATGCTGTTTTGACTGTCCTCTGTCTTGCACCATCCAAAAGGTGAATACTTTATATTTTGTTTAAAAAGTGTTCTTTAACTGCATTGTGTAGATTGGGTCTTTTGATTGATCCACTTGACCATTTCTTTATTTGGTTCTTTGTTGGGGAATAGGTGGGTTTTTACAGTAAAGGCATTACAGTTTGGTTGTAGGGGGATGCTGGCATTTGGATACGATTCCAAGCAGTGAAGGTTGCTATCCCACAAACATTACACATGTAGGAAACCATGTAACTAGTTGTTAAAACTAGCCAGGGGAATGATGCCTTGTCTTTATATAATCAAGAGGTCTGAAAGATCAGACTTTTACGACTGTGTTTATGTGCGTGTGTGTGCATATGTTTGTGTATGCATCCACTCAGGCAGTGGATGTGTGTGTATGTGTTTGTGCTTGATTGTATGTGTTAAGGTGTGTTTGCTGTATCCGTGTTCATTTCTCCCATTCTGCCATCTCTAATTGCTATGGTTTAAAAAGAGACAGATCTAGCTAATCCAATTGTGCGGTTTCTTAACGGTGAAAAGAGAGGGAAGGATGCGTACAGGAATCTGGAGGAGAGGAGCAGAATGACAGAAGAGAGATGAAAGGGAGAGGGGAGCGCTAAGAGCACAGGGGAGGGCGAGGAGGGGGAGAAAATGGAAAAAATAGTGGTGATGAAGACAAGTGCATGATGAAATGACATTTATAGAGCTTTGAAAGTGAGAGAGAGGGAGGAAGAGAGGGTGGATGAGTGGGAGACTAGGAGGGAAAATAGTGAGAAAGAGAGAGCTACAGAAGAGAGGAAGTGAGAGAGAATGCAGTCCAATATCAAGAGACTAGTAGGGCTGAGATGAAGGGAGAGAAATGCAGCAAGGGTGGAGGGAGAGAGAGCAGCAAGGGTGGAGGGGGGAGAAAGCAGCAATGGTGGAGGTGGGAGCGCAGTAACGGTGGGGGGGAGCAGCAAGGGTGGAGGGGGGAGAGCAGCATGGGTGGAGGGGGGAGAGAGCAGCAGCAAGGGTGGAGGGGGAGAGAGAGCAGCAGCAGAAGAAAGGCAGAGAGAAGGGGAGAGGGAGAGTGGCAGGTTACGAAGAGAAGAGAGGAGAGGAAGGAAGGAAAGGAGCGAGAATAGTGTGCCAGTGTTTCAGAGCCTGTTTTGAAGCAGGCAGGACAGTGAGGGCCCTTTTGGCCCTGTAGGCCTGGGATGTAGGCTGATTTTGGCTGAGTGAGACAGTTATCTCTGCTCCCCTCCCACATGCACACATGAACTCTTATCATGCACTCTTATTATGCACTCTTATCATGCACTAACACATGCCCTCTTATCATGCACTCTTATCATGCATTAACATATGCACACTTATCATGCACTAACATATGCACTCTTATCATGTACTCTTATCATGCACTAGCATATGCACTCATCATGTACTCTTATCATGCACTAACATATGCACTCTTATCGTGTACTCATATCATGCACTAGCATATGCACTCTTATCATGCACTAACATGTGCACTCTTATCATGTACTCTTATCATGCACTAACATATGCACTCTTATCATGCACTAACATGTGCACTCTTATCATGTACTCTTATCATGCACTAACATGTGCACTCTTATCATGTACTCTTATCATGCACTAACATATGCACTCGTATCATGTACTAACACGTGTGAAGTCACACATACAGTACACAGACACTAAATCACTCTATATCACTTTCTTTCACAGACACATCCTACACCAACACACACTCCATCACATACAAACAGGGGCATCAGCACCCACACACCCACACAACACAGGGAAGGTGAAGGCATGACAAACCTAACCTAACGCACTGTAGCAGGCCTAAAATAAACGCCCCTAACTAGATCCCCTACATACTGGTCTTGACGAGAAGAAAAAAACTGTCCGGGGAGGTTCTCTTCTGCACTGTTCAACCAATCCATTAAATGTGGAGGAGGATGGACTTCTGACTGGGTCAGTCCAGACCCCTGCTACAAGGTTAGCTCTTGTGCTGATGCTTAGAAAGACCTCCATAAAGAATTAATGAGTTCCACGTACTGTACAGAGTGATGAACAGCTGCATACATAATGTCTATGATCTACAGAATATCCACACTATGTATGGTGCAGTCAACCTATCAGATGGACCCATAACACCCATATTCATATTACATACATATTACATGCATATTATATACATATTACATGCTGTCCCTGTGACTGGATATGTAAGTAACGTTGGTTAGTTAACGTTATCTAACGTAGGTTAATGACATGTTTGGATGGAGTGTTAACCTCCTGGACTTCCCAATGTGAGTCAGTCACATAGTGAAATGTCTCTCTGAGGAGAAACGTACACCTGGAGAGTCCTGCAGGTGGCTCTAACACACATCCCATCTCCCGCCTCTGTTAGTCAGCCTGAACAGGTGCACAGACACACACATACTGCAACATGTACATTATTATGTCGTCATGCTAGGCTCGTACGCTCACACACGGACACATAATAAACTCAAATCGTTACGTTCACTTAGCTCCCATTCACACAGAGGTATTTGAATGCTTTATGTGGGTGAACAGCGAGATAGATTGTCACAAAGGCCTACATCCTTTAGAGGTAACACATGCTCACAAACACACAGAGCACTCAGACGTCCACAGCAACACTCTCAGAGACAAAGTACATGGTGCTCTAGATGTCCTAGCTCTGCTGGAGAAGAGTGACACTCTCCAGTCCAGTGCTGAGCGTCCCTTTCTGTCAATGTCTCTGTCGCTGTCTGTCTCTGTGTGTGTGTTGTTTGTCATGTGCTTGTGGTGTGTGACTGCCTGGTGACAGAGAGGAGAGCTGATCCATTAGCCAGGCGTCACACCAAGGGCTCTGCTGGCCTGGTAATGCTGGGATAATTGAACTTGTTTACATCTCCTCTGGGAAATCACTAGAGACACACAATACACTGGAGAGAAAGGGAATGGAGTGCGTGTGCGTGTGCGTGTGCGTGTGCGTGTGTGTGTGTGTGTGTGTGCACTCCATTGCTGTATGATTGTGCGCATATGTGATTTTGGTTGCATAAGAGAGATGGGGAAATAATGTGTGTGTGTGTGTGTGTGTCAGGGCTTTAATGTATTTAGTCTCTCGAGTGCACTGTAATATGTTCTATGAAGGATGACTGCATGTGTGTGTATTGACGCAGTGGTGTGTGTGTGTGCACATGCAAGTGCGGGTGTGCGTGTGTGTGTGTGATGCACTCTGGTGCATGTGTAACCTGAGATTCAGGTTGTGATGCAAATACGTGAGTAGAATGTGTTACCACGGCAACAGGCTCAGAGTGAGTCAGTGCAATGGAATGTCTGGTGCGGTTCTATTAGAGAGAGAAGAGGCAGTTTCCATAGCGACTCAGCATCGGAGCTGCCTATGTGTGTTTGTGTCTGTGTGTCCGTGTGCTCACGTGTGTGAAGTTTCCTACATGCATCTCTGTGTCCGTGAAGAGACCTTGCCATGTACAACTTTGTAACGGTTTATTTGATCTCATCCTGTCCCACCATTTTCTTGTGACATTTCTCTCTCTCTCTCTCTCTCTCTCTCTCTCTCTCTCTCTCTCTCTCTCTCTCTCTCTCTCTCTCTCTCTTTCTCTTTCTCTCTCTCTCTCTCTCTCTCTCTCTCTCTCTCTCTCTCTCTCTCTCTCTCTCTCTCTCTCTCTCTCTCTCTCTCTCTTTTCCCATCGTTCTCTACATTATTTATATACTCATCTCTCTCCCTCTGTATATTTTTCCATCTCTCTCTCTATCTCCATCTCCCTGTCTCTTTTCCCATCTCCCACTCCAGAAGCTCATCAGGCTAAACAGATGCTGTGCTGTTATTTATGTTTCCTCTTGGTCTGGCTCTCATATGAATTATCCACAGGGCAGACGCTAGGCTAACTGGGCAGCACTGGCAGCTCTGCCCTACAAAGACACACAGACCATACCACAGCACAGAGAGGGGGGACCCTGTGAAACCCAGACCGTACCAGCATACTACAGAGAGGACAGTAGGAGAGACAGTGGCAGACTGTACCATAACTCGCCAGAGGGGAGAGTGAGAGTTACAGACTGTGCCATAATTCCACAGAGAGAGGGGGCCCAGGGAGACTTGTAGCACAGCACTACAAGAGGGGACAGAAACATACATAGACTGCCACAACAACACTACCACCATGTTCTAACATCTAATATGACTAACCACTGGATAGGTTCCAACACTATAGCTTTCACTTATAATGTCCTCTCAGTTCAGTATGAAGGTCAGGAATGAGGAGAAGAAGCTTACGTTTCAGACTTTGAGGATATGCACTGCATATACAAAGGTATGTGGACACCCCTTCAAATTAGTGGATTCGGCTATTTCAGCCACACCCGTTGCTGACAGGTGTATAAAATCAAGCACACAGTCATGCAATCTCGATAGACAAACCTTGGCAGTAGAATGGCCTTACTGAAGAGCACACTGACTTTCAACACGGCACCGTCATAGGATGCCACCTTTCCAACAAGTCAGTTCATTCAATTTCTGCCCTGCTAGAGGTGCCCTGGTCAACTGTAAATGCTGTTATTGTGAAGTGGAAACGTCTGTCCTCGGTTGCAACACTCAGTACCAAGTTCCAAACTGCCTCTTGAAGCAACGTCAGCACAAGAACTGTTCGTCGGGAGCTTCATGAAATGGGTTTCCATGGCCGAGCAGCCGCACACAAGCCTAAGATCACCATGCATAATGCCAAGCGTTGGCTGGAGTGGTGTAAAGCTCGCCACCATTGCACTCTGGAGCAGTGGAAACGTGTTCTCTGGAGTGATGAATCACGCATCACCATCTGGCAGTCTGACAGACTAATCTGGGTTTGGTGGATGCCAGGAGAACGCTACCTGTCCCAAGGCATAATGTAAATTTAAATGTTTGGTGGAGAAGGAATAATGTTCTGGGGCTGTTTTTCATGATTCAGGCTAGGCCCCTTAGTTCCACTGAAGTGAAATCTTAATGCTACAGAATACAATGACATCCTAGATGATTCTGTGCTTCCAACATTGTGGCAACAGTTTGGGGAAGGTCCTTTACTGTTTCAGCATTACAATGCCCCGTGCACAAAGCGAGGTCCATACAGAAATTGTTTGTCGAGATCGGTGTGGAAGAACTTGACTGGCCTGCACAGAGCCCTGACCTCAACCCCATCGAACACCTTTGAGATTAATTGGGACGTCACCTGCGTAATCGCCCAACCTCCGTGCCCGACCTCACTAATGCTTTTGTTGCTGAATGGAAGCAAGTCCCTTCAACAATGTTCCGACATCTAGTGGAAAGCTTTCCTAGAAAATTGGAGGCTGTTATAGCAGCAAAGGGGGGACCACCTCCGCTAGGGGCGGCAGGTAGCCTAGTGGTTAGAGTGTTGGACTAATAACCAAAAGGTTGCAAAATCGAATCCCCGAGCTGACAAGGTAAAAAACAGTGTTAACCCATTGAAAATAAGAATTTGTTCTTAACTGACTTGCCTAGTTAAATAAAGGTTAAAAAAAATAATGCCTGTGATTTTGGAATGAGAGGTGTCCATATACTTTTGGTCATGTAGTTTAGTTGAAGATGAGAGGCCACAGTAGAAAAGGGAGATTGAATGACACATATGCAGAGATGGATATATGATTTGAGTGAATGATGTTCTGTGGACATTTCTGTGGGTGTTTTTTTGTAAATACACAAAAAGTTGTGTCATCTGTTCCTCAGAATCTAAAGTTGTTCTACTTCTGTCTCTTTCTCTCATCCTCTCATCTTGTGTGTGTGTGTGTGTGTGTGTGTGTGTGTGTGTGTGTGTGTGTGTGTGTGTGTGTGTGTGTGTGTGTGTGTGTGTGTGTGTGTGTGTGTGTGTGTGTACCTCTCTTCGCCACAGATATCCGTGACCGTCGGAAGAAGCCGGTGATGTTGTTCATTCATGGCGGCTCCTACATGGAGGGGGCGGGAAACATGTTCGACGCCAGCGTCCTCGCAGCCTACGGCAACGTCATTGTGGTCACTATGAACTACCGTCTGGGCGTGCTTGGTGAGTATGTATGTCTGTCGGCATACTATGACATCACTTCCTGTTTGCACCGTCAGTCCTCAGAACTCTTAGTCTATGGTTTATCTCACCTGAATTAGATGCCTTGCAATTATATAGAGCAAGGAATTTTTCCTGATCATGTAAACTGACCAGGAAAAGATCTGGGTCATTCTTGTACTGATGTAGGATCTTAATTTGAGCCAGTCTCCTACAGCAGGAAAATAATCCAGCAGGGGTTGATATATTTTTTGTTAAGGCAAATCAAGTCTTACATTTTAAAATGTTAATTCCAAACTTTGGAAGGCTTTTTTAAACCTTGAAAACACTACAAGTCTGCATTTCCTGCCATGCAGGAACATTTTCAGCAACAAAAGAGTGATCCAATCCTGATCCTACATCTGTAGTCTACAGCTAGGTCCTGGACTTTGTCCTGACCACATGACCTGAACAGGAGAACCATGACCTGAGCATTGTGTGGTCTGCCCCTGTATACAGACTGAGCCAGTGGACAGGAGTTTAGTCAGCTGTTCTGAGGGGCTGACTACCTGCTTGTTTCAACAGGTGTTTGTTTGTATACAGTACACCACAGTATCCATTGTGGTTGCCAGGTTGGGTAATGGGATCTTGTTTACTGTATCAAGCCTGTCTCAACACATCAGAGTATTCTTCAAGAGAGAAATTGGAGTACTTTATGATACAGTTCAAGCTTTCCCACTAGTGTAAACCGAGTGAAATGTGACCCAGACAGTCATTGACAGACCGGGCCAGCCAGTTGAGAGGTTTGAGAGTTTAAGGTGCACCTGGCAGCAGTCCTGTCCTGACCTGCTAAATTTGGGCCTGTCTGTTTTGTGGTCATGTTTCATGTGCTATTATGCTTTTCTACATCTGTCTGACTAACTGGAAACATTATTGAGTGGAGCGTGAGAACAATCCTCTGTGTGAACTCCAGTTTTCTTAACGCACTATTTAATCCTTGACGCTGCATGCCGCTGTAATGGACTGATCCAAATGCTCCTCAATGGTGTGCGTGTTCACATCATTCTTAAGCCAAATAGTAGTCTTTTCCTGTGTGATTTACATATTTACATACATTTGTGTAGTAGTTGTGTATGTACTGCATGTGTGTGCGTCTGTATATGTATTATGTAGGTATGTGTGTAATTTACCCTTGTGTAGTGTACCACACACACACACACACACTGACACAGAGGTAAAGAGCGATCTTGCTGAGCGATGCAGAGGGATGATGCAGTGTCCTCGATTCCTCTAACATGGTTGAACATTTTGGTACGTGGGCGAGTAGACTAACCTCTCTCTCTCTCTCCCTCTGTTCTGCTTCAACTGGGTTACTCTACTGTACTGAAGGGATTGTGTGTGTGTGTGTGTGTGTGTGTGTGTGTGTGTGTGTGTGTGTGTGTGTGTGTGTGTGTGTGTGTGTGTGTGTGTGTGTGTGTGTGTGTGTGTGTGTGTGTGTGTGTGTGTGTTTGTTAGGGAGTTTGTGTGTGTGTGTGTGTGTGTGTACGTGCTTGTGTGTGTGCGTGCATTTATGCATACATGTATTAGTGTGTGTGTGCATTTTGTGTGTATGTGTACGTGTGCATATTTGAATAAGTAACAGTAGAAATTGTGCCATCCACCCTCACCACCTCTCTCATTGGACAAAACATTTTGGCCTAAAAAGAGAAAGACAACTGTTCGACATTTCAACAATATGTTTAGCACATAATCTTTAGTATCATATCATACTTATGCACATGCACACTGACATATGCCAACCTGATTTCAGCCTCTCTTTAAGAGAGAGATAGGGGGATATAGAGGGAGGGAGGGAGCGAGAGAGAAGGGGGATAGAGACAGATGAGGGAGGGAGAAACAGAGAGAGACAGCGTTAGAGAGAGAAGGAGAAACAGAGAGACAGCGTTAGAGAGAGAAGGAGAAACAGAGAGACAGCGTTAGAGAGAGAAGGAGAAACAGAGAGAGACAGCGTTAAAGAGAGAAGGAGAAACAGAGAGAGACCGCGTTAGAGAAGGAGAAACAGAGAGAGACTGCGTTAGAGAGAGAAGGAGAAACAGAGAGAGACCGCGTTAGAGAAGGAGAAACAGAGAGAGACTGCGTTAGAGAGAGAAGGAGAAACAGAGAGAGACTGCGTTAGAGAGAGAAGGAGAAACAGAGAGACCGCGTTAGAGAAGGAGAAACAGAGAGAGACAGCGTTAGAGAGAGAAGGAGAAACAGAGAGACAGCGTTAGAGAGAGAAGGAGAAACAGAGAGAGACCGCGTTAGAGAGAGAAGGAGAAACAGAGAGAGACTGCGTTAGAGAGAGAAGGAGAAACAGAGAGACCACGTTAGAGAAGGAGAAACAGAGAGAGACAGCGTTAGAGAGAGAAGGAGAAACAGAGAGAGACAGCGTTAGAGAGAGAAGGAGAAACAGAGAGAGACAGCGTTAGAGAGAGAAGGAGAAACAGAGAGAGACAGCGTTAGAGAGAGAAGGAGAAACAGAGAGAGAAGGAGAAACAGAAGGGGAGATGAGAACAGTCTAAAAATAACCCATCAGAAGTGCTTTTTAAATCTGCAGCGAAGCAAAGAATTCATTCAATCAAAATGTGTTAATGCAATATGGCCACAGCGCACACACACATACACACACACACACACACACACACACACACACACACACACACACACACACACACACACACACACACACACACACACACACACATACACACACTTACAGTATCTCTCTATACTCTCTTACAATTTCATAAGGGTTTCAAACAAATGAAATGTTTTTGTGGATGTTAGATTAATTCATGATATGTTTGTGCTTTGTGAAAGGGGAAAAGATGTCTGATGTCTGTTTGAGAAGAATCCCAAATGTCTGCCATGTGCAGTCCAGGAGTGTTTAGCATGGTGAAGATAGGAGTGTGTATACTAGTACATAGAGATCCAGCCCAATGCTGCTGCCTCCCACCTTCCCCCTACCGTCCTCCTGGCTGCTCCAGCACAATGCTGCTGCCTGCTCACCTTCCCCCTACCGTCCTCCTGGCTGCTCCAGCCCAATGCTGCTGCCTGCTTACCTTCCCCCTACCGTCCTCCTGGCTGCTCCAGCCCAATGCTGCTGCCTGCTTACCTTCCCCCTACCGTCCTCCTGGCTGCTCCAGCACAATGCTGCTGCCTGCTCACCTTCCCCCTACCGTCCTCCTGGCTGCTCCAGCCCAATGCTGCTGCCTGCTTACCTTCCCCCTACCGTCCTCCTGGCTGCTCCAGCACAATGCTGCTGCCTGCTCACCTTCCCCCTACCGTCCTCCTGGCTGCTCCAGCCCAATGCTGCTGCCTGCTTACCTTCCCCCTACCGTCCTCTTGGCTGCTCCAGCCCAATGCTGCTGCCTGCTTACCTTCCCCCTACCGTTCTCCTGGCTGCTCCAGCACAATGCTGCTGCCTGCTTCCCTTCCCCCTATCGTCCTCCTGGCTGCTCCAGCACAATGCGGCTGCCTTCTTCCCTTCCCCCTACCGTCCTCCTGGCTGCTCCAGCACAATGCTGCTGCCTTCTTCCCTTCCCCCTATCATCCTCTTGGCTGCTCCAGCACAATGCTGCTGCCTGCTTCCCTTCCCCCTACCGTCCTCCTGGCTGCTCCAGCACAATGCTGCTGCCTGCTTCCCTTCCCCCTACCGTCCTCCTGGCTGCTCCAGCACAATGCTGCTGCCTGCTTCCCTTCCCCCTATCGTCCTCCTGGCTGCTCCAGCACAATGCTGCTGCCTTCTTCCCTTCCCCCTATCATCCTCTTGGCTGCTCCAGCACAATGCTGCTGCCTGCTTCCCTTCCCCCTACCGTCCTCCTGGCTGCTCCAGCACAATGCTGCTGCCTGCTTCCCTTCCCCCTACCGTCCTCCTGGCTGCTCCAGCCCAATGCTGCTGCCTGCTTCCCTTCCCCCTACCGTCCTCTTGGCTGCTCCAGCACAATGCTGCTGCCTTCTTCCCTTCCTCCTACCGTCCTCCTGGCTGCTCCAGCACAATGCTGCTGCCTGCTTACCTTCCCCCTACCGTCCTCTTGGCTGCTCCAGCCCAATGCTGCTGCCTGCTTCCCTTCCCCCTACCATCCTCTTGGCTGCTCCAGCACAATGCTGCTGCCTTCTTCCCTTCCCCCTACCGTCCTCCTGGCTGCTCCAGCACAATGCTGCTGCCTGCTTCCCTTCCCCCTACCGTCCTCTTGGCTGCTCCAGCACAATGCTGCTGCCTTCTTCCCTTCCCCCTATCATCCTCTTGGCTGCTCCAGCACAATGCTGCTGCCTGCTTCCCTTCCCCCTACCGTCCTCCTGGCTGCTCCAGCACAATGCTGCTGCCTGCTTCCCTTCCCCCTACCGTCCTCCTGGCTGCTCCAGCACAATGCTGCTGCCTGCTTCCCTTCCCCCTATCGTCCTCCTGGCTGCTCCAGCACAATGCTGCTGCCTTCTTCCCTTCCCCCTATCATCCTCTTGGCTGCTCCAGCACAATGCTGCTGCCTGCTTCCCTTCCCCCTACCGTCCTCCTGGCTGCTCCAGCACAATGCTGCTGCCTGCTTCCCTTCCCCCTACCGTCCTCCTGGCTGCTCCAGCACAATGCTGCTGCCTGCTTCCCTTCCCCCTACCGTCCTCTTGGCTGCTCCAGCACAATGCTGCTGCCTTCTTCCCTTCCCCCTACCGTCCTCCTGGCTGCTCCAGCACAATGCTGCTGCCTTCTTCCCTTCCCCCTACCGTCCTCCTGGCTGCTCCAGCACAATGCTGCTGCCTTCTTCCCTTCCCCCTATCATCCTCTTGGCTGCTCCAGCACAATGCTGCTGCCTTCTTCCCTTCCCCCTACCGTCCTCTTGGCTGCTCCAGCACAATGCTGCTGCCTTCTTCCCTTCCCCCTATCATCCTCCTGGCTGCTCCAGCACAATGCTGCTGCCTTCTTCCCTTCCCCCTACCGTCCTCTTGGCTGCTCCATCCCAATGCTGCTGCCTGCTCACCTTCCCCCTACCGTCCTCCTGGCTGCTCCAGCCCAATGCTGCTGCCTACTCGCCTTACCCTTACCTTCCTCCTGGCTGCTCCAGGCCAATGCAGCCTTTTGATTTGTGCTGCACAGCCATCTGTTCAGACTAATTAACTAATTAACTAATTAATGAACTCTGGGGAAGGGCCAACCATCACTGGACTATGGGAGAGAGAGAGGCTTCTCACCTCAGGAAGAGAAATGTAACACTTTGCTGTCTTCATCTTCTCCTTCTTCTCCTTCTCCTTCTTCTCCTCCAACCACTCCTCTCTTCTTCTCCTCTCGATCATTTCATCCCCATTCTCTCCATCAGATCAGACCCATCTCTCTGATTGAACAGGATCGGATGACTCCTAATGAGTTCATCTCATTTGTTTGTTTCTCTCCTCTCTACCAACAAACACCAAATCCCTGAATGATCATTCCCAGCTCTCTCCTGATGCACCCAAGGACACTGCCTTTGAGTTATTAATGCTTCAGCATACAGCCTATTGGTTTCAATGTACAGTAATCTCATAATGACAAACCCCGCTCAGATTGAATAAATAGAGCCAGTGTTGGGATTTGAGTATTATGAGAAATCGCATGTTCCCTTTTATAATGAGGTGATCATTTGGTTATTGTTGCATGGGGCTGTCAGGAGAAAGTGAACTTGCCTGCACAAACGTAGCGAGTGGAGGAAGCATGAAATTAAAAGAGATGGGGTATAGTGTTACTGTATGGAATAATCATTTAGATGGTGAAACAACATAGAATAGACCACAACCCAATCCTGCATAACACAACAGGATAACACTGGAGAGTGCACAACGATTGACAATACAACAGCCCAATAATAAAATAGACGGGTTAGCTGTCAATGTAACGAAAACGAAGTGCAAGCTTCAAAGGGGCAGACTACCGTGTGTTGTTGTGATTCTGGCTGGCCAGATAGCTAACAGCAATGACAAGAAACTGCCATGTGGTGAATTGTAAGTGTCTCGTTTCAGCCCGATTGATCTTGTTCTTGAGACCATGTCTTGTTTTGAGGTGTTATGACTAATGTCACATCTATGCTAATATGGCTCAAATTTGCTAGCTAGCTAGCTAACCAACATCTGTAAGGATGTATTCTAGAGACATTTGCTCATTGTGCAACTTTATTTATGTTTTCGATAAACATTGGAGACGAAATCTAGTTTACATGTAATGAACAACCTTAACCAACGCTGTCTGTTTTGCCCCATAGTTGCGCACACTTTGGTTTTGTTGCTGAACAACCAACCCGTCTATACAGAAGGATAGGGATTTCTCTGAAACACACAGATACTGATAAAGGCCATGATGGATACGGTTGATCTCAAAGGTTACCTCACATTGCACAATGAGTAATTTCACCTATGAGTCCAATTTTACGCTGTTAGACACAGGCTCGTGTTTACAAGAAGAACAAACCGTCCATGAACGATGTAGTTTGAAAACACTGTGCTTCTCTCTCTGAGCACAGCCTCATCTGTGGAAGGCAGACATCTTACGGTAATACTCAATCTGTACTCAATCAGGTCATTTCACATGTACGTCTGTGGACCTCACTACTGGACGGATTTATACACAACCATATTTTCCCTTCTTCTCATCTGCCCCCACCTGCCGTAGCTTTGAAGGCTGTCTCTCCATTTCCCGGTGTTCTTCCCTCTGTCTCTATATCGATATGTATGTTTATGTATCTGTCCTACTCTTCTGTACACTGAGTATACCAACCATTAAGAATACCTTTCTAATATTGAGTTGCACCCCAATGTTGACTCCAGTGCTTCCCACAGTTGTGTCAAGTTGGCTGGATGTTCTTTGGGTGGTGGACCATTCTTGATACACACGGGAAACTGTGGAGCGTGAAAAACCCAGCCGCGTTGCTGTTCTTGACACAAACTGGTGACCCTGGCACCTAAATCAAATCTAATTTTATTGGTCACCTACACATGGTTAGCAGATGTTATTGTGAGTGTAGCGAAATGCTTATGCTTCTAGATCCGACAGTGCAGCAGTATCTAACAGGTAATATCTAACAAATTCCACAACATAACCTAATACACACAATCTACTAAAGGAATAAGAATATATAAATATAAAATATATGGATGAGCAGACAGAACGGCTAAGATGCAATAGATAGTATAGAATAGATAGTGTAGTATACAGTCTTTACATTTGACATAAGTAATGTGAGATATGTAAACATTCTTAAAGTGGCATTATTAAAGTGACTAATGTTCCATTTATTAAAGTGGCCAATGATATCAAGTCTGTAGGTAGGCAGCTGCCTCTCTGTGCTAGTGATGGCTGTTTAACAATCAGATGGCCTTGAGATAGAAGCTGTTTTTCAATCTCTCTGTACCAGCTTTGATGCACCTGTACTGACCTCGCCTTCTGGATGGAAGCAGGGTGAACAGGCAGTGGTGGTTATTGTCCTTGATGATCTTTTTTGCCTTCCTGTGACATCGGGTGTTGTATGTGTCCTGGAGGGCAGGTAGTTTGCCCCCGGTGATGCGTTGTGCAGACCGCACCACACTCTGGAGAGCCCTGCGGTTGTGGGCGGTGCAGTTGCCGTACCAGGCGGTGATACACCCCGACAGGATGCTCTTGATTGTGCACCTGTAAAAGTTAGTGAGGGTTTTCGGTGCCATATTTTTTCAGCCTCCTGAGGTTGAAGAGGCGCTGTTGCGCCTTCTTCACCACACTGTCTGTGTGCGTGGACCATTTCAGTTTGTCGGTGACTAGTCTCAAAGCACTTCATGATGACAGAAGTGAGTACTACGGGGCGATAGTCATTTAGTTCAATGCCCTTGGCTTTCTTGGGAACAGGAACAATGGTGGCCATCTTGAAGCATGTGGGAACAGCAGACAGGTATAGGGAATGATTGAATATGTCCGTAAACACACCAGCCAGCTGGTCTGCGCATGCTCTGAGGACGCGGCTAGGGATGCCGTCTGTATCGGCAGCCTTGCGAGGGTTAACACGTTTAAATGTTTTACTCACGTCGGCCACGGAAAAGGAGAGCCCACATTCTTTGGTAGCGGTTCGCGTCGGTGGCACTGTATTGTCCTCAAAGCGCACCAAAAAGTTTTTCATTTGTCTAGAAGCAAGACGTCAATGTCCGCGACGGGGCAAGTTTTCTTTTTGTAATCCGTGATTGTCTGTAGACCCTGAACCTGGTCAGTCTGTGTCATGGAAAGAGCGGCTGTTCTTAATGTTTGTATACTCGGTGTATATACTGTAGATATAGGATCTTAATTTGATCACCATGTTGCAGGAAATGTTAAACTTGTAGTGTATTTGAGGTTTAAAAAGGCTTCTGAAATTTGTTATTTCCACTTTGACATTTTAGACTTTACGAAAAAAAATATTTCAACCCCTACAAAAATGTCCATTAATTATAATCCACATGATAACTCACATTTCCTTTTGCTGCAGGATTATTTTCATTCTGTAGTGAACTGGCTCAAATTAAGATCCTACATCTGTATCTGTCTCTTATTGACCTTTTCTCTATAATAGATTGGTTCCCTCACACTAATGAGATGTGCATTAGGAGAACAATCTGGCCTAGATGGCCATGTACTCTTATAATCAATACCCAGCACAGCCAGAAGAGGACTGGCCTCCCCCCGGTACGCAGTGGCGGATTTAGGTATAGGCGGCATTGGCAGCCGCCCAGGGCGGCATCTTGCCGGACGCGGTACGGGTCGCCCGCACACAAGAAATCGGAATGGTGACATTTGCACGATCGGTTTTCTATCGCTCATTTGCATGTCATGTCAATGATATCATGTCACCATGTGGGACTGTGGGTCAATTAACCTTGTCAGAGTGTGCACCCTGATTCTAGTTTTGAGCTAGGCAGGGAAGGTCTCCCACTCAGAAGTACGAGATGGGGAGGGGGGCGGGGGTAGGTTGACCTCAGGTCTCCCCACTGGAAGCCCGAGGTAGGAGGAACGGGGGAATCTATTGTTGGAATCTGCTAAACTTTGAACATTGAGATATTAAATGAATGATAGGAAATGAAAGAGACTGGGTTATGTTAGAAGTTAATGGTTCTCAGAAGAAAGAAGAAGGCTTTGGAATGTGTTTGATGGAGGAGAGGAGAGCGATGTGTTGATACAGGGAAGACAGATGGACATCTGTGTATTAGATGAAAGAGGGGTTGAAGTCAGGAGGTGAGGACAGATTCTCTTAAGAGAGTAATACATGTTTGGAATCCTGTTACCCTCTTTATTAGCTTCCTCTAGAGCCATAAAATGTAAGGATTGGAGAGAAAGGGGAGTGTCTTATTAAACTCTCTAGGGTATGTGGGACGGTAGTGTCTCACCTCGTCAACAGCCAGTGAAACTGCAGGGTGCCAAATTCAAAACAACAGAAATCCCATAATTAAAATTCCTCGAACATACATGTATTTTACACCATTTTAAAGATACACTTGTTGTAAATCCAGCCACAGTGTCCGATTTCAAAAACGCTTTACGACGAAAGCAAACCAAACGATTATGTTAGGTGAGTGCCTATTCACAGAATAACACAACCATTTTTCCAGCCAAAGAGATGATTCACAAAAAGCAGAAATATAGATAAAATGAATCACTAACCTTTGATGATCTTCATCAGATGACTCTCATAGGACTTCATGTTACACAATACATGTATGTTTTGTTCTGTAAAGTTCATATTTATATCCAAAAATCTGAGTTTACATTGGCGCGTTACGTTCAGTAGTTCCAAAACATACGGTGATTTTGCAGAGAGCCACATCAATTTACAGAAATACTCATTATAAATGTTGATGAAAATACAAGTGTTATGCATGGAATTTTAGATGCACTTCTCCTTAATGCAACCGCTGTGTCAGATTTCAAAAAAGCTTTACTGAAAAAGCAAACCATGCAATAATCTGAGGTCGGCGCTCAGAGCCCAATCAAGACAAAAGTATATCCGCCATATTGTGCAGTCAACAGAAGTCAGAAATAACATTATAAACATTCACTTACCTTTGATAATCTTCATCAGAATACACTCCCAGGAATCCCAGTTCCACAATAAATGTTTGTTTTGTTCGATAATGTCCATCATTTATGTCCAAATTCCTCCTTGTTGTTTTAGTGTTCAGTACACTTTCTAAACTCACGACGCGCGAGCAAGTCCAGCGGAAAGTACGGACGAAAAGTTAAAAAAGTTGTATTACAGTCCGTAAAAACATGACAAACGAAGTATTGAATCAATCTTTAGGATGTTTTTAACATGATTCTTCAATAATGTTCCAACCGGAGAATTCCTTTGTCTTCAGAAGTGCGATGGAACAGTGCACGCTCTCATATGAACGCGCATGGTCAGCACATGTTCAGGTCATGGTAGACTTTACTCAATCCCCTCTCATTCGGCCCCACTTCACAGTAGAAGCATCAGACAATGTTCTAAAGACTGTTGACATCTAGTGGAAGCCTTAGGAAGTGCAACATTACCAATATCCCACTGTATCTTCAATAGGAGCTGAGTTGAAAATCGACCAACCTCAGATTTCCCACTTCCTGGTTGGATTTTTTCTCAGGTTTTTGCCTGCCATATGAGTTCTGTTATACTCACAGACATCATTCAAACAGTTTTAGAAACTTCAGAGTGTTTCCTATCCAAATCTACTAATAATATGCATATTCTAGCTTTTATGGCTGAGTAGCAGGCTGTTTACTCTGGGCACGCTTTTCATCCGGACGTGAAAATACTGCCCCCTACCCCAAATAAGTTAACTAGGATGCATATAAACTGTGAAGTCTGAAATCTTTAGCTGTCTGTTTTCAGCTGTACAGAACTTTTGGGATGAATAAACTTGGTTAAAGCTTCTCTAGTGTCCGTGGGTCATTTACTCTGAAAAATAAGAACCTAACACCATCAAATAGCGCACCTCTAACTTTGTACAGTACTAATGCAGTTAATAAAATCAGTCACACAACGAAATGCTACCAAGTAAACCACAATTCATTCATAGTACTGTGAATATATAGTTTCACAGACATATTGTTGCATTTTTTTCTGGTTTGTGCGAAATCATTAAGAATAATATTAAACCAGTCTGCACACCACCAAGGTGAATAGGTTTAGTCTTGACTCTTGGTTGACAGTCTTGGGTGATGGGGTAATGTATTGATGCTCGAGTGCCAAATCAACACAAATGTTTTTCTGTCTTTAAAAGTCTTATTTTTGTATATACTGTATTTTTATATTTATATAGTTTTAAATGTTATGATTATTTATTTGTGATGTTTCAAATGTCTGACAAAAAAAATTACAGTTAGTGCAGAATGGTACTTTTGGGGCGGGGGGGGGGGGGGGGGGGGGTTCGCCCAGGGAGCCATACAAGCTAGAACCGCTACTGCCCCCGAGCATGGTTCCACTCTAGGTTTCTTCCTATGTACCTGCCTTTCTAGGGAGCTTTCCCGCTGTGCTTCTACATACATGTGGGTAGACTTTGGACTTTGTGACAACTGCTGATGTAAAAATAAATGTGATTGAATTTGATTGATGTTTTTGTAGAACTGTAATATCCCTGTCTCTGTCTTCATCCCATCTGTCCATTACGCTCCATCTTGCAAGGCTCATTTGAATAATTTACTGAATCTACAGTAATGCTTTCCTTGTATCCATCGCCTTTCATGTCCCCCTTTTCTTAGCTTTTTGGCCCTCTTTCCATTCCATACCACCCTTCTTCCTCTCCTCCTCTCCTCTCTGGGTATAGCGCTCTATTCACCTATTCATGTATTCATAGATGTGTTTGTTCAGTGACTTCCTGATAATTGTCCTGTTCATGTCTGAGACACTAGGTCTGTAGGGGCCTGTTCACTCACACAGCAGGCTAGCTATCTCCTATACTATGACTCTACACACCTGAGGGTCTGGACACACACACACACACACTCACCTTGAATCAGTGAATAGAACAAGCTTTTACTGAGCCACTGTAGTGGAGAACATCACATCCCAACAATATCATTAGTCCTAATTGGCTCTCACAGCACTGACTCCACTCAGCCAACTGCTTCACCAGTCACCTGTTCAGGTAGAGAGAGAGTTAGAGAGAGAGTTAGAGAAAGATGTAGAGAGAGAGGGAGAGGTGGAGAGGGGTAGAAAGAGAGAGAGAGAACGTGTGTGTTACTCATAGCTCATAATTCATGATTAGAACACAGAATTAATCTCAAAATACAAAGGTTCAATCCCCCACATACAAGGTCTGTGTCACGTTCCTGACCTGTTTTCTGTTGTTTTGTATGTGTTAGTCGGTCAGGGCGTGAGTGTGGGTGGGCATTTCTATGTTATGTGTTTCTATGTTGGTAAATGGGTGACCTGATATGGTTCTCAATTAGAGGCAGGTGGTTTTCATCTCCTCTGATTGAGAACCATATTAAGGTAGGTGGTTTCACATTGTTTGTTTGTGGGTGATTGTCGCTGTGTCTGTGTTTATTGCACCACACGGTACTGTCTCGTCTCTTTCGTTCTTTCGTTCTTTCCTGTTCGTGCGTTCTTCATTTTATGTAGTTTGCATGTTCAGGTCAGTCTACGTTGTCTGTTTGTTATTTTGTATTTATCAAGTATAGTTCGGTTCAGTGTTCGTCTTGTCTAATAAATTCATGATGTCTACATACCTCGCTGCACATTGGTCTTCTGATCCCTCTCTCCTCTCCTCGTCTGAGGAGGAGGAATATTACGACGACTATCGTTACAGTCTGTATGATTATCAAGGTGTCCATTACAATAAACATATGCAGCGACAATGAATTAATGATGTGTTTTTTCACCGTCTCCCATGATGAAATATACTGTGTTCAATCAATCTTTCACAATATTACACTGATTACTCCCATTGTTGTAAATATTGTAAAGAACCGTCCTAAATATCGGTGAGATATTGTATTACTACGGTTCCAGAGGCAGGAGGGGGCAGTGTTTCATGAAGAGCTGTCTGGTGGATGCTTACAGAGCTCAAATAACCCTCAATCTAGTGCACTTTATCCTTCCGTTACGTCTTTCTCCAATTCATTTATTTCTCTACACCATATCGCTCCTTCTCTCTCTCTCCGAGGTTGAAGACTCTCTTCACATTTCCTTGGCCGTTACCTAAAGCGAGTGTAGAATATGCATGAGTTCGGCCTTGTAAACTGCTGCTCTCAGCGCTAAAGGAAGCAGGAGGCCCAACTCAGCAGACAGGAAAAGTATCGAAAAGAAAACTTATTGAGCGAGAGAGAGAGAGAGTGAGAGAGAGAGAGAAAGAACGAAAAATTAATAAGAATTAACCAAAAAACTGAGCAAACTAGAATGCTATTCTAGACAGAAAGACAGAGAGATTGAGAGAGAATTAAAGAGTTAACCAAAAAACTGAGCAAACTAGAAAGCTATGCTAGACAGAAAGACAGAGAGACAGAGAGATTGAGAGAGAGATTGAAAGCGAAAAAGACAGAGAGATTGAAGGAGAAAAAGACTGAGTGAGAGATTGATTTTCATATTGTAAATATCCAAAGTAAGCTTTGGCAATATTTTACATTGTTACGTCATGCCAATAAAGCAAATTGAATTGAATTGATTGAAAGAGAGATTGAAAGAGGAAAAGACTGAAAAAACCTGTCTGATTTATCTTAAATATTTCCTCTCTCCCTCCTATCAAATAGAATGGGGAAGAGGTCATGTGAGCATGCGAGTGTGTCTGACTTTAAGTCTGTGTATGTGTGTCGTGCCAGAGTGTGTCCAGATCTCTGTGACTGTAGTTCTGGCTGGTTGCCAGGCAACAGAGGCAGGCAGACAGCTCACCACAGCTGCTATGAGATAGGACACATCTTCACGCCTCTGGCTCTAGCTAGTAGTACGGGTCACAGTTCAGAGGTCGTAAGGTCACTGAGACCCTGCCCCTGACCACCATGATCCAAACCATTATCACACTGAGACACCACTCTGTCATCAATCTATCAACTGTCCAATCACCGGGCGACCATTTAGTGAGGCCAGTGGATGAGGACCGCCCAGTGAGTGAACTCACTAATCTAGATCTTTATCTTGATGTCCCTGTACATCTTGATCTGTTTAATCCCTTCTACTCACTCTCTAGCTCTCTCTCCTGACTCTGTTGCTCTCTCTCATTCTCTCTTTCTCTATCCCTCCTCTCTCTCTTGCTTTCTCACTCTCTCGCTCAAAGCTCAGGGTTTAGAGGTCAGATTGCTTTTGTATTCAGTCCTATTTTGGTCTCTTTTCTTTGACTGTGCCGCTGGGGGTAGTTAAGCAGCAGTGGATGAGTGAATGGCTGCATGGTGTATGTCTCTGTCCCTCTGTCTTTCCCCAGGCCTCTCCCCAGTCCTCTCTCTCTGCCCTTTGCTCTTTAGAAATGGGGCTACCATCTACAGAGAATACAAAACCCTCTCCTGAAGCCATGGAAGGGTTTCAACATATTTTCCCTCTTAGTCCCTTGTAATGCACCTCCTGGAGGGGTGTTTGCCTTGACCTACATGGTGTGGAACCATGGAGCCAGGATGGCATTCTCTTTTCAAGGACAATCAATTACACAACACTCTTAGCAAGGATTCTGTTACTGACACATCATGATCCATTTAATCTGCCTATGAAGGTCATTATGCATGAAATAATACAAAACACTGGAGATACAACTCATGTACAGAATGCCCTTCATATCATTTCATTTTCATAAAGTCATGTCTAACACGTCAGTTGACATGTAGTGACTTTGTCGTGTTCCAATTCTCGTACAGTTGTAGCATATCAGTACAACAGGTATTAATCACGGCTGGCAATGTTTGCAATCCACCCATGCAGTAACTATTAAGTCCAAACCACCAATTAACCAACAGATAAATAGAGGCAGGCAGGCAGGTAGGCAGGCAGACAACAAGACAGGCAGACCAAGGGAGAGACAGACAGACAGATGAGTGTGTCTCTGTATCGTAAAGCAGTAGCTAGGCCTCAGACCCACAGATAACAGAGTGATGCTCTGCTCCCAGTAGGATTGGGGTTCATTCCACAAATTGAATTCAAATTCCATTCCTTCTCCCTCTAAATTCCATTTAATTTAATTCAAATTCCCGGTCAGTCTTTAAATTCATAGATAATTCCATTCCTGTCAATTCCAATGTTAGGTCAATTCCAATAATTCAATTCCCAATTGAATATTATCCCCAACAGTTCAGACAGTCTAGCTATACTGGGAATATAGAAATACAAGTTGAAATAATTTATAACAAATCTTGCAGTCAATTGTTGATATTAAGTGCAGCAATTCCATTAACTGGGGAATGTAGAAATATTGAATTCCAATTCAATTACAAAGATTAAATTATTTTACAATTCCAAATCAATTTAAATTCCGCAACGTCCAAATATTATTTTTCCAATTCAATTCCAAATCTATAACTTGAAGATTGCTGAAATTTGAATTGAGCAGTGTTGGGGTAATGCGTTACGTAATCAAATTACTTTTATGAGTAACAGAGTAAAATAACGCGGTACTTTTTCTAATTGGGTAATAATGGGTAATATATT
This sequence comes from Salvelinus namaycush, assembly GCF_016432855.1. Classification (NCBI taxonomy): domain Eukaryota; kingdom Metazoa; phylum Chordata; class Actinopteri; order Salmoniformes; family Salmonidae; genus Salvelinus; species Salvelinus namaycush. The sequence goes on from NC_052332.1 coordinate 27,453,567, forward strand.
ATTATTGTTACTTAGTCAAACAGTCGGGTGTGTGTTTCAAATCAAAATCAATCTCGACTTGTTTCCAATTGAGTTCTCGAGCAAGCAAAGAAAGGCTGTTTGGAGAAATGTCAAGACTGCTGCTGTCCATAGAAATGTATAAAGGGCGCTCCTCTGATCTTTGCAATTGAACGCTTCTGTGATCGCAAAGCATATAAAGGGCTTTCCCTTCTAGTGACAAGTGTGCCCTCTATACGTCTCTTGGTCCGTGTACATGCAGTCCAGAACCGGAACTGGCGGTTCGAGAGAAAGATTTTGAATTAACAGATTTTTGCCTTACAGAATATACAGCTAATTAAGCAGCCCATATATAGCGTAGCACTTGTAGACTAGCACAGCAAAGCAGCGCCACAGATGAAAGGAGGAACTTGTGATCAACCTGAATTAGTAAGTAGCCTGTCTTATTTAGAGAGTGCATGGCTCGCCTTGCTCCCTCAGTCAGTCAAACAAACAGGGAGATTTTGAGATTGTTTTCATGAAAGTAACGCAAAGTAATGTAACTAGTAATATGATGTGTACTTTCCACACAAAGTAATACTGTAAGATAACGAGTAATAGGTAATATATGGCCAGATTTATGTACATTTGAAAACACCAGCAACACCCATTAGCTGTTCAACACAGATAATGACGTTATAACACATTTTAGATGTTTTTATTTATTCTGTTTGTGCCCGTGTGTGTGAGAGAATGTGAGAGAATGTGAGAGAATGTGTGTGTGTGTGTGTGTGTGTGTGTGTGTGTGTGTGTGTGTGTGTGTGTGTGTGTGTGTGTGTGTGTGTGTGTGTGTGTGTGTGTGTGTGTGTGTGTGTGTGTGTGTGTGTGTGCATGCGTGTGCGTGCGTGTCTATGAGTGTGTTTACAGTGCCTCTCCTCTTTCCTAACGAGCTCTCTTTGCTGCGTTCATTTAACGACATAGGTATTAAAAATGAGTGCCATTGCCTTTATCAGATAATACAGTGCTTGACTAATTTGCCAAAGTTTCTGTTAAAGCACTTGAGGCTGCTAACGAGCTGCAGCCTCATAAACATCACTGTCACTGGATGTTGCGGCCATCTTTGCTTGTGGAGGACATAAAAAGATGCAAAACGTAATAATATTTTCTTCTCTCCCTGAATCTCTCCCTACTCCTCTTCAACCAACCCTCATCCTCTTTCTCTCTCCATGCCTTTTCATGTATTCCTCTTTCTCATTCTGGTCTCTTTCCTCTCATCAATATTTCCTCTCTGTCATCTTATCATCCTTGTGTACCCCTCTCACTCCTCAAATCACTCTTCCCTTCTCTCTTTCCATTGTGCTGCCTCTCCACTCAAATCCCTCTACCATCCGTCTACCCTCTATCCCTCCCTCCATGCGCTCCTCTCTGTCCTGCAGGGTTTCTGAGTACCGGGGACCAGTCAGCCAAGGGGAACTATGGTCTTTTGGACCAGATCCAGGCTCTGCGCTGGCTCAATGAGAACATTGGCCACTTTGGAGGAGACCCAGAGAGGATCACCATCTTTGGCTCCGGGGCTGGAGCCTCCTGTGTCAATCTGCTCATTCTCTCCCACCACTCCGAGGGTAAGGACCTGTCGTCATAGTCATAACCCAGCTAGTGTAGCCGGTGTGAAATGGCTCGCTAGTTAGCGGTGCGCGCTAGTGGGATTTCAATCGGTGATGTCACTCACTCAGAGACCATGAAGTAATTGTTTCCCTTGCACTGCAAGGACCGCGATTGTTTTTTTTTTTTTTTTTTTTTTTTGTCATTTAGCAGACGCTCTTATCCAGAGCGACTTACAGTAGAGTGCATACATTTTATTACATTTTACATACTGAGACAAGGATATCCCTACCGGCCAAACCCTCCCTAACCCGGACGACGCTATGCCAATTGTGCGTCGCCCCACGGACCTCCCGGTTGCGGCCGACTTTTGTGGCGCGATAGGTAACGATGCTTCGTGGGATGTAGTTGTTGATGTGTTCGTTGGGTCCCTGGTTGGAGCCCACGTTGGGGCGAGGAGAGGGACGGAAGCAACACCATAACACTAGCACAGGGCTCTCCAACCCTGTTCACGGAGAGCTACCCTCCTCTACGTTTTCACTCCAACCCTATTCAGGATGGTAGCTCTCCAGGAACAGGGTTGTAGAGCCCTGCAATAGCACATAATGTTCTGAGAACCATATGTTTCTTAGAGCCTGGTGAGAGTGTAGTAGTCCTATGGTTATTTTGCAAACAACCTTCCCACAACTTTCTGGGAATGGTGCAGAATAGTTGCTTGGCTTTGGAACATTCTCAGCACAATTAAGGAACTTTCTTGGTATTTCATTACTTTTACAGAACGTTTCCTAAAAGTTCAAACATGGTTACATTTCATTGACATTTTGGTAATGTTCTAGGAAGGTTCTCCAACTGGTTTGACATTGGGAATGTTCTCAAATAGTTCAGAGAATGTTAAGAAACCTTCTTCTGTGGGAATTTCAGTACTTCAGCATAGCGTTTCCTACAGGTTTTGTCATGGTTCTATTTATGGTCATGTTCTCAAATTGTTCCAAGAACATTAGGAAAACGTTAAAAAAACAAAACATGAAACTTTAGTAACGTACATAGAACATTCCAAGAATATTATTTAAAAAGCATGTTAAGAAAACGTTTAAAAAAAAGAAGAAAACTTTAGTAATGTTAAAAACATTTACATTCCATACTCAGCATCAACAAAACTCTCTATCCTCGATCTTGTTAAATGTTCTCAGGTTTGTTGGCCACGCCCACTAATTGGCCTCACCCACTAATTGTCCACACCCGATCTTAATAAGTGTTTGTTTTCTTTGAAATGGGGTCTGTTTGAATAGACTAAAATTAACAGCTTGAATTGAAAAACATTACATAATAGCTCCATCCTGGCGGCGCAGTGGACTAAATTCATGAATAGAGAACAGAGTTTTATAGGAAATTAATTTCCGTGTGTTCTGGAGTTCAAAAAAGTGAACCCAAAATAAGCTAGCAGTGCTATTCAAAGTCTTATTGAAAACATTCAGTGAAAGTTTTAAGGAACTTATTCAAAAACCATCAAATAACCTATAATTTCCGTTCTCAGAGCATTAATAAAATCTTCTAGGAAAACATTGAAGGAACTAAAGTAAAACGTTCTCAGAACCTCCCTGCAACCCAAAACTGACACATTTTCACTTCTGTTCTCAGAACATTTTTTATGAAGTAAGTTTTTCTGGTCAGGAAGCGTATAGGTTCGTTCCCACAACCAATGTGAAACCAAAAACATACGTTCCCACAACTTCCAGGGAACCAAATGTGCTATCTTGGAACAGTCATCATCATTTTAGTGATTATCATCAACAACATAAGAATCATCATCGCCAACATCATCAAACATGATAGTCAGGGGCCTCTCGAGTGGTGAGTGGCACAGCGATCTAAGGCACTGCATCACAGTGCTAGCTGCGTAACTACAGATCCTGGTTTGATCCCAGGCTGTGTCGTAGCCGGCCGCAACCGGGAGACCCATGAGGTGGCGCACAATTGGCCCAGCGTCGTCCGGGTTAGGGGAGGGTTTGGCTGGCAGGGATGTTCTTGTCCCTGTCAAGAAGCAGTGCGGCTTGGCGGGGTTGTGTTTCGGAGGACGCACAGCTCCCGACCTTCGCCTCTCCCGGCACTCGAGCATCAATACATTACTCATCCCCCAACACTGTCAACCAAGAGTCAAGATGAAACCAATTCACCTTGGTGTGCAGACTGGTTGTATATTATTCTTAACAATTTCGCACAAACCAGAAAAAAATGCAACAATATGTCTATGAAACTATATATTCACAGTGTTATGAATGAATTGTGGTTTATTTGGTAGCATTTTGTAGTGTGACTGATTTTACATCATTGCATTGGTACTGTACAAAGTTAGAGGTGCGCTATTTGATAGATTCCCACGCTCCCCCTACCTTGGGCTTCTAGTGGGGAGACCTGAGGTCAACCTATACCCGCCCCCTCCCCATCTCGTACTTCTGAGTGGGAGACCTTCCCAGGCAGTAGCCTGCCTAGCTCACAAACTAGAATCAGGGCGCCCACTCCGACAAGGTTAATTGACCCACAATCCCACACGGTGACATGATATCATTGACGTGACGTGCAAATGAGCGATAGAAAACCGATCGTGCAACTGTCACGATTCCGACTTTTTTTGTGCGGGCTCCCCGTGCCGCCCTGGGCGGCTGCCCATGTCGCCTATACCTATATCCGCCACTGTGCACGGGAGTTGCAGCTATGGGTTAAGACTGTAACTACCAATTGATTTCACGAAATTGGGGAGAAAAAAATGTAAATTAAAAAAATGATGTCATTTTGGGCTCCCGAGTGGCACAGTGATCTAAGGCACTGCATCTCAGTGCAAGAGGCGTCACTACAGTCCCTGGTTTGAATACAGGCTGTATCACATCCGGCCGTGGTTGGGAGTCCTATAGGGCGGCACACAATTGGCCCAGCGTCGTCCGGGTTTGGCCGGGGCAGGCCGTCATTGTAAGTAAGAATTTGTTCTTAACTGAATTGTCTAGTTAAATAAAGGTTCAATTAAAAACACATAAATAAATAAACAGTCATCATCTACAATAACAGCAATATCATCCTCTACGACAACAATCCCCACTATTACTGTCATCATAATCACCATATTACCATTTCAATCATCAACACGATAGCACTAACATGTTTTAACTACTATTCAGGTATGTGTTAAAAATGGAAACCCAGAGAGGTGTATTTAAAGGCCCAATGCAGCCATTTTTTATATCAATATCATATCATTTCCTTACTATAATAGTTTTCCTTTAAAATTGACAAAAATAGCTTTTTCAGAAAGAATAATTTTGTCTGGGAGTGGTCTGAGTGGGGAGGTTAACTTAAAACTAGCTGTTATTGGCAGTATGGTTTGGATCTCTCTTTGTTATTGGTCTATTAACCAATTTACCAACTGTTGATGTCACAAGGCAAGCCGAAACTCTCGCCCATGCGAACAGGCTGATTAGAAGGTCCTATGTAGATTGTATTTTCAAACAGAAACTATTGGGAAATAACACTGCTCAATTTTTTTTTACACTTATATAGTGTTAGTTTCATCAGCTGTTGTACAATGTGATACAAAATATAGGAAAACTGAATTTTGACTGCACTGGGCCTTTAAAGACAAACGTTCCTCTTGCCTCAGTTCCATAGTGTCTAACTGAGCAACAAGGTAGTATGTCATTGAACCCTAGGATGATGTATGAATATCAATGAGGTAGGTAGAGTATTATGGGATAGAACTTTAGGCCCATATGAATATGGATAGGACTATCTGAGATTGAGCCACACATAGAATAGGTTCGTTGAATCAGATCAATATGCAAATTACAACATAATTAATTTGACTTCGGTATAGGAAATCTGATTGTAGATTCTACGGTGTAGAATATGAATCTCCGTTTGTGTATATGAGAGAGAGACTGGTGTATGAGTGAGCACTTTGAACTGAGTTAATATGGATGTGTGTGTCTGTCTGTCTGTGAGAGAGAGAGCACTATAACGAGGCCTGTCAATATGGATGTGTCTGTCTGTGAGTAGGAGAGAGCAGAGCTGAGCACAGAACTTGAGCTGCAGCTGAGACGAGTCTTAATTGATTTCACAGGGAGAGGAGCGGGGGAGGTGGCACATGCAGAGGATGGGGGATGGAATGGGGCGAAGGGGGTCTTAATTATTAATGACAGAATCTGCAGATGAAAACAGGGGGACAACAAGGCACTTTACATAACAGTGCAGCAGTACTCTCCTCTCTCTACCCGCGCTCTCGCTCTCGCTCTCGCTCTCGCTCTCACTCTCGCTCTCGCTCTCGGTCTCGCTCTCTCCATTCAACACAGCCACCAGTCAGTGGAAACACCAACACAGCTGTGTGCCGGCCTGTCGCCATTTTGTGTGCCAGCCGGCCTGCCTCCGTATGTGATATGAGAGAAAAGGTGGATTTGGCAAGCCTAAAGTTTACAGTGATTTAGTGGGGCTGGGGAGAGAGGCAGCATATCTGGACCAGTGCTCCCTCCATATGTAATACTTCACGGTGCCAGGGCTCCTCCTCTGATGCATGCATCATTAAAGCACTCTCTCTGTAGTGCCTTGAAGGCCTCATGAGCAGCTAGTGAGTGTGTCAGAGGGATGAAAAGACAGCGTAAATGGAGAGAGTGATACTTTCTCTAGATACAGACAGTACAGTGCCCTATATCTATTATACACTCAGGGATCTGAGTCCTCTGACCCTATTGTGACCCCCAGGTCTGTTCCAGAGAGCCATAGCCCAGAGTGGCTCAGCCATCTCCAGCTGGTCGGTCAACTACCGACCCCTCATGTACACCCAGATCCTGGCTAAGAAGGTAGGCTGCAGCTACGGGGACACAGGCGACCTGGTGGAGTGTCTGAGGAGGAAAACCTTCAGGGAGCTGGTGGACCAGGACATCCAGCCGGCCAGATATCATATCGCCTTCGGCCCAGTGGTGGATGGAGACGTGGTGCCCGACGACCCTGAGATTCTCATGCAACAGGTCGGACTCAGCCTTTAGCTCCAAAACAACATGTCTATTCTGTCTTTCAATTATTTTTTAAATTGTATTTCTATCCGTCTTTCTCACAGTCTTTTATATATTTGGCATTTTTATGCAACGTCTGCTCTTACTGTTTCTATAGCAGTGTCTTTTTCTTCCTCCATGTTCTGTGATGCTGTGTGTGTGTGTGCTGCCACCAGGGGGAGTTCCTGAACTATGACATCCTGCTGGGGGTGAACCAGGGAGAAGGGCTGAAATTTGTGGATGACAGTGAGGGGGATGATGGGATCTCTGCAGCCTCTTTTGACTACACCATCTCCAACTTTGTGGACAACCTGTATGGATACCCTGAGGGTGAGAGTTTGTTATAAATGTCCTCATAAACACAAACATATTAGTCGCCCCCACAGGAGCAGAAGTAATGCTCCACTTACCCATGTGTGTTAATAATAGATAAATATTTTATTTCGCAATGCTTTAGTATTTCATTGGTGGGTATTCAAGGTCTCTCTGTTCCTTAACCTCCCCATCTCTTGTTACTCTCTAATCTATCTCTTGCTCTCATTCTCTGTCTCCCCCCTCTCACTCTCCCCCTCTCTCTGTCTCTCTCTCTCTCTCTCTAATCTATCTCTTGCTCTCATTCTATGTCTCCCCCCCTCTATCACTCTCCCCCCTCTCCTCCTGCTCACTCTCCCCTCTCTCTGTCTCTCTCCCTCTCTCTCCCTCTCTCCACCACCTCTCTCACTCTCCCACCTCTCTCTCTCTCTAGTTGAAGTACAAAATGGAAAATAATATAGGTTGTATTTACAAAGGTGTTTGTTCTTCACTGGTTGCCCTTTTCTTGTGGCAACAGGTCACAAATCTTGCTGCTGTGATGTCACACTGTGGTATTTCACCCAATAGATATGGGAGTTTATCAAAATTGGATTTGTTTTCGATTCTTTGTGGGTCTGTGTAATCTGAGGGAAATATGTGTCTCTAATATAGTCCTACATTTGGCAGGAGGTTAGGAAGTGCAGCTCAGTTTCCACCTGTGCACGGCAGCCTTTCTCAGTAGCAAGACTATGCTCACTGAGTCTGTACATAGTCAAAGATTTATTTTATTTTGGGTCAGTCGCAGTGGTCAGGTATTCTTCCACTGTGTACTCTCTGTTTAGGGCCAAATAGCATTCTCGTTTGCTCAGTTTTTTGTAAATTCTTTCCAATCTGTCAAGTAATTATCTTTTTGTTTTCTCATGATTTGGTTGGGTCTAATTGTGTTGCTGTCCTGGGGCTCTGTGGGGTCTGTTTGTGTTTGTGAACAGAGCCCCAGGACCAGCTTGCTTAGGGGTCTCTTCTCCAGGTCCATTTCTCTGTAGGTGATGGCTTTGTTATGGAAGGCTTGGAAATCGCTTCCTTTTAGGGGATAGTAGAATTTAACGGTTCTTTTCTCAATTTTGATAAATAGCGAATATCAGCCTAATTATGCTCTGCATGCATTATATGGTGTTTTAAGTTTTACTGAGGATATTTTTGCAGAATTTTGCATGCAGAGTCTCAATTTGGTGTTTGTCCCATTTTGTGAATTCTTGGTTGATGAGCGAACCCCAGAGCTCACATTCATAAAGTGCAATGGGTTCTATAACTGACTCAAGTATTTTTTGCCAGATCCTAAATGGTATGTTGAATTTTATGTTCCTTTTGATGGCATAGAAGGCCCTTCTTGCCTTGTCTCTCAGATTGTTCACAGCTTTGTGGAAGTTACCTGTGGCGCTGATGTTGAGGCTGAGGTATGTATCGCTTTTTGTGTGCTCTAGGGCAATAGTGTCTAGATGGAATTTGTATTCGTGGTCCTGGCAACTGGACCTTTTTTGGAACACCATTATTTTTGTCTTACTGAGTTTTACTGTCAGGGCCCAGGTCTGACAGAATCTGTACAGAAGATCTAGGTGCTGCTGTAGTTCCTCCTTGGTTGGGGACCGAAGCACCAGATCGTCAGCAAACAGTAGACATTTGATTTCAGATTCTAGTAGGGTGAGGCCGGGTGCTGCAGATTGTTCTAGTTCCCTCCCCAATTCATTGATATATATGTTGAAGGGGGTGGGGCTTAAGCTGCATCGCTGTCTCACCCCCGGCCCTGTGGAAAGAAATGTGTGTGTTTTTTTTGCCAATTTTAACTGCACACTTGTTGTTTGTGTACATGGATTTTATAATGTCGTATGTTTTTCCCCCAACACCACTTTCCATCAATTTGTATAGCAGACCCTCATGCCAAATTGAGTGGAAAGCTTTTTTTAAATCAGCAAAGCATGACTTTGCCTTTGTTTAGAATTTTTTGTTTGTCAATTAGGGTGTGCAGGGTGAATACGTGGTCTGTCGTATGGTAATTTGGTAAAAAGCCAATTTGACATTTGCTCAGTACATTGTTTTCACGGAGGAAATGTTTGTCTGCTGTTAATGATAATGCAGAGGATTTTCCCAGGGTTGATGTTGTTGCATATCCCCCGGTAGTTATTGGGGTCAAATATTTCTCCACTTTTGTGGATTGGGGTGATCAGTCCTTGGTTCCAAATATTGGGGAAGATGCCAGAGCTGAGGATAATGTTAAAGAGTTTAAGTACAGTCAATTTAAAATTGTGGTCTCTGTATTTTATCATTTCATTTAGGATATCTTCAACCCCACAGGCCTTTTTGGGTTGGAGGGTTTGTATTTTGTCCTGTAGTTCATTTAATGTAATTGGAGAATCCAGTGGGTTCTGGTAGTCTTTAATAATTTATTCTAAGATTTGTATTTGATCATGTATTTGTTTTTGCTGTTTGTTCTTTGTTATAGAGCCCAAAAGATTGGAGTGATTTATCCATATACTGTATATCCGTTTTGGATAGATAACTCTTCATGTGGTTGTTTGTTTAGAGCTTTCCAATTTTCCCATAAGTGGTTAGAGAATTTGGATTCTACAATTACATTGAGCTGATTTCTTATTATTATTATCTTTATTTTTCCGTAGTGTATTTCTGTATTGTTTTAGTGATTTGCCATAGTTCCCTAAAACACTTCTGCGAGCAAGCCTTTCTAATCGACCTGGCCCGGGTATCCTGGAAGGATATTGACCTCGTCCCGTCAGTAGAGGATGCCTGGTTGTTCTTTTAACTTTTTATGGCTGCAGGGGCAGTATTGAGTAGCTCTGTTTAAGGTGCCCATTTCAAACGGCCTCGTACTCAATTCTTGCTCGTACAATATGCATATTATTGTTATTATTGGATAGAAAACACTCTCTAGTTTCTATAGCCGTTTGAATTATGTCTCTGAGTGGAACAGAACTCATTCTACAGCACTTTTCCTGATATGGTGTGAGATTTCAGACATCTTGGCCCCTGCTCCCAGGTCAGTTCATAAGTCCCTGTGAAGGCTATGATGCTACAAACACTGCCTACGCCTTCCTCTAGATGTCAGTAAGAGGTGACAATTTGAATGGAGTCGATTGCGCAATCAGGGCCTGTATAAAACGACAAAGACCGGATGTACCGTTCTTTTCCTGCTGCGCCTGACGCACGATGTACGTTGGACCTGCTCTCTTTCCAAGCTTGGGTTTAGCCAGTAATATTTCGCCGGTCATGTTTTTACTCGTTATAGGTGTTAAAGACATCATAAGGTAGTTAATTTAAACCGTTTTATAGCAATTTATATCCGTTTAGTGCGATTTTGAGGCAATTCTTGGTGATGCACTTTGAAGCTTTGGGCACGTTTCCAGTACCGGTCGAACGTTAGTGGGCATTTCGACGGACAAGCGGACATCTTTCGACCAAAAGAAGATTAGACCCAAGAAAGGATACATTGCCCAAGATTCTGATGGAAGATCACCTCATAGTAAGAAATATTTAAGATGATAAATCGTTGTTCTGTCGAAAAAATTTAAACGCATATTCCGCCATTTTCTTTGGTATAGCTTCGCTTGGCGAACCCTGTATTGCACAGTAAGGATAATTTTAGAAATGTAATTCAGCGATTGCATTAAGAACTAATTTGTCTTTCGATAGCTGTCCAACTTATATTTTTTTAGTCAAGTTTATGAATAGTTAATCATGAGACAAGATCACTGTCAAATATGGCGCCCGACATTTTCAGGCTAGTTTTGCTAGTTTTGTCATTGTATAACCACGTTTTTTTGTGGCTAAATATGCACATTTTCGAACAAACTCTATATGTATGTTGTAATATGATGTTACAGGAGTGTCATCGGAAGAATTCTGAGAAGGTTAGTGAAAAAATTAATATATTTTGGCGATGATTACGTTATCGCTCTCTTTGGCTTGAATCGATGCTCTGGTAACGTTTGCACATGTGGTATGCTAATATAACGATTTATTGTGTTTTCGCTGTAAAACACTTAGAACATCTGAAATATTGTCTGAATTCACAAGATCTGTGTCTTTCCATTGCTGTGAGCTGTGTATTTTTAAGAAATGTTTTATGATTAGTAATTAGGTAATACACGTTGCTCTGTGTATTTATTCTAGTCGAGTTGTGATGGTGGGTGCAATTGTAAACTATGATTTATACCTGAAATATGCACATTTTTCTAACAAAACCTATCCTATACAATAAATATGTTATCAGACTGTCATCTGATGAGGTTTTTTCTTGGTTAGTGGCTATCAATATCTTTATTTGGCCGAATTGGTGATAGCTACTGGTGGAGAGAAAAAATGGTGGACAAAGAAAAATGGTGTCTTTTGCTAACGTGGTTAGCTAATAGATTTACATATTTTGTCTTCCCTGTAAAACATTTTAAAAATCTGAAATGGTGGCTTTATTCACAAGATCTGTATCTTTCATTTGGTGTCTTGGACTTGTGATTTAATGATATTTAGATGCTACTATTTAATTGTGACGCTATGCTAGCGATGCTAATCAGTGTGGGGGGGGTGGGGGATGTTGTCATAGGTGTACCGACCTCGGGCTTGCAGCCATAAGAGGTTTTAAAGTGCTTTCCTCACCATCTTAAAAAACACCCTGTGGCGTACTGCACTAGCATCGAATAGTCCCCGAGGTATGCAACTTTTCAGGGAAGTCAGGAACCAATACACACAGTCAGTTAGTAAAGCAAAGGCTAGCTTTTTCAAACAGAAATGTGCATCCTGCAGCACTAATTCCCAAATGTTTTGGGACACTGTAAAGTCCTTGGAGAATAACCACTGTCACCACTGATGAATCCACGATAATCAAGAATTTCAATAAGCATTTCTCTACGGCTGGCCATGTTTTCCACCTGGCTACCCCAACTATGGCCAACAGCTCTACACCCCCCACAGCAACTGGCCCAAGCCCCCCCCCCCCCCCCCCCCACGCTTCTCCTTCACCCAAATCCAGACAGCTGATATTATGAAAGGGCTGCAAAATCTGGACCCCTACAAATCAGCTGGGCTAGACAATCTGGACCCTCTCTTCCTAAAATTATCCGCCGCCATTGTTGCAACAACTATTACTAGTCTGTTCAAACTCTCTTTCATATCGTCTGAGATTCCTAAAAATTGGAAAGCGGCTGCGGTCATCCCCCTCTTCAAAGGGGGAGACACTCTAGAGCCAAACTGTTACAGACCTATATCCATCCTGCCCTGCCTTTCTAAAGTCTTCGAAAGCCAAGTCAACAAACAGATCACCAACCATTTCGAATCCCACCGTACCTTCTCCACTATGCAATCTGGTTTCCGAGCTGGTCATGGGTGCACCTCAGCCACGCTCAAGGTCCTAAACGATATCATAACCGCCATCGATAAAAGACAGTACTGTGCAGCCGTCTTCATTGACCTGGCCAAGGCTTTTGACTCTGTCAATCAACGTATTCTTATCGGCAGACTCAACAGCCTTGGTTTGTCTAATGACTGCCTCGCCTGGTTCACTAACAACTTCTCAGATAGAGTTCAGTGTGTCAAATCGGAGGGCCTGTTGTCCAGACCTCTGGCAGTCTCTACGGGGGTGCCACAGGGTTCAATTCTTGGGCCGACTCTTTTCTCTGTATATATCAATGATGTTGCTCTTGCTGCGGGTGATTCTTTAATCCACCTCTACGCAGATGACACCATTCTGTATACATCTGGCCCTTCTTTGGACACTGTGTTAACAAACCTCCAAACGAGCTTCAACGCCATACAACACTCCTTCCGTAGCCTCCAACTGCTCTTAAATGCTAGTAAAACGAAATGCATGCTCTTCAACCGATCGCTGCCCGCACCCGCCCGCCCGACTAGCATCACTACTCTGGACGGTTCTGACTTAGAATATGTGGACAACTATAAATACCTAGGTGTCTGGCTGGACTGTAAACTCTCCTTCCAGACTCACATTAAGCATCTCCAATCCAAAGTTAAATCTAGAATCGGCTTCCTATTTTGCAACAAAGCCTCCTTCACTCATGCTGCCAAACATACCCTCGTAAAACTGACTATCCTACCAATCCTTGACTTCGGCGATGTCATTTACAAATTAGCCTCCAACACTCTACTCATCAAATTGGATGCAGTCTATCACAGTGACATCCGTTTTGTCACCAAAGCCCCATATACTACCCACCACTACCCACCACACCTGTATGCTCTCGTTGGCTGGTCCAAGCTACATATTCGTCGCCAAACCCGCTGGCTCCAGGTTATCTATAAGTCCTTGCTAGGTAAAGACCCGCCTTATCTCAGCTCACTGGTCACCATAGCAGCTCCCACCCGTAGCATGCGCTCCAGCAGGTGTATTTCACTGGTCACCCCCAAAGCCAATTCCTCCTTTGGCCACCGTTCCTTTTTTTTTGCAAAAAAATTTGCAAAAATCACTGAAGTTGGAGACTTATATCTCCCTCACTAACTTTAAGCATCAGCTGTCAGAGCAGCTTACCGATCATTGCATCTGTACATAGCCCATCTGTAAATAGCCCATCCAACTACCTCATCCCCATATTGTTATCCAGTTCTCTGCTGCCAATGACTGGAACGAATTGCAAAAATCACTGAAGTTGGAGACTTACAGTTGAAGTCGGAAGTTTACATACACTTAGGTTGGAGTCATTAAAACTCGTTTTTCAACCACTCCACAAATGTCTTGTTAACAAACTATAGTTTTGGGAAGTCGGTTAGGACATCTACTTATCTACTTATCTTTCCAACAATTGTTTACAGACAGATTATTTCACTTATAATTCACTGTATCACAATTCCAGTAGGTCAGAAGTTTACATACGCTAAGTTGACTGTGCCTTTAAACAGCTTGGAAAATTCCAGAAAATGATGTCATGGCTTTAGAAGCTTCTGATAGGCTAATTGACATAATTTGAGTCAATTCGAGGTGTACCTGTGGATGTATTTCAAGGCATACCTTCAAACTCAGTGCCTCTTTGCTTGACATCATGGGAAAATCAAAAGAAATCAGCCAAGACCTCAGAAAAAAAATTGTAGACCTCCACAAGTCTGGTTCATCCTTGGGAGCAATTTCCAAATGCATGAAGGTACCACGTTCATCTGTACAAACAATAGTACGCAAGTATAAACACCATGGGACCACGCAGCCGTCATACCGCTCAGGAAGGAGACGCTTTCTGCCTCCTAGAGATGAATGTACTTTGGTGTGAAAAGTGCAAATCAATCACAGAAAGGACCTTGTGAAGATGCTGGAGGAAACAGGTAAAAAAGTATCTATATCCACAGAAAAGGAGTCCTATATCGCCATAACCTGAAAGGCCGCTCAGCAAGGAAGAGGCCACTGCTCCAAAACCGCCATAAAAAAGCCAGACTACGGTTTGCAACTGCACATGGGGACAAAGATCGTACTTTTTAGAGAAATGTCCTCTGGTCTGATGAAACAAAAATAGAACTGTTTGACTATAATGACCATGGTTATGTTTTGAGGAAAAGGTGGGAGGCTTGCCAGCCGAAGAACACCATCCCAGCACGGGGGTGGCAGCATCATGTTGTCGTGGTGCTTTGCTGCAGAAGGGACTGGTGCACTTCACAAAATAGATGGCATCATGAGACAGGAACATGTTGTGGATATATTGAAGCAACATCTCGACATCAGTCAGGAAGTTAAAGCTTGGGTCTTCCAAATGGACAATGACCCCAAGCATACTTCCAAAGTTGTGGCAAAATGGCTTAAGGACAACAAAGTGAAGGTATTGGAGTGGCCATCACAAGCCCTGACCTCAATCCTGTATAAAATTTGTGGGCAGAACTGAAAAAACGTGTGCGAGCAAGGAGGCCTACAAACCTGACTCAGTTACACCAGCTCTGTCAGGAGGAATGGTCCAAAATTCACCCAACTTATTGTGGTACGCTTTAAACAATTTATATGCAATGCTACCAAATACTGAGTGTATGTAAACTTCTGACCCACTGGGAATGTGATGAAAGAAATAAAAGCTGAAATAAATAATTCTCTCTACTATTATTCTGACATTTCACATTCTTAAAATAAAGTGGTGATCCTAACTGTCCTAAGACATGGAATGTTTACTAGGATTACATGTCAGGAATTGTGAAAAACTGAGTTTACATACACCTTAGCCAAATACATTTAAACTTCCCGAATTCAGCTGTATATCTCCCTCACTAAATAACTGTCAGAGCAGCTTACCGATCGCTGCAGCGGTACATAGCCCATCTGTAAATAGCCCATCCAACCAACTACCTACCTCATCCCCATATTTGTTTTTGTTTTTCTGCTTTTTTGCACACCAGTATTTCCACTTGCACATCCTCATCTGCACATATATCACTCCAGTTTAAATTGCTAAATTGTAATTACCTCGCCACTATTGGCCTATTTATTGCCTTACCACCTTACTTCATTTGCACACACTGTATACAGATTTTTCTATTGTGTTATTGACTGTACGTTTGTTTATCCCATGTGTAACTCTGTGTTGTTGTTTTTGTTGCACTGCTTTGCTTTATCTTGGCCACGTCGCAGTTGTCAATGAGAACTTGTTCTCAACTGGCCTACCTGGTTAAATAAAGGTAATATAAAAACAAATAGTTAAAAAATAGTTAAGGCGTAGGCTCAGGTTTTCTGGGTCTCTATGTTTTTGGTTAGACAGGTTTCTCAATTCCTTTCTTAGGTTTTTGCATTCTTCATCAAACCATTTGTTATTGTTGTTCATTTTCTTACGTTGTCTGCTTTACATTTTTAGATTTGATAGGGAAGCTGAGAGGTCAAAAATGCTGTTTTAGGTTTTCTACTGCCAAATGTACACCTTCTGTCACGCCCTGGCCTTAGTATTCTTTGTTTTCTTTATGTTTTTTAGTTAGGTCAGGGTGTGACATGGGGAATGTATGTGTTTTGTAATGTCTAGGGGTGTTGTATGTGTATGGGGCAGAGTAGAGTAATGTTGTCTAGTTATGTCTATGGCTGCCTAGATTGGTTCTCAATCAGAGACAGCTGTCATTCATTGTCTCTGATTGGGAGCCATATTTAAGGCAGCCATAGGCAGTAGGCTTTTGTGGGGTGTTGTCTATGTTGTACGTTTGTAGCTTGTGGTTGCACTTACGTATTTAGCTTCACGTTTGTTGTTTTGTTTTCGTTTGTAATAGTGTTCGTTGCATGATTTTCCCTTCTCTAAAATAAAAGAGATGTATTTTTCACGCGCTGCGCCGTGGTCCTCTCACTCTCACGAAGACGATCGTGACACCTTCACTATTACAGTGAAACCTTTTGTCAAGGAAATTGTCTAAAAGGGATTGAATTTGTTGTTGCCTAATTGTTTTTTGGTAGATTTCCACACTATTTTCCTTCCATCTATAGCATTTCTTAATATTATTCAGTTCCTTTGGCTTTGATGCCTCATGATTGAGCATAGCTCTGTTCAAGTAGAGTGTGATTTTACTGTGATCTGATAGGGGTGTCAGTGGACTGCAGGAGTTGTGACCTGTTTTTGTTGTCGTAATTGGTGGAGGGAATGCTGTCACCTCCAGGTAGGTGTTTGTCCCCCTGTGTGCTGAGGGTGCCAGGTTCTTGTCCAGTTCTGGCATTTAGTCCCTGCCTGGTAATTGTTGATCTCCCCCTCTAGGATGGAGAAGCTGTCATTGTTAAAGTATGAGGATTCTAGTGGGGGGATAAAGGTAGCAAACATTAGCACATTTTTATCTGTTGCGATAATTTCCTTATTAACTTCTAGCCAAATGTAAAATGTTCATGTTTTAACTAATTTAATAGAGTGGGTTAGGTCTCCTCTATATCAAATTAGCATACCCCCGAGTCTCTTCCCTGTTTCACACCTCATAGTTTAGTGGATGGAACTACCAGCTCTCTGTAACCTAGAGGGCAACCAGTGGGCCTGTCTCCTTTATACCATGTTTCTTGTAGGATAAGAATGTCTGTATTTCCAATTTCTTTGATGAAATCTGGGTTCCTGCTCTTTAGACCAAAGGCAGATGACCTCAGACCTTGTATATTCCAGGATGAGATAGTAAAAGCTTTGTGTTCCATAGTGTCTAGTGTTGTTTTTGTGTGGTTTAGGCCCGGACAATCACAGTAGGTGTGAGCAGAGCATGTTAAGCATCTGATACACACCTCTTAGGTCGCAGGATGGGGCTTGGGCGGGTGTAATAGCGGTGGTTGGGCCTGTTGCTCTGCTCACGGCCTGGGCATAATGTCCTGCTGTCATGTTGAGGCCATTGCCGCAGGGTCGGGGGGCATGGGGTGGGCAGAAGGTGCATTGGTCTGATATGGGGTGGCCTATATAGGGTGTGGCCAGGGTTTGCTTCGGGTGGTCTTAGTTGGTTGGTGTGTGGCTGGTGATGCTGTGGTGTGGGTGTAGGTCCTCTTGGCATGGGTTCCCTTGGTACAGGTCCTTCGGGAGGGGGTCTTGCAGGTCTGGGAGGGTGTCTCACTGGTCTGGGCGGGGTGTCCATTGCTCTGTTGCTCCTGTGTGAGGTGTTGGGGCTACGGTTGAGGATGACGTCCTTCAGGAGCGTGCCAACGTCCTTCAGGGTCCTGGCAAAAGTTGGGATTGCTGCCTTGTGGAGGTGGATCTGGTCATAAAGGCTGTTAAAGTCCAGGGTGGAGTGGTGGGCCAGGTATACATTTAGGTTTTGAGGCACAGTCTTGCGAAATGCTTGCATTCACCCGCTGTATGGTGGCAGGGTGAAAGTCTTTTAGTGGTAGCAGGGTGGAGATAAACACTTGTGCATTGGGGTGAGTGGAAGAAGTTTTTTCAATCACTCCCAGCCTTGCTGGCTTGTCTGGGGGAGTGTCCTGCTCTCTGTCACACCTCAGCTTTCTGACCTCGTCCTTCAATGCCATGTGTGCCTCTTTAAGTTATCTCACCTCAGTCCGTAGAGCAGCCAGCTCTCTCAGACAGCCGTCCATCTCCACATTCTGCCCTCCGGGTCTTGTTGTGCTGGTCTGTTTTGTGGGTTCTTCTGTCTGGATTGTGTGGACCAGCTCTCTGAGCTCCAACATGTCTCTCTCCAGCTCTGTGAATTTATCCCTCTCAATGATGGAGGACCAGTGCAGTTGTGGGACCTGGGTGTGTTCAGTGCTGGAGGGGTGACACTATTCTCATCTGCGGGACAGTTTGAAGAGGTGTGATCAGACACTCAGGATGGGGGAGTCGTCACAGGGAGAGAGATTTTCCTGCTGTGCTCTCTCTTTGATCCCATAAAAGTCCTGCATGATGCCATGCACCATTACTGTCCCAGACTTGTACACGTTGACAGACATTGTTTCAATTTCCTCAATGTCAAGTTTTCTGAGTTTCCACCCTTGGCCAATACACTCTCTCTTGGGGTAGTGTGCTCTTACAGCACTGTGCCATGCCAGGGGATGGTCTGTGTGGGAAATTAAGTTGCTTACGTTCCCCTCTTTGTAGCAGTCAGCAAATAATGTTTCTGGGTTGTCCTTGAGGAGCTTTTTTTATACTTATTCCTTGCAGTGTTATTTTTATTATACATGGGGTACTGTATTGTAATGACCTCTGGACAGGGATAAGCCATTGGGGCTTCAAAGGCCTCTAAATTTGGGTGGGGGGAGCTGTGAAACTCTCCTGCCATTGTTGGGTTCAAGAGTTTTTACACATCTGGCTTCAAACCTCAGTGCTAATTGAAGGTGCCGACAGGTCTGTTCTGTCCTAGCATTTTGGTAGCTTAGTATACTTATTTACTTAACTTTATATAACAAAATTACCTAGAGATTGTCTTTTACTTTTTGGCTTCAGAAGTAGCTTCAGACTGAATATTACTCACTGAGTTTTGTGTTGGATGGTATTTCCAGGTTCCACTGTGTTTCTTCTGCAGGTTTTGGTTTGTTAGAAGTTTTTTCTTGATAGTCCCTGCTCTCAGTCTCTGCCCCCCCTGTCTCCCCCTCTCTCTGTCTCTCTAATCTCTCTCTTGCTCGCATTCTCTGTCTCTACCCTTTCTCTCTCCCCCTTTCTCTCTCTCTAATATCTCTCTTGCTCGTTCTGTCTCTCTTCCCTCTCTCTGCTTCTTCCCCCTCTCTCATCTCTTTGTCTCCCCCCTCTCTGTCTTCCCCCCTCTCTGTCTCTCCCCCCTCTCTCTGTCTCTCTAATCCCTCTCTTGCTCTCATTCTGTCTCTCCCCTTTCTCTCTCTCTCTCTCTCGCTCTCTCTCTCTCTCTCTCTCTCTCTCTCTCATCTCTCGCTTGCTCTCTCTGTGTCTCACCCCATCTCTGTCTGTCTTCAGGTAAGGACATCCTGAGGGAGACCATAAAGTTCATGTACACAGACTGGGCCGACAGGGACAACATAGACATGAGGAGGAAGACCCTGCTGGCACTGTTCACAGATCACCAGTGGGTGGCGCCAGCTGTGGCCACAGCCAAGCTGCACGCTGAGTTCCAGTCTCCTGTCTACTTCTACACCTTCCACCACCACTGCCAGACAGAGGCCCGGCCAGAGTGGGCGGACGCGGCCCACGGGGATGAGCTACCCTACGTGTTTGGGGTCCCCATGGTGGGAGCCACAGACCTGTTCCCCTGTAACTTCTCGAAGAATGACGTCATGCTCAGTGCTGTGGTCATGACCTACTGGACCAACTTTGCCAAGACCGGGTCAGTACTGAACCTAGACAGGACCTAGACACAGCACTGAGATATCAAATTAGAAACATGCTCTATCAGATGCATACAGTACATGCTCAATTATTTTGATCATCTTTCTTTCTTTCTTTCTTTCCTTCCTTCCTTCCTTCCTTCCTTCCTTCCTTCCTTCCTTCCTTCCTTCCTTCCTTCCTTCCTTCCTTCCTTCCTTCCTTCCTTCCTTCCTTCCTTCCTTCCTTCCTTCCTTCCTTCCTTCCTTCCTTCCTTCTCTCTCTTGTTCTCTTTTTTTCCATCAGGGATCCCAACCTGCCTGTCCCTCAGGACACTAAGTTCATCCACACCAAGCCCAACCGCTTTGAGGAGGTCATCTGGACCAAGTTCAGCTCCAAGGACAAGCAGTACCTTCACATTGGCCTGAAGCCCCGCGTCAGGGACAACTACCGGGCCAACAAGGTGGCCTTCTGGCTGGAGCTGGTGCCTCACCTGCACTCCCTGCATGAGGACATCAACCCCATCACCACCCGCCTGCCACCTGGAGGAGGAGGTCCCCGCGTCCACCGGCCTGGCCCCCCTGGGGCACGCTCCACCCGCCACCCTGTCATCTCCACCAACCCCTCTGAACCCGAGCCAGACCCCTCAGAGCCGCCCCGCCGCAACCCGTTCCCTGACGAGATAAGGGACTACTCCACGGAGCTGAGTGTGACTGTGGCTGTGGGCGCCTCGCTGCTCTTCCTCAACGTGCTGGCCTTCGCAGCGCTCTACTACAAACGGGACAAGCGCCACGAGCTGCTGCAGAGACGCCACCGCCGCTTGTCCCCCCAGCGTGGCATGGGCACCACCATGGGCTTGGGCATGGGAGCCCCGTCCCACAATGACCTGGCATTGAGCCAGGAGGAGGAGCTCATGTCCCTGCAGATGAAGCAGCAGAGAGTAGAGATGGAGCATGGTATCGGCACGCCCCTCCCTTCCCGCGGTCTCCATGGCGACCTGGAGCCGCTGCGGGCACAGGTGGGCCCGCCGGACTACACGCTAGCGCTGCGGCGGGCACCGGAGGACGTGCCGCTGATGACGGCAAACACCATCACCATGATGCCCAGCACCATCAGCGGCATGCAGCCCCTCCACCCCTTCAACACCTACCCCCCCGCCCCGGCACCCTCCACCACCCCCACCCCTGGACACAGCAACAACGCCCTGCCACACCAACACTCCACCACCCGCGTATAGGACCAGGCATAACCTCTGGATCAGCAGAGATACAAATAAACACCACACAGACTGGTCCTCTCCTCCTTCTTCTCTCTCTTACTGGGGTTATCCTCTCTTCTTTTTCTGTGTTGCTTTTTTCTCTTTCTCCGTGTCATTCTGTTCTCTGTCAATCTCCCCATGAGGCTGTGTTATCGCCCCCTACTGTTGGGATGCATGGCTCAGTCTGACTCAGGCTGTGGGCTGCTGGGACAAAGACTATCATTACCCAACTAACACATCTCTATCACACATCTTCCAACCTGTTCATATGTCTGTACAATCTGGGTGTTTCACTCTCTCTCTCTATTTCACTCTCTATCTTCCTCTCTCTCTCTCAACCAATATTACTGTTCTTCTTCTCTCTGCCTCCCACTCACTTTTCTCCACGTCTGTTCCTATAGCTCTTGATCACAACGTTCACACATTCCTCCCAATCTCATTTTCATCCTATTTCTCTCTTGCGCAAACCACTTCAGGACTCCGTTTTTTCCTCTTTGGAGTCTTTTATACAAACACATAAATGTAAATTATGTATTATTGATAAATTGTAAGGATATGAATGAAAAAGGTGAGATTCTGATATCTCGTTTTTACCAGCATTCTTGGTGCCAAGTACTGTGATAACGCTCCTCTTTCAATGGGGTCCAATGGACCACCTGGAGAGGCCCATCCTGACTTGATCTTACACAAGGAATTACCATAATCAAAAAAGTGCCAGACGTTTCATCTTTCTTTTTGATCTTTTGCAATTTCTTTTTGTTTTTATTGCATTCAGTGTTGCACCTTGGCTGGGCTTTACTCAAGGGGGAAAATATTAAATATATCCATGTAAAAAACATAAAGAGAATATTAACTGGTTTGCTGTCTGGGATCTTCTGCATGATTTTTATTTTCTAAATGGAGGATGGACATCAGAGTGGATATCTTGAATTTTTCCTTTTTATTTCAAGGTTTGGCCTTGTTTTTTTTATTGTTTTTTTTTTCTTTCTTGAAAAGTACTTTCTTTTTGTTTTTTACGTCAGCTGAACTTCGTGCACAAGAAAACTATCTTCTATTCTGTAGATACTTCAAAAAGGCTTTCAAGAGATGAATATTGACTATGATTATAACAAGGACAACAAATATGTCCTTTATTTTTTCATTTCTTATCACTGAGGCTGTTCCACAAGCACCTGCCACCCTGAAAGACTGATGGAAGCCCCCTCTCTCTCTCCCTCATTTTATTTCTCTCTTTCTCTCATTACTTTAGCTGTGGAGTGTTGCACGGTCAACTGAAGAAAAAACATTGTTGGACTTTACCACTCCATCAGCTTGCAGTGTTTGTCCATGATAGGCTAATACTTGTTTTTGAATGGTGAAAATGTCATACTTCACGTGGATTGCCTCAATGATAAAAATTGATAGAATTCTACACATTTTCCCAGGAATAAAGGGTTGTCTCTGAACAATTATCTTCGTTTGAAGCACTCTCATCCTCTCCTCAGTGGACTTTTAGCTACGTGCTTCAGGTTTTTGGAGACTGGGTATGACACTGTCTTTTCAAATCCTCTTCTGTTGTTCTGAGATTCTCTGTGTTGCTGAGGGGAGAGGGTGCAGGGGGTATGAGGGGGGGCTCAGACAGACTGACTGACATACTGTAGGTCAAAGGTGAAAAGCCTTGTACGCACGTTTTAGATCTTTCAACCGCACAACTGAACACAGGGACACAATGAACTCTGAACATTCATGAAAAAAAACTGTTACAGAGCGGATGTTGAGACAAAATAAGAAAAACCTTGACATCAAAACCAACAACGACGATGGAGAGATGAGTCTTCAGCAGAAGCCTGATATGTCTCCGATGCACTGAGGATGTGTTCAATATCTTGAGTAGAAAAAACATTTGATAAACATTACTCACATATATACAGAAAAAAACAAATCTGGCAGGATGGAGTTCCCCATGTTTTTCCTGTTCTGTTTCCTGTCTTGTTTTGGGATGATGATGATCACACTGGGGTTAGACTGGCATCTGTCACAGGGGCCGGGACTCAGAAAAATGAACAAAACACACACCATGGAAAACAAACTGTACATTTTTTTAAGTGTAAGAGAACAAACTGGTATTTGTAAATATTATGTTTATGGGTTGGTTTATGAGTGAACGGTCAAATCTTTCCTTTGTGACAACAGGTGCAAGTTCAGACGGCTGATCCGTTGTTGTTTGATTCTCTTTATTTCTTAGATTTTCAAGGTCAACGTGCAACAAGTTATGGGAACATGTAGACAGTTATTAACATACATGAATGATCTGTGAACTACATCTAAAATCCTAGCATGATTGAGTTCAACATAATAGCGATAGTGAAGGGGATATGGCTCAGGTTTCTCTAGGGTAGAAAGGACATACTGGACGTGTGTGGGGTTCTGGATGGAGGTGGGCATTACTTGCACAATTGTCAATTGCCACATCAATCATGAAGACAGATTTTGTCTGGATTCATTTAAGATGAGCCTTTTGCATCCGTTAAGTGGCCAAAGATAAGAGCTGCATAAATAGCAGATTTAGAGAGAATAGGGATACAGAGAAAAAGAAAATGGGAGAGTGATCAAGAGCGAGAGACAGAAGGAAAGAAAGAGGAAGGAACTGATGGGGAGTGGTAGAGATAAAGTCATGGTTTGAAACTGTGCTCAACCCAAACCTACAGAACTAGGAAACTTGAATCTTGATGGTGGTGCTGTTGGTACTTGTTAGTGACACTCACTGTCCTGAGATATGACATACAGTATTACCCATAGCTTAGAACAGGTACAGTATGTTGTCAACTCCTTTGTACTCTTTAGTCTTGTTTCAGACTCTGATGGTTGTGGTTGCTTTGCTATCCTTTACTATTATGTCTGCCATGCACACTCTCTGTTTAAGTCATTTTCTGCGAATATCAGCTCACCTGTTTGCTGTCCATTTGAGAGGCCCATGTTTCCAAAAAGGAAAAGTGAAAAAATACAGTATTTTTCTAAAAAAAAAAAAAAAATATGACAGAAATTTGGAAACCAGGGATATGACAGCCAACAGACTGGAAGCACACTCTCACCAAGTTTACACAGTGACACTAAAGTCTGACGTTGGCTCAATGTTACAAAGAAACATTACAAGGATGCAAATCTCTACTTTTCCGAGGTTCACGCTGGGTTGCCCAAAAAGGTTTGCACCTGTTTGTCTCTGTTTTCATTTAGTCTGAAATCAGCACTTACTGGAGGATTAAGACACTGTAAGGAAGCATAACGAACGGGTTTAAAGAATGAAGTTAATATTTCTATTTCATATAGAGGCTATAACAGACTGTATGTTGTGCACCTGAAATGGAGAACATTAAAAATACATTCTTAAACAAATTATCACATTTGCCTCCCTGTTATTGTCTATGAACACACAACATCTAATTATTTAAATTGATAATCTGTGAGTGGTTGCTGATCTGATTAATAATTACCCATGTTGACATACTTTGGTTGGTGTTCTTTTGTGTGTTTTTTGTTTCTGGTGAACATTTGGTCTATATGCACAAATATGAGATGATTTCATGATGATGTCTTTTTCTTTTTATAGCCATAGAGCTGTTCTTTGTGTATGCGGGGTCTAAGTAGGGCAATGATGTCACGGTCTATCCAGCAGAGGGCAACAGAGTGCAGAACTGTATCCAGCAACTGAACTCATTCTCATCTTCAATTCTCTGCCTGCCAGGCCGGAGAGCTGTATGTGCTGCCTGGTGGTGAAATACAATGTCTGCTCTGACCCCAAAGAGAGGGTGAGCCAGAGAAAGGGAGAGAGAGGGGGCATGGAGGGAGGGAGGGGTACAGACAGACAGAGTGCAGAGAGCACACAGTGAGAAGTGATCAATATATTGTCCTGCAGCAAAGTGTACCTGTGGTCTGAATTATAACAGCATTGAGCAAGCATATTACATGAACACACAAACACTGACTTCAGTATGTTAAACCTTAGCATCAATGAGAAACCTATGGTTCAAAGACTAAAAGGGACACACTCATATATGAAAATAGAGATTTATATAAAAACACGTTTAAGACAAGTTTAATGCAAACTGTATAAATAGAACATAATATAAAATTCTTGAATGTAGGACTTTATTTATGATCTTCTATGATGTGTTCTATCTGTAGCTTATTCCACTGCATGCATCAGAGCTCTTTGGCAGTACTGCTAGGTAGAACTTCCGTTTTTTTCTCTCTCACTCATTCATGTTCTCACCAACTCCACCCACAGGGAACTTACTTATCCACCAGTTTTTGTCCGGTCAGCAATCACCTTGTCTACACATTCCATACTTGGTAAGCCATTCAGAGGTTTCAGCAAAAGTCCAATCACCTCATCCTCTCTCTAAACAATGGTCCAATCACAGCCTCTTCTGCCTTTGAGGAAAGCTCCAATCAAGTACTGTTCTGTTGACAGGCAGGTGCGTTGGTGAGCAGCAGGCGAACCTTCCCTCGTAGGAAGTTGGTGTGGACATGGAGCAGCTCAGATAAGGATGACACCTTCCTAGTCACTAAGTCACCTACTGCTGGTGCTGGAGGAAGGGGCAGGTCCTGTTCAATGGATGGGAGGAAGAACAAGGTTTAGTACACAACCCTGGGGGAAAAAAGCACCACTCATCTGTTCTGTGGAAGAGGGTCTATTCCAGGTTCTTCTTGGCCTGCTACTCCATACCAAACTGTATGCAGCCAAATAGAACCCCCATTCTGACACCTTTCCACTAACTTCCACTGCCATACCCGGCCTGCTCAATGCCATCTCAGTCACTGAACTGCCCTAACCTTAAAAGGCACAGGTTTCTGAGAAGAGTGGCACCTCTGACAGAAAAGCAAACAAAGCGCGGCAGTTAGGCGGTGGTACACTGAGGGGAGAGGGCAGAGAGGGCAAGGGAATGTCTGGCTGACTGTACCCATCACAGGCGGCTGATGGCACCTTAATTAGGTAATGGCTGGAACGTGGGAGGACGTGTGTTGGATACCATTACATTCACTCCATTCCAGGCATTGTTTTTAGATGTCCTCCCCGCACCAGCCTCCTTTGGTACCTATGTTCCATGACCTTTCCAAGAACACCTATCTATTCCCAACGAGGCTCTCTGTAGGGGAGGTTCAGTACAGTACAGTACAGTAGAGTATAGTACGTACAAACTGACTCACACATACGGTGTCACGCCCTGATCTGTTTCACATGTCTTTGTGCTTGTCTCCACCCCCCTCCAGGTGTCGCCCATCTTCACCATTATCCCCTGTGTATTTATACCTGTGTTCTCTGTTTGTCTGTTGCCAGTTCGCTTTGTTCGTAGAATCTACCAGCGTTTTGTTTCCCTGCTCCCGCCTGTTTCCTTGCTCCTGTTTTCTAGTTTCCCGGTTCTGACCTTTCTGCCTGTCTTGTCCCTGAGCCTGCCTGTCATCCTGTACCTTTGCCCCACTACTCTTGATTACCGACCTCTGCCTGACCTGACCCTGCGCCCGCTTGCTGTTTTGTACCTTACACCCTTTCTGGATTATTGACCCCTGCCTGCCTTGACCTGTCGTTTGCCTGCCCCTGTTTAATAAGGAATAAACTTTAGTTTCTTCAACACTGTCTGCACGGGGTCATACCTTAAAACGTGATATACGGTAGAAAGAAAACAGAGACACAAAAACATATCTGATAAGTGGGATAGGAGTTTTTCCTGGTTAGGTCATGTGATCAGGAATAACTCTGGGCCTATTGGGGCAAGGAGGTTTTCTTTACCATGTGATCAGACCAGAAACTCTCCTGGCCCTACATAACAAACTGTTCACACCACAGTCCCATCCACTGGCCATGCTGTAGACGAG
Organism: Salvelinus namaycush; assembly: GCF_016432855.1. NCBI lineage: Eukaryota > Metazoa > Chordata > Actinopteri > Salmoniformes > Salmonidae > Salvelinus > Salvelinus namaycush. The sequence continues at coordinate 27,480,266 of NC_052332.1, forward strand.
ACACTCACACTCCTCAGTGAGTCACCTGGATGTGGAGGCTGCGCAGCACTTGGCCCAGGCTGTGGATGTTGCTCTTGTTGTTGTCGATGAGGATCTGCACGGCAACACGGCTCACTGACTCCCTCACAGCACCCAGGGCCTGGCCGAACAGAGACATCCCCGACTGGACCTCCAAAGCCTGCTCCCCAGTCTGGGAATACACACATACATGCATTATATACATGCGTACGCTAAAACAAAACTCACAGAATGTCATAATACATCATGAATGTGAATGTAATCCTGTATTAATGGGTACACTGTACAGAAATACATGTATTGGCAGGCAGAGCTCAGTGGACTCAATGGACTCAATGTAAGTTTGTTTGTAAACAATAGGTGTGGCCTAACAGTGAAATGCTTACTTACGGGCCCTTCCCAGCAATGCAGAGAAAGAAAATAGAAAAATAATAGAAAAGTAAAACACGTAATAATAAAATAATAAATGTTGTACAATGAATAATGATAACTTGGCAATATACAAAGGGTACCAGTACCGAGACGATGTGCAGGGGTATGAGATAATTGAGTTAGATATGTACTGTGCATATAACTAGAAAGAAAGTGACAGATAGTAAACAGTAGCAGCGGCGTATGTGATGAGTCAAAAAAGTTTGTGCAAAAAGGGTCAATGCAGATAGTCCGGATAGCTATTTGGTTAACTATTTAGCAGTTTTATGGCTTGGGGGTAGAAGCTGTTCAGGGTCCTGTTGGTTCAAGACTTGGTGCACCAGTCCCGCTTGCTGTGCGGTAGCAGAGAGAACAGTCTATAACTTGGGTGGCTGGAGTCTTTGACAATTTTTAGGGCCTTCCACTGACACCGCCTGGTATAGAGGTCCTGGATGGTAGGGAGCTCGGCCCCAGTAATGTACTGAGCCGTCTGCACTACCCTCTGTAGCGCCTTGCGGTCGGTTGCCAAGTAGTTGCCTTACCAAGCGGTGATGCAGCCAGTCAAGATGCTCTTAATGGTGCAGCTGGGGAACTTTTTGAGGATCTATCCATGTCAAATCGTTTCAGCCTCCTGAGGGGAAAGAGGTGTTGTCGTGCCCTATTCACCACTGTGTTGGTGTTTTTGGACCATGATAGATGTGATGTGGACACAGAGGAACTTGAAGCTCTCGACCCGCTCCGCTACAGCCCTGTCGATGTGAATGGGGGCGAGCTTGGCCCTTCATTTCCTGTAGTCCATGATCAGCTTGTAACAATCGTCTACTTTGTTCTCCTCCTCAGACGAGGAGGAGCATGGATCGGACCAAGATGCGGAGTGGTAAGTATTCATGTTTTAATGGAAAAAAACAAACACTACAAATTACAAAACCCAACAAACGTGACTAACCTGAAACAGTCCTGTGTGGCCCAAACACTGACACAGGAACAAACACCCACAAAACACAAGTGAAACCCAGGCTGCCTTAGTATGACTCTCAATCAGGGACAACGATTCACAGCTGTCTCTGATTGAGAATCATACCAGGCCAAACACAAAATCCCAACATAGAAAATCAAACCTAGACCAACCCACCCAACTCACGCCCTGACCAACTAAAACAAATACATGACAAAGGAAAACAGGTCAGGAACGTGACACAGCTCCATTGGCTTACTGAGGTTGAGGGAGAGGTTCTTGTCCTGCCACACTTCCAGGTCTCTAACCTCCACCCTATAGGCTGTCTCATCGTCGTCAGTGATCAGGCCTACCACCGTTATGTCATCTGCAAACTTAATGATGGTGTTGGAGTCATCCGCGGCCATGCAGGTGAACAGGGACTACAGGAGGGGACTAAGCACACACCCCTGAGGGGTTCCCGTGTTGAGGGTCAGCGTGGCAGCTCTGTTGTTGCTTACCCTCACCACCTGGGGGCGTCCCATCAGGAAGTCCATGATCCAGTTGCAGAGGGATGTGTTCTGTCCCAGGGTCCTTAGCTTAGTGATGAACTTGGAGGGCACCATGATGTTGAACGCTGAGCTGTAGTCAATGAAAAGCATTCTCACATAGGTCAAAAAAAAAAATAGGAGGAAGGGAAGCGCTGCTAAGGTACACAATAGTACATTTTGGTAGACAGAAGGTGTTCTTTGGTAAAAGGGGTAAATTGGTCATCAAAAAGAAAGGAGGACCAAGGAACTCTTCATATAATTAATTCAAATGCCTTTATTTGTATGGCATGTTCAATGGAAACACATTTTAAAAACTTTTGGCTGCATGGCCTTCATCAGGGAGTACTCCATTGAACATGCCATACAAATAAAGGCATTTTAATTAAATATATGAAGAGTTCCTTGGTCCTCCTTTCTTTTTGATTCTCATGTAGGTGTTCCTTTTGTCCATGTGGGAAAGGGCAGTGTGGAATGCAATAGAGATTGCGTCATCTGTGGATCTGTTGAGGCAGTATGTGAATTGGAGTGGGTCCAGGGTGTCTGGGATGATAGTGTTGATGTGAGCCATGACCAGCCTTTCAAAGAATTTCATGGCTACAGATGTGAGTGCTACTGGGCGATAGTCATGTAGACATCTTACCAATATTGGTGCACAATTTCTGCTTAAAATATCAAAGGGCACTCATCAAAAAGCACTCATTTCGTGGAACAACCCAGGTATTGAACTGATAGACAGGTACTCACATCCTTTTTCTCCCAGACTACAAAGTCAACATTTGTCAGAGGAACCACAAATGTGCCTGTCACTCCACACCCTGCCTTGCAACCTCGCTGCAAGAGGGAAGGAAGGCAAGACATATTGACACAGTTAGGGTAAGATGAGACACACCGACAGATCAAACACACTAACAAAGCTGAATTGTCTCCGCACATAATACAGTCTAATAGTATCATCATCCATCTTCTAATGTGACATTTTTCAAACATGAAAAACTAGCTCAGGTCCATCTAGTGATGGTTAGGCCTCAAGCTCACCAGAGCTGTCTCTGTGTCGCGGGCCTCCATGATGAAGCGATCCAGGACGCGGGGGTCACAGATGGGCCTGACAGGAGAAGGGAGGCCTCGTCCTGCCCACTGGAGTACCATCAGCAGTACCACCACCGGCCCTGAGGGGGTTGGGGGGACACACACATCATCAGGCTAATGCTAGAAATGGTGGCTGAGAGCAGTTACAGACTGGCAGCAAATCTGACAATCACATAACAGGAAGTTATGTCAACCAGTTCCAGAGAATAGAGGATCACTGGAGCAGATACACTGTAAATGATGTACAATAATAACTGACTGTTTGGACTGTTTTGACTATTGGATTGGGAAAACCCATTCTGGCAAATACGTTGGCTTCTCTATGAGGTGGGTTATAAAATCTAATTCTGATTTACTTCTGCAGAAGATTTACACAGAAGGGACATCAACCCCCTATGACAACTAAGTCCCAGGTTCACTCTCCCGGATTTATTGACCAATAACTGCAGACAGGTTTGTGGCCATGCACATCATACTAACCCTGAGAAGAACACAAAAGCACAATGTCAGATAAATAATTATGAGGTTATTGTGCTTGTCACTCGTACTGTAATGCATTGTTTCAGAACATAATGATACCTTACTGTATGTCATGGATTTCTGTAGAGGTACAGTTGAAGTCGGAAGTTTACATACACTTAGGTTGGAGTTATTAAAACTTGTTTTTCAACCACTCCACAAATTTCTTGTTAACAAACTATAGTTTTGGCATGTCAGCTAGGACTACTTTGTGCATGACACAAGTAATTTTTTCAACAATTGTTTACAGATTACGTATAATTCACGTATAATTCAGTGTATCACAATTCCAGTGGGTCAGAAGTTACATACACTAAGTTGACTGTGCCTTTAAACAGCTTGGAAAATTCCCAAAAATTATATAATGTATTTAGAAGCTTCTGATAGGCTAATTGACATCATTTGAGTCAATTGGAGGTGTAGCTGTGTATGTATTTCAAGGCCTACCTTCAAACTCAGTGCCTCTTTGCTTGACATCATGGGAAAATCAAAAGAAACCAGCCAAGTTTTTTTTTTTTTTTTTACAAACGCCTGAAGGTACCACGTTAATCTTTACAAACAATAGTACGCAAGTATAAACTCCATGGGACCATGCAGCCGCCATACCGCTCAGGAAGGAGATGCGTTCTGTCTCCTAGAGATGAACATACTTTTGTGTGCGAAAAGTGCAAATCAATCCTAGAACAACAGCAAAGGACCTTGTGAAGATGCTGGAGGAAACAGGTAAAAAAGTATCTATATCCACAGTAAAACGAGTCCTATATCGCCATAACCTGAAAGGCTGCTCAGCAAGGAAGAAGCCACTGTTTGGCTATAATGACTATCGTTATGTTTGGAGGAAAAATGGGGAGGCTTGCAAGCCAAAGAACACCATCCCAACCGTGAAGCACGGGGGTGGCAGCATCATGTTGTGGGGGTGCTTTGCTGCAGGAGGGACTGGTGCACTTCACAAAATAAATGTCATCATGAGGAAGGAAAATGATGTGGATATATTGAAGCAACATCTTAAGACATCAGTCAGGAAATTAAAGCTTGGCCGCAAATGAGTCTTCCAAATGGACAATGATCCCAAGCATACTTCCAAAGTTGTGACAAAATGGCTTAAGGACAACAAAGTCAAGGTATTGGAGTCGCCATCACAAAGCCTGACCTCAATCCTATAGAAAATTTGTGGGCAGAACTGAAAAAGCATGTGCGAGCAAGGGGGCCAACAAACCTGACTCAGTTACACCAGCTCTGTCAGGAGGAATGGGCCAAAATTCACCCAATTTATTTTGGGAAGCTTGTTGAAGGCTACTCGAAATGTTTGACCCAAGTTAAACAATTTAAAGGCAATGCTACCAAATACTAATTGAGTATATGTACACTTCTGACCCACTGGGAATGTGATGAAAGAAATCAAAGCTGAAATAAATAATTCTCTCTACTATTATTCTGACATTTCACATTCTTAAAATAAAGTGGTGATCCTAACAGACCTAAGACAGGGAATTTTTACTAGGTTTAAATGTCAGGAATTGTGAAAAACGGTGTTTCAATGTATTTGGCTAAGGTGTATGTAAACCTCCGACTTCAACTGTATATAGGCCTAGTATATGTCAATTTATGCTAATTTATGCCATTGTTGGTAAATCTAGTGAAGAAATTGAGGCCAAGTGGTTTCTATTTTGCGTTCTAATGCAAAGTCTCATTGGAAAGGTAGATTGTCCTCGTTGTCCTGCAAATATTGGAGTGACTGCTGTACACACCTTTTCTATTCATATACTGTCCATACGGTCTATATACACCATATACACTCCATTATATATAATTGTATTCAGGACTCTGACATTGTTCTTTCTGATATTGCTCTTTCTGTTATATACTGTATATATATATATATATATATGTGCATTGTTATGTAATGCTAGATATTACTGCACTGTTGGAGCTAGAAAACACAAGCATTTCTCTACACCTGCAATAACGTCTGCAAATCTGTGTAAACGCCCAATAAACTTTGATTTGATTTGACAGTAGACATGGCACCCCCATGCTTACTTTACGCACCAGAGAGGTCGTTCCGGGCATAGTTCTATTCCTCACCCATTGACTACATACAGCAACTCCTTGACGTTTAAATTCTGAAAATCATAACGATACCATCGAAGGCACCGTAGGCACGACCCTCTGAAAATATAATTTGGAAACTTTCAAACATGCGTTTGGAACTTTGCGCACAGAAGTTGATGGATAGACCTAATCTCCTTAACATGTTTGCTTCAGTATTACCGTATATTACAAAAACAGTATTGTTATCAAATAATGGTGTGCAATATATAATTTACCTGAAATGGAAGACATTCGCAAAATGGTCCAACATTTTTAGAAGGCGCTGCTAAACAAAGTACATGTGCAATATACTCCGTAAAAAAACACTTTCTACGCCGAATTGTCTAGTTTTTAGGCCTACACTATATGAAATTAGCTCGAAATAGGCTTTCTCCACTTGTGTCCTTGCCCCTTGTTCAGAGCGCAATGGAATGCCCCGTGCGCACCAGAGATGAAAGCTCGATGGTCTCTCCGGGAGTGGCTATTTTCATTCTAGGTTAACCGTGTCGTGTTTTGGCAAACTGCCATGTACTTTGATTGATTTATCTTACCACACTGTATGCTGAACATACAAGTACAGGCTGTCATTCTTCAGCGGTCTGTTCTAAATGAGGAGAATGGATGTCATTGATGTACCCAGTAACCCATCCGGATTCACACAGTGATTCGCCCATCTGATGACGTCATAAACGTTTTTGTGATCGTTTCTAGTCTTTCGTAACTGATTTAAGAATGAGGAAATGCCATATTTTACTTTGCAATGGTTGCCATATGCTTTGAATGAACATTGATTCAAATGCCTAATTGATTATTGTGCATAAATATATTTTCTCTGTTGTTTTATTTGTGTGGAAAATAATTTATCACAGATAGGCCTATAGAGTCTATAAATATACAGGTATATACCAGGCGCCTTAGGGGGGAAGAATTGGTGTAAGTTGAGCCAAAGGGTTAGTTGGGCTACACCTAGTTTCTAGGAAACCATCAGTGGTGTAAAGTACTTATGTATTTTTGTGAGGAATGTGTACTTTACTTTACTATCAATATTTTTTACAACTTTTTACTTTTATACTTTTTCCTCCATACATTTTCCCTGACACCCAAAGTACTAGTTACATTTAGGTTTTGCTTAGCAGGTCAGGAAAAAGGTCCAATTCACACACTTAACAATAGAACATCCCTGATCATCCCCACTGCCTCTGATCTGGTGGACTCACTAAACGCAATAAATTACATTATGTAAATTATGTCTAAATGTCTAAATGTTGGAGTGTGCCCATGGCAACAAAAAAATAGGAACATTGTGCCATCTTGGTTTGCTTAATGTAAGGAATTTGAAATAATTTGTACTTTTACCTTTGATACCTTTTACCTTTCTTTGATAGGGTAAGTGATATTGAACAGAGATATCTATATCTGAATGTAGGCATGTGACATAGGGTGGACTTTAGCTTTCCTATTTAACTGAATTTTCACAGATCTATGCTTGCTTTCACCAATGACTGGCCTTAATAATTGCTGATTGCATGTGTGTACTTTGACTCTGAGATTTGCGGTGCTTAGAGGAATTCACTTTTTTGTATGATCCTCCTGTAATTGGAGGATCCCTAAACTACTCTCTCTTTCATTGCAGTTCACGCCCTCTGCCTCCTTTTTAACCTTTGGTGCACCTGTGTTTGGGTCAAGTACGTCCGAGGCGCTGGAGTGCAAGATACAAGTTGTCGTCCAAACTACAAAGGTCTGAACTACAGAGCTCTGGTTGGAGCTAGCACGTAGTGGCATCCGTCCTAAAAATAGTTTGGGTTGTCGGCTGTCGTTTTTTATTTTGTAGTTCTTGCTCCAAGAGGGGTGTGTATCATCATCATATGTATCATTGACTGTGGTTATTTATACTGGCAAAGTTTAAACAGAATATGGCCAGTTGGTTTGGAATGTTGTAACTGAAAGATCTTTGTAATAAAATGATATTGTTGATATAGTTTTGCCTGGTCCATTGTATTGCTCATGACCCAATCCAATAGGTGGCCTGTCATCACAAACCTGTGTGTCTTATGGTGCTTTCAAGACAACTGGGAACCCTGAAAAAACAAGGTCGAATCAGTCAGTGATCTTGAGGTCGGAAAGTCAGAGCTCTAGAAAGAGGCCTGAGTTCCCGACTTGGAATTCTGAGTTGGATGTCCGTTAAAAACGAATTTTCACAGTCGGAGCTCCTTTTTTTTTCTTCGAGTTCCCAGTTGTCTTGAATGCACTGAAGTCGGAAGTCAGAGATTTCCCAGTTACGAGTTACGAGTTCTCAGTTGTTTTGAACGCAGCATTTCACTGGTTGAAGTGTTCCCTGTATTAAACAGAAACTGGCGTAGTCTGGTAATTGAGCCATTTTAGTCACAGACCCTCCCTGCCAGGGTGTGACGCATACATTTAAGATATACAATATACCACACCCCCATTCCATGAATTAAACTTTGACCTACCATCGCCCACTGTCACAGGACACCACACCAACTTACCCCAAGGTGGCTCAATTTACCCTGTCCCTATGCTCAACTTACCTCATACCCGGGGTAAATTGTGCCAAGAGACAACTTCTTTGGGGCACGGTATGTTTTCAGAACTGTTATGTTTACATGAATTCTGATTATTTCCAGGGATACCCAACATCCTGAAATATATGTAGATATCTTTGTTAGAAATAATACTATATTTCCCTTGATGTAGTGATGCTGAAAGTAAAAAAATGGCTCAATATACCACACTCTCCTAATCCAGGAGTGAAAATTGGCTATAGGTGTAGCATATGTCTTTTTATTGTTTGGGGGTGACCTGCAGTTGTAAAAATAGAGACCTATTCATATAGCTTTAGGGATTTTTTTAGACGCAAAAAGATTGCATGTGCCAATAAGGACAGAGGAACCAAATACGAACTACTTAGCAATGAAAAAAATGAGAAGCATCTAAAATCCTTTTGTCCGGTCAATGCTGCCAACGGGATGCATTTAAAACCCCTTCCTGTCCACTGACCTACATTCTTGGTTCTGGTTCCTAAAGTGAATGAAGTTACATAGTTGTGTCAGTCTACTTGCATTTATTGACAGTAAAATGTAGACAAAATACAGGTCAAGTTTCTTTTATCCCCCCCCCCCCCAAAAAAGAAAATTACCACAGAAGTAGTGGATTGCAGGTAGCCTAGTGGTTAAGAGCTTTGGGCCAGTAACTACAATGTAAACGTAGAAGTTTGACAGAAGCTCCCTCTAGTGTATGTATGAATAAATACATCCACACCATATACCATTTGATCCCACAATACTAAAACCTTGCTTTTATGTCCGTCACCATTACAGCTATAGACAAAACGTTTTCTAGTATGGCTACATGTCATCAGGCACACAGTCATTGTAGAAGATCTGGTAGTTCTTGTCCACGTCCATCCGTCCCTTCAGAAACGTCTCTAGGGTCTTGATAGGCACCTCCACCACAGCATTGTTGACCCTATTATTCAGACCATAGGCCCCAAACACAGGAAAGCGGTAGCGCTCTAGGTAGGGGGCATTGTGGTCGTAGTCTGGACAGCAGTAGGCCGTCCACATGTACTCTGGGATGCCCACACGGTCCTGGTTGTCTCGCCGAATCATGTTCCCGGCCGAGGTAACTCCCGTGATGACATAGGCATTGCCGCGGCAGTAGTTGTTGAGGCGTCGTCTGATACGGTCCTCGTGCTGGGCCCAGGGGCCAGTGTTGAACTCTCTGATCTGAGGCACCACGTTGGACAGGGTGTAGGTGGCTGCCTTGTCGAGAGGCTCCAACTGGTGCTGGTCTGGGTTCAGTTGGCCACGCACATACTGGGGCACGTCTGTAAAGTCCTCCAGCACCGCCTGACTCTCCATGAGACGCATGTGCATCTGAGCCGGCTGTGGGTAGACCTCCATATTACTGCTGGATTTACTGGAGGCCAGCTAGAAAGAGAGAGAGAGATTATCTTTAAATTATAACCTACTTTTGTGATTAGGTGAAATTAAAGAGCTCTATATTTATTGCGGTAATCCATGCTATTACTAAAGGAAGATAAAACAAAGGCTCACTCATTCTCTGATCAAGACAGTGAGCTTTAGTTTTTGAATATCGTTCAAGTCCATATCTAAGGTACCATAATAGTCTCCTTCATATGAGAACGTAATTGTAGTTACAGACATGTGAATTCTCACACTGGGAAAAAAACACAGTTGTTACAATGATTAACTTCCCTTACCTTCCCTCTGTCCTCAGACCTCAACTCACCTGTGGTTCGTACATCCAGGGCTGGTCCATGCTCTTCTCACCGTCAGACCGTTTGAAGGTGTAGGCAGAGTAGAGGGGCATGTGTCTGCGGGGGTCATAGAGGGTGACGAATCGGGGGTTGTCCTCCAGGATCTGGCAGATCTTCTTCAGGTTGCTGCCCGCCAGGTAGCCCCGTGGTGGTATGCCCATGTACATATAGTCCTTACAGTGCTCCACATGGTCAAAGTCCTCCACCACACCACACCAGGCCCAGGGCACCCACAGGAACATACTCAGAATAGCATACCAAGACAGCCGCCAAGTTGACCTCATGCTCTAAAGAAATATCCCTGTATTTAATACTGCTCTGATACCTTCACACTCCTCTGTCACTGATTCTGCAGTCTGTCAGTCTCATCAGGATTTAGCAGTCTGTCAGTGTTAGCGTTACTTTCACTAAAATTATTAATGGCTCTTTCCCATGCAAAGCAATGTTACAGGATTGGCCGGGACTCACCTGTAAGCCTGATGCTCCCAGTTCTAACCATTCCCACATCCAGTGGGGAAACTTATACGAGTCACATGTTCAAAAGCACTGAGAACTATAGGCGCCTAATAAGGAGAGGCCTTTCTCATCATCAAATAAAATCAAGTTTAATTTGTTTACAGCAGGTATAAAAGGTGCATCGAAATAATTATGCGCTAGCTCCCTCAACAATGCAGTACATTAATCAATAACAATAAAAGTCAAGTCAAGTAAAAAAGAACAAGTAATAAAAGTAATAGAAGATATGAGTGGCTCTAGTTTATGAGAAAGTTCATGTAAAAATTGCTATACAGCATCCACTCAGACACCATTCATTCAAATTCACCCATGCGCACAAACACTTAGTTTAATGACCACACAGCTCAACATGTTCTGAGAGGATGGTTGGGCTGTCTGAGCTATGGGCACATTTTGGAGGACGATTTTTAATGTGTCAATCAGAGTAATCTGAGAGGTAAATTAATTATGAGGCATAAATTAGAGCCAAGTCACATGGTAAGGAAAAAAAACTGTCCTAAAAGTGTGCAGGACCTTCTCTTTGGAAACAGTAGTTTTGGATTAGTTCATGGAGTAAAGGGAAAACATACGACCTGATACATAATGTTCCTGTACTCTGATGCTAACTATCACTAACCTGAACAGGTTATACATAATAACACAGTAATAACCATAATAAAGCTACTATGATTGGAGAATGGGGACTGTAAACCCAAAACATGTATGAAAAGATGTGTTCATAACTGTAATAATACGTTTTTCATAATTGTGACCTGAAATGTTGGTTTTATACTGTAGCATTCTGTGTGACTGGTTGAAACAGTAAAACATGACACCTGTCAGAGAACTAATTTGTTTTATTCAAAGAAGATACACTCTTTACAGGCTTTGATGGTATAGTCCATTTTACAACCACTTCCAACTATGAGCAGATAACACCTCCCCAAGAATGGTTGACACACTAAACCATTGTATTTGAATGCCACTGAGCTGTTTTATAAGGGGACAGATAAAGGCAAAGCCAATTGCAGTTAAAAAGAGTGCTACAAATACAGAAAATAGAGGGACAATTAGCCTACGCGACAACAGAAGTCAATTGGAAGGACAATTAGGCTACGCTACAACAGAATTAATTTGGAGGGACAATTAGCTTACGTTACAACATAAGTAATTTGAAGGGACAATTACCCTACGCTACAACAGAAGTAATTTGCAAAGCAGATCTTAGATAATAAAAGCATATCCAAAGCATGACAAAATGCTATGAATGTTCTGTTACAAGTACAAAACTTTTAACAAACTGCCAGTGTACATCATATTTAATCATTATAAAAACTACTAGCGCACTGAGCATACACATTTAAGATACACAGAGCACACAGAGTAGGTGTGTATGGTAGCTGCTGGGGAGCTTTTAGATGGTGTGGTGGAGGTACAGAGGGAGGGGAGAGGGGGAGATGCAGTTGTCATAGAAGAGCTGCAGGTTCTGGTCCACGTCCATCCGGGTCTTCAGGAAGTTCTCCAAGTCCTGGACAGTTATCTCGTGGACTGTGTTGCCCTCCTTGGCGTTCTTGGCCAGGGCAGCCTGGGAGGGGAAGCGGATGCGGACATCGTGGGGGGCGTTGCGGTCATAGTCAGTGCAGCAGTAGGCAGTCCACACGTCCTCAGGGATGGCTACGCGGTCCTGGTTGTTCCGGCGAATCATGTGACCTGTAGTGGTCACCCCTGTGACGATGAAGGCGGTGCCACGGCAGTAGTTGTTGAGGCGGACACGGATGCGCTCCTCATGCTCACGCCACGGCCCAATGTTGAACTCTCTGATCTCTGGCACCACGTTGGTCAGGGTGTAAGTGGAGGCACGGTCATGAGGGTCAGACTGATGCTGGTCTGGGTTCAGGTGGCCACGTTCATACAGTACCACGTCAGAGTAGTCATCCAGCACTGCCTGGCTGTCCTCAAACTTCATGTGCAGGTAGCCGGTAGGGAAGGGGAGCATGTTTCCATTGCCATCAACCTCTGCCAGCTGGAGAGAGAGGGGAGAAGGATCAGCATATCACTCACACGATTGTAGACTACATAGTAACAAAGGGAAAGCAGCTATACACTGTTCAATGAAGGGCTATGATAAATCAGTTAACAGCTATAACATTTCAACTCCTGTCACTGCAAAATAGGGACTTAACATTACCATCATTTTCAGATAGAAAACACGTATAACATAACATTTAAGACTCACAACAACAGCAAAAATGCATTTGACTGACCTGTGGCTCATACATCCAGGGGTAGTCCACGCGCCGGTCTCCCTCTGTCTTCTTGAAGGAGTAGGCTGAGTAGACGGGGATTCGTTTCTGAGGGTCGTACAGGGTCACGAAGCGTGGCTTGTCTGCATAGCGCTGACAGATCTTCTTCAGTTTGGCATCAATGATTCCCCGTGGTGGGGTTCCCATGTATAAGGAATCCTTGCATCGTTCTACATGGTTGAAGTCCTCAACCACAGTGGCCGGAGCTCTAGGTGCACTATGGAAAAGGGAGAACACCAACACCAAACAGCCCGGAGAGAATTGCATGGCTCTTACCAGAACGACTGCAGGAGAGTGAAATGAAAGACCAGGTGTAGAGTTAGAATTTAAATGCCACAGACCAGATATGCAAAGTGAGTAAAATAATGTGACAGAGGGATCTGCTATCCAACCAATTTGTGTTGTGAGTGAATAACAAGAATAGGCGTTGGTCTGTTCCCTATTGTCCAATCAGCAAAGCCTTATGCGAATTTACTGTAACTTTTACAGCTGAAAATATAAGAACATAAGTGGTGAAGGAATAATAGAATATAGCAGTAGTACCCTAACATACAAGGAGGCCAGGTCACTTTAACCTCTAGCAGAGAAGCAACCCACACACAAAGCCCAACGCAGACAAGGACACAGTAATAAATGTCAGCCTGAGTGACTATCCCCACTGCTACCATCAATCTAGCAATTTAGGGGGAACTTTAAGAGGAACAGCCTGAGCAGGACTTGACCAAGCATAAAGGCCATAAAGACCTTGTTAAATCAAATCAAATCAAATTGTATTTGTCACATGCTTCATAAACAACAGGTGTAGACTAACAGTGAAACGCTTACTTCTCAACAATGCAGAGAGAAAGAAAAATAAATACACAATGAGTAACGATAACCTGGCTATGTACACGGGGTACCAGTACCGAGTAGATGTGCAGGGATATGAGGTAATTGAGGTAGATATGTACATATAGGTAGGGATAAAGTGACTAGGCAACAGGATAGATAATAAACAGTAGCAGCAGCCTATTTGATGAGTCAAAAGAGTTAAAGCAAAAAAGGTCAATGCAGATAGTCCTGGTAGCTATTGAACTAACTATTTAGCAGGAACCCGGCCCGGATATACTGGGCCGTCCGCACTACACTCTGTAGCGCCTTGCGGTCAGATGCCAAGTAGTTGCCATACCAAGCGGTGATGCAGCCGGTCAAGATGCTCTCAATGGTGCAGCTGTATAACTTTTTAAAGATCTAAGGTCCCATGCCAAATCTTTTCAGCCTCCTGAGGGAGAAGAGGCGTTGTTGTGCCATCTTCACCACTGTGTTGGTGTGCGTGGATCATGATAAATCCTTAGTGATGTGGATACTGAGGAACTTGAAGATCTTGACCCCCTCCACGACAGCCCCATCGATGTGGATGGGGGCATGCTCTGCCCTCTGTTTCCTGTAGTCCACCAGCTCCTTTGTCTTGCTGACGTTGGAGAGAGGTTGTTGTCCAGGCACTACACTGCCAGGTTACTGACCTCCTCCCTATAGGCTGTCTCATCATCGTCAGTGAACAGGCCAACCACCGTCGTGTCGTCTGCAAACTTAATGATGGTGTTGGAGTTGTGAGCGGCCACGCGGTTGTGGGTGAACAGGGAGTACACGAGGGGACTAAGCACCCACCCCTGAGGGCCCCCTATTTTGAGGGTCAGCGTGGCAGATGTGTTGTTGCCTACCCTCAGCACCTGGTGGCAGCCTGTTCAGTCCCAGCTTAGTGAGCTCAGTGTTGTCTTGGCAGAGGAGGTAGTACACTCACTGGGGAGGCTATAGAGCCCCACATAGCCATATAGCTACAACAATCAAAGTCATCATGCTGTTTGTATGTGGCTGCTATGAAAGTGAACTGTGTTTGCATGGGATCAGGGGTGTATTAATTCCGCCGATTCTGTTGAGAAACGTTCTAAACGGAAGTAAACGGAACAAAACGGGGATAAACATACCTGAATTTGTTCAACAGAAACCCTCGTTTCTATTAAACTAATGATTAAAACCTAGATTAGCTAGATGCAGGCAAGAGTGTGCAAGGTGGTATTGAATGTGTCGCTCACTGTCTGTCCCCTTGATTACTCAAAGTTCTCTCGACCTGTGCACCTATATTGTAAACTTTCATTCACAGGCTAGGTTGTAGCAACCTAATGATGACTATAGGGAAATTTGAGTATCATGTAGTAGCCTAAACCTATCTGTCACGCCCTGACCTTAGAGAGACGTTTTATTTCTCTATTTGGTTAGGTCAGTGTGTGATGTGGGGTGGGCATTCTATGTTTTGTATTTCTGTGTGTTTGGCCGAGGATGATTCCCAATCAGAGGCAGCTGTCTATCGTTGTCTCTGATTGGGAATCATACTTAGGCAGCCTGTTTTGCCACCTTAGTTGTGGGTAGTTGTCTTTGTTAGTGGCCTGTATAGCCCTAGTAAGCTCCACGTTTGTTTTTGGTGTGTCTTGTTTTGTTGGCGACATTCTTAATAAAGAAAAATGTACGCTCACCACGCTGCACCTTGGTCCGGTCATTTCCCTGATGATGTTTGTGACACTATCGATGTTACATTGAACTGGGTGAATCGAATATGAATTACAGTCATCCAATATGCTGTAATAAAAATAAGGTCATGCTCATGAAAAAAAATCTTAAACAGCACCGACCACCACTGGTGGACATGTCATAATACACATAAAACCTAGCGATCAACCGCTGAAACAGTTCCAATCGTTTTTTCCGGTATAATTTTTCCCATAGGGGATTTTAGAACCACTTCAAACAAGGTCTGTGTTTCATGTAGACTTTCCCTGGTGTGACATCTCTCTCGGACAAGATGACTTTTATCAATATATTCAGCTCTATTTGCTCTCAAATTCTAAAATTATAATTAGCATCAAAGTAGACATCATGCAGGACTACAAACTCCTGCACGTCATCTCTAGCTGACACCTATGCTAACAGGTATTGTGTAAATGTAAAACTTACTGAAGACAGTTCACATTTAGTGTGTTGTGAAATCTGTTATGAATGTATTGTAATGTTTTAAAAATGGTATATATGCCTTAATTTTACCAGACCCCAGGAAGAGTATTTAGAGTATGGCTAATGGGGATCCATAATAAATACAAATACAAATACAGAATTATCAATTTAAACAAATTTAGCCAATTATTCATTACTAAAGTTAGCTAGTTAATCCAGAGATACCTTTGCCTCGATTCGGCAGTCTCGTCCAGATCATCATGGGATTTGTCATTCTGTGTGATAGCCAGATTAACAGCTAATTAGCATTTCTATTTGGGGGGATAAATACAAGCAAATATATCGATAAAAATCATCTTGTCCAAGAGGGATATACACTGTTATCAAAATGTCACACCAGGGTTAGCCTACACGAAACACACCCTTATTTTAAGTGTTTCGAAAATCCCATATGGAAAACATTAATGGTGTAAAAGTTATTGGAATCATTTCCGTGTTTGACTGCTAAGTTTTATGGGTATTATGACTCATACTGTGGTACTCTATAAACTATAGGATTACGTCACGTTCTAGGCAGTATATCACATTTTCACATATTCTTGAATGCTGCCTTTCATTCAATTCCTTGGATTGTCAAATCCAAGTACGACAGGCCTTGAATTGTCTGTCACCTATCATAAGACCACTCTCATGGAACACTACAATCTACAGAGAGGACCAATTACACTGAGCTGTGTGGAACCCTCCTGTGCAAAGCATTCTGCCATTAACCCTCTTTTTTGTCTTGTCATCTCAGTCTGTCCTCTCTCCTCCACTTATGCTTAAAATGCTGTAAAATGTAAAACCTGCTCTCTAATCTCTCTTTGTGGAGAACAAATGGCCTTCAACATCAGGTGAGTTTCAGTGGCAAGGCAGTGGTAATAGTAGGTTAGCACAAAACCACAGACAGATAACGCACACAAGAACTTCCATGGTATAGACTGGTATCAGAGACAAAGGAGAATGTGTGAGGGAGTGAGTGAGTGAGTGAGTGAGTGAGTGAGTGAGTGAGTGAGTGAGTGAGTGAGTGAGTGAGTGAGTGAGTGAGTGAGTGAGTGAGTGAGTGAGTGAGTGAGTGAGTGAGTGAGTGAGGCTATACATTCGATATATGAGGCGAAAGATCATGATATACGTGTCCTGAGAGAAAAGAAATGGATGAAGCAAACCGCAAGTATTTATGAAAGACAACACAGATCAGATTTACCTCCTTATTCATTACATTACCTTACAGGTCAAGTAAATCACACAACACATAATTTTAAGTATAGTGTCAAGGCATGTGCAGGCCATTATCAGGTTGCACACAGTTATCATAGAAGATCTGAAAGGTCTTGTCCACAAAGGTGACACTCTTGAGGAAGTTATCCAGCTGCTGAACAGATATCTTCACCACCTCAGGCCTCTCTTTCTCATTGAGTCCATGGGCCACTTGGAGCGCTCCTCAAACGGCGCTCCTCAAAGGGCGCGTTGTGGTCGTAGTCGATGCAGCAGTAGGCCTGAACACAAGTAGACGGGGACAGCCACGCGGTCAATGTTGTGGCGACGGATCATGTTCCCGGAAGTGGTGACACCAGTAACCACGAAGGCGGTGCCGCGGCAGTAGTTGTTGAGGCGGTGGCGGATGGTGTGCTCGTGGGTCTTCCAGAGGCCGATGTTGAACTCCCGGACCTGAGGCACCACGTTGGTCAAGGTGTAAGTGGCTGCCTTGTCGTTGTGGCCAGACTGGTGCTCGTCAGGGTTCAGGTGGCCATGCTCAAAGTTCACAGTGTTGGAGTAGTCTTCCAGCACCGCCTGAGCATCCTTAAAACTGCGATGGAGGTCACCTTGAGGAAATGGCTGCATCTCCCCAAAATCAGACACTGTGGAGAGCTGATAGAGAGCTGAGGATTAGTAAGGGAAGCAGAATAGTTGTACTCAAGGAATCACAGCCAGTGGACCCTCATGGAATCTCTCTTTAGATGCACATTCTTAACACAACAGTATATTTCTCACTATTCATTCTATTTGCACAAAGGCCATAGAGTTGTTACTGTAGCCAATGACAGTGAAACTGATTCATTCATCTGTAGGCACGAGCACAAGGCAAGGTTGCAGAGATCCTGTTAGACACAGGAGTCTGTAAAAATACCTGTGGCTCATACATCTAGGGCACATTAACCTTTTTGGTGCCGTCAGAGTGCTTAAAGGTGTAGGCTGAGTAGACGGGAATGTGGCCAAGGGTATCATACAGGGTGACAAAACGTGGCTTGCCGTTGTAGCATTGGCAAATCTTCTTCAGACTTTTATCCTCAAGTCCCAGTGGTGTTGTGCCCATGTACATGCACTCATGACACTCAGGTGAGTAGTTCTCCTGTACCTCTGCCTCCACCATCACCACAACTAGCACCCAGGGCAGCGGCTGAGCTCGCTCAGTGACGCAAGAAACCACGGAGAAAAGTGCTCAAGAAGCGATGCAGTGGAAGCTGTCAGTATACTTGTCTCTGAAATTGAAAGTCTCTCTCTCTGTTTATTTTTTAAATTTTATTTCACCTTTATTTAACCAGGTAGGCCAGTTGAGAACAAGTTCTCATTTACAATAGAAAAAATCTATATACAGTGTGTGCAAATGAGGTAAGATTAGGGAGGTAAGGCAATAAATAGGCCGTAGTGGCGAAAGTAATTACAATTTAGCAATTAAACACTGGAGTGATAGACGTGCAGAAGATGAATGTGCAAGTAGAGATACTGTGGGTGCAAAGGAGCAAAAAAATAAATAACAATATGGGGATAAGGTAGTTGGATGAGCTATTTACAGATGGGCTATGTACAGGTGCAATGATCTATGAGCTGCTCTGACAGCTGATTCTTAAAGTTAGTGAGGAAGATGTAAGTCTCCAGCTTCAGTGATTTTTGCAATTTGTTCCAGTCATTGGCAGCAGAGAACTGGAAGGAAAGGCGGCCAAATAGGAATTGGCTTTGGGGGTGACCAGTGAAATATACCTGCTGGAGCGTGTGCTACTGGGTGGGTGCTGCTATGGTGACCAGTGAGCTGAGATAAGGTGGGGCTTTACCTAGCAAAGACTTATAGATGACCTGGAGCCAGTGGGTTTGGCGACGAATATGAAGCGAGGGCCAGCCAACGAGAGCATACAGAGTCTATCTGTCCATAGATAGACAAGGCTATCCTTTGTATAGGAATGCATACAGGCCCAACATAATAAGGTGTCAAAGAGAGAGTGAAAGAGAGAGGGGGGGGGCGTGTTTGTCCCTCTCCAGTCAGAGAGGTGGCGGTAAAGCACCAACAACTAGTTCGCCTGAATTCTCGATAGAGGTAAAAAAAAAAAAAAAAAAAACAGCTGTCAAATAATGCAAGGAGAACGGCCATTTTTCTAAAACACAAACAAGACGAGAAAGCGAGTTATGAAAATATTCGCAGCGAACGTTGGTCAGATGAAATTATAATTAAACGTGGTTCAAGCAAATATTCAACATATAGTTGCAAGGAAGAAACCTGGAGATATACAGGTCATTGCGAAATACACGCATATGTTGTTAAAAACAGGATTTAACTAACGTTAGCTAACGTGACATTCCAATTTCGCAAAATTTGCAGCTACCAGCTAGCTAAGTTGTAGCTGGCTAGCTGGCTACTTAGCTGGCTAGCTAGTGCGACCAGCTTTCAACAAAAGGTAAGTGTAAAAATTTGCACAATTATTTAGGCAAACGTGTTATACTGCAATATAATAAATTGCACTGCTTAAGATTAATATAATGCTAATTTCTCATTGATTGTGTCAAGATAGTTAGCTAACTAGCTCGTTAATTAGCAAGCTAGTAACATCCGCGCACTGTGCAACCATGTTAGCTACGTTTAGCTAGCAGAAGTGCAGGCCAAAGCAGCAGCCTAAAGTTGAGATGTATCCTGCGCGTTGCGAGTCGGGGCGGGTAGAGGGCTGCTCACTGATTTTCATGGTTACTCATCTAACGTTAGCTATTTACCTCCGTTGTTCAGCTAGGTTAGTTAGCTGGCTGCAAATACGGTAGTTCATTTTAGCAAACTGGTTCAATTAGGTAAATGTTCTTGCGCAACTTCAAATGAAACTCAAGTTTTCTTCATGAACACGCACCCATTATTTGTCTGAAGTGATTCGTTCGAATGTACAAATAGCTAACTCAATGCGAATTGTTTACCATTTGTGGTTAATCGAAAACACCACAGTTACATTGAGTACATTTTAATTTCTATTTTAACTTAATTGTAACATGTGTTTATGTATTGTATCGAAACCAGTTGGCTATGACGTTATGTTATTGATAACGTTATTGTTCAGTTGGCACAGTTAACTAGTTGCTACTTTAGTCGGCTGTGAATAGTTTAGCTATGAACAGAGCTCAGAAATTAAGCTGGCCTTCAGCTTAGATAGGCGAAATATACGAACTTTCAATGCACAACTAAAGTGAAACACTTGTCAGTTATAACAACTTTAAGAGGTCTTTAACTTTCTGTGGATGTGGTAAATATTATTTGCATGTGAAAACTAAATTGAATGTCTCGTTTCCCCAGGTGTTTAGAGGAAAAGAGGAACAATAGACCCGATGGAAATACTCAAGCAGGAGTAAGAAGACAGAAGTGGAGAGAATAATAAATGCATGTGAAGAAGATACACATATCTCCTGTTCTTCACAATTTTGCTTCATGGTCATTTATTATGATCAACTCCCATGTTGTAATTACTGGTGCTATTTGTCCGTAAACATTTTGTTATTGTTTTCATTTGTTGAGTGGTGAGCTTGCTGTCACATTTGGTCATTCCGTCACCTCACCTAACCCCTTTCCCAGAGCCTTGCAGCTATTTGCTCAGTGTAACAGATTTGTTTGGCCCAAGTACACCCACTCTAAACCACTGCACACAGAAGAACCAAATAGCCTTTAACCCCCTCGTATCTGGACCGAACTGGTTCAATCCTCTGGACAAGGTTAGAGCTCCACTCACTCTGTAACGTTTCCCTGGCATATTGTTGTGTCCTATATGTGGATGTATGTTATTGGGTACAAGTGTTTGATGGGTGTTTGAGCTGTGTGGTAGGAGATAGTATTTCATTACTTCCCAAAGAGGACATTTGATTGGTTGATTATGTGGCACCATGACATGATTTGACTGTTGTCCTTGTTGTGCCAACAGAAGCCTTGAGCTCCAGTTGAAGAGAGGAGTATGACTGCTGAAACACTTAACTTCGGCCCAGAATGGTGACGCATCTCTTCGTTCTCTAACTCATTCATTCTTCTTTCCTCCCTGCTTACATTCCTAGCCCATAACCAACTCTTGTTTATAATTGAAACAATCTTATATGTCAGTAAATTTAAGAATATCTTCACTATGTTAGGGGTCCCCACTTACTCCCCATGTCCTTCACTTTTCTCCTTCCTCCCTCAGTGCCCCATTCTGTTTCCACATTGGCCCATTCTCAGCACACTGCATTCTATCCTTCTCCATTTTCTCTTTCGCCATAGGCTAGTTTTCAGAGTGAGTGCATGTCTGCATGACCTTGGTCCTTTCAGTTTTAGAATGTAAAGAAAAGAGAACCACATTTTGTTTATTGATGATTCTTCAACTTGTATATAGCTAGCTTAAAATAATGTAATGTCGCAAGTTGTCCTTCAAAATGCCTCAATCAGCAGGTTTTTACACTTAGTTGGCCCTCTCCTTATCCCTACTCCAATCATTCAATAAGAGCACCCGCAAACATAAATTCTTGCTACATTGCCAATAATTCATCTCAAAATTGTACTAAAAGATAATCATTGGCGTTGTATTGTGTACTGTTTTTATTCTGCTCTTGCTTGTTGCCCTTAGTTGTCTAGGGGAAGATAATGGGCGATGCATATCCAACTTAAACTTGAGGTGAAGATAATAGATGGATATGGTCTTACACATGGCCCAGTACTATTATGTCAGTAATAATGATTGCATTTGAAGTGTTATTTATGCATGCATGGATTGTGCTGAGGGTGATTTCTTCTCCCCAGGCTCCGTGCACTATCTAGAGGGCGGAGTGTGACGTCCCCCCCTCCCTCTCCAGCATTGCCAAAGTCCAAGCTGGCCGATTACCGCTATGGTCGTGAGGAGATGCTAGCACTTTATATCAAAGATGACAAGGTGAGCTTATGTAATGAGTGATTCACTCTAATGAGGATTCCAATACAGCTGTTTGTGTTAAAGGTGTCTGGCCGGTTATGACTAATGGGTTTGAAGTAAACCAAACTGTTCCCAGCCCCCAGAGGATATCACGCAGGATAAGGAGTTTGCTGCTATCCTGCAGGATGAGCCTGTGCAGCCTTTGGCCCTGGAGCCTCTAACTGAGGAGGAGCAGGTGAGACTGCAGGAGATATAGGAGTGGTTAGTGAGTTAGAGGTTTGCTGCTCTGATCCCTGAAGTATTTGGCAAGGATTAACTCTCAGATCTTAGTTGCTACTTTCACCCACGATGTACTGATCCTGTTTCAGTGTATGTTGACAAAATGTATTTTTGTGTCAACGTCACTTTCCTTCCTTCTGTCCTGCAGAGAAACTTCTCCATGTCTGTGAACAGTGTGGCTGTGCTGAGGTTGATGGGAAAGGGAGGCGGGGCTGCCCCTGCAGGTGTGGCCAAGGGTCGTGGAGGAGGCATCAGAGGTAGCGGTGCAGTTAGTCACCACCTGGAGTGATCAGGACGGTGCAACTATACATATGGAAATGTATTAACTGGCTGAGTAGGCCCCTGAAGGAATTTCTTATGTTTGTTTGGGCAGGGAGAGGAAGAGGTGAAGGTGCATTCTACCAAAGAGCTCCTGGCGGTCCTGATGATGGAGAGGTGGGCTTCGGTCGTTGCCGAGAAATGCTCCGCAGCCAAAGCTGGGATGACCGGTAGGCTCACTGTCCTATACTATGCTGCCCTCGCCCCCAGATGGTTATCATTCGATCATATTGATGGTTGTTTATCGTCTTTCCTTCTGTCAGGGCTGAGAGGCCCAGGTTTGAGAAGCCAATCAGGCGTGCTGAGGTAGTGCGTCCAGGGTTTGAGGAGGCGGGGCCTCTTGGCAGGAAGGACTCCTGGCGTGCCGACAGCGATAACTGGCGTACCCTCCGGGAGGAAGAGGAAGAGGCAGCAGCAGGAGGAGGAGGGGGAGAGCAGCCAGCCTGGAGAGTTGCAGGAACCCGCCGTGATGGTACACACTGACACACACCTAACCACTCACACACCCTCTACTTAAGACTAATGTTGTGTATACTTTGCATGTTTTCCATGTCTGATGGACACTCCATCTCAAATCAAAATCACACACACAGATGGGGGTCCTCGGTCTGCAGGCTGGCGTGATCATGGCGGCCGGAGGAAGTTTGAGTTTGACTTCCGTGACAGCGAGGGCCCCCGCAGGGAGGACAACAGGGACGGCCTTCCTGAGTGGTGCACTGATGAAGAGGATGGAGAGATGGGCACCTTTGACTCCTCGGGGGCCTTCATGTGCATCAAGGTGTGTGTGTTGGCTGGCAGGCATTATTTCTGTCTGTTTGTCTACGTGTGTGTGTTTGCATGTTACTTATGTCTATTCTGAGCCTTATGCTTGTCCGAGCAGAAAGGCTCCAAGGGCACCATCACTGAAGAGGATCTGGAGTTTGAAGCTCTAGAGGAAGATGAGGAGAACGGTCAGGAAGGCA
Organism: Salvelinus namaycush; assembly: GCF_016432855.1. Lineage (NCBI taxonomy): Eukaryota > Metazoa > Chordata > Actinopteri > Salmoniformes > Salmonidae > Salvelinus > Salvelinus namaycush. The sequence continues at coordinate 27,503,673 of NC_052332.1, forward strand.
AGGACAATGGTCAGGAAGGCAAGGACAACTATAAGGATAACTACACTGACGGAGGTGAGACACTTTCCCTGGCTATAGTAAACAACTAACAGAAGAACTTTCTGCTTTCGTAGAATGCACATTCACCCTCTTTCTCTCTAGATGAGTGTGAAGCAGCATGTGAGGGGGTGGTCAAGTACAGGACTCCATCTCCTCCTGCTGTCTCGGCCCCTCCCTCCTCAGACCCTCTCCCTGCCCCCTGTGCCCCAGAGGCTCCCTTGGCACCCATCTCCCACCCCTTCAAAACCAACCACGTGCCCACTGAAGGTAAATATTGAATTCAGGGCTCTAAATTACAAAATACTCATTAGTAGCGCTAGTGTTCCCAACTTAAAGGTTAGGAGCAGCACATAAAATTTAGTAGCACCAGAAAATAAGATTTTTTTTTTTATTGATTGAGATTTCACCAGCCACATTGGTGGGTATTCAGGGTTCCACAATGCAAGCATTTCACTCGCATTTGTGAATAAAAATAGAAGTTAAGTAGGAGCACATTTATAGCAAAATAAATGCTGCATTAGCTGTTTTCAAAGTTTGTCATTTTGTTTCATAGCTGGTAGCTAATCAGACAACGAACTACGAATTCTATCATTTAAAAACATTTTTTTTTTTTACGTGAATATGCATTGGTCTGAAGCCGAAAAATAAAGGGAATTCACACGAGCTTCACAATGCTTATTCCACCCATGCTCTACCAAGATTTTCCACCACACAGCTTTGACCTACTACACTACTACAGTTGGTATTGTGCTTCAAACTATGTGTAGGCAGGTTTCTTAGGGTTCAAACCTTCTCAAACAGCATAATTCATACTCTTAGAGGAGGTGCTTCCACAATAATGTCATTTGTACCGCATACAAGGTAGAGTATTGGATTCTTCACACACCACAGTAAGACATCCCATTACGCTACCATTTTAATGCGTTTTAAAGTAATCAATGAATGCAAGCGTTTGCTTTTATACTTACAAGACCATCAGGCTTGATTGACCTGTTTTGTTGTAGTAATGTGGTGCATGCCTGTATTTCCTTAAACCTTTATTTTAGCAAAACATGTCATTGAGTTTAAAAAAAATCATAATAACAATCATATTTTGATCAGTAGGTACCCAACCTAACAGCAGGTGGTGTGTTGTACAGACTAGCTCAGATAGAGCCTGTCTGCATTCCTGTTTTTTCAAATGCCGTGCTAATCAATAGACAGTTCATTGCCTCTGTTAAAATAATATGCAGCTTAGTTGTTTGCGCTTCTGTTTCTTTGTGCAATAAAGATGGCGACGCAACAATAATACACATTTACAATAGGCCTATCTAAAAATACATACAGCCAAATATACTGTATATACAGTACTAGTCAAAAGTTTACACCTAATCATTCAAGGATTTTTCTTTTGACTATTTTCTACATTGTAGAATAATAGTGAAGACATAACAACTATGAAATAACACGTATGGAATAATGTAGTAACCAAAAAAGTATTAAACAAATCAAAATATATTTAAAATTTGAGATTCTTCATAGTAGTCATGGTTTGCCTTGATGACAGCTTTGCAAACTCTTGGCCTTCTCTAAACCAGCTTCACCTGAAATGCTTTTCCAACAGTCTGTTCCCACATATGCTAAACACTTGTTGGCTTGCTTTTCCTGTTGAGAAACAAATGATAGTCCCACTAAGCGCAAACCAGATGGCATGGCGTATCGCTGCAGAATGCTGTGGTAGCCATGCTGGTTAAATGTGCATTGAATTTTAAATAAATCAGACGGTGACTCCAGCAAAGAACCATCACACCACCTCCTCCATGCTTCACGGTGGGAACCACACATGCAGAGATCATCCGTCCACCTACTCTGCGTCTCTCAAAGACTAAAACTAAAAATCTCAAATTAGAACTCATCAGACTAAAATACAGATTTCCACTGGTCTAATGTCCACATTTTTGCTCATTACTTAAAAATAAACAGATCACATTTACATATGTTTTCAGACCCTTTACTCAGTACTTTGTTGAAGCATTTTTGCCTTTTGGCAAACTCCAGGCTGGCTATCGTGCCTTTTACTGAGGAGTGGCCTCCTTCTAACCACTCTACCATAAAGGCTTGATTTGGTAGAGTGCAGCAGAGATGGTTGTCCTTCTGGAAGGTTCTCCCATCTCCACAGAGGAACTCAAGAACTCTGGCAGAGTGACTATCGGGTTCTTGGTCACCTCCCTGACCAAGGCCCTTCTCCCCCGATTGTGCAGTTTGGCCAGGCGGCCAGCTCTAGGAAGAGTGGTTGCGGTTCCAAACTTCCATTTAATGATGGAGGCCACAGTGTTCTTGGGGACCTTCAATGCTGCAGACATTGTTTTGGTACCCTTCCACAGATCTGTGCTTCAACACAATTATGTCTCTGATCTCTACAGACAATTCCTTTGACCTCATGGATTGGTTTTTGCTCTGAAAACTGTGGAACCTTATATAGACAGGTGTGTGTGGCTTTACAAATCATGTCCAATCAATTGAATTTGCCACAAGTGGACTCCAATCAAGTTGTAGAAACATCTCAAGGATGATCAATGGAAACAGGATGCACCTGAGCTCAATTTCAAGTCTCATAGCAAAGGGTCTGAATACTTATGTAGATAAGGTGTTTCTGTTTTTTCTTTAAAAATGTGCAACAATTTCTTAATCTGTTTTTGCTTTGTTGTAATGGGATATTGTGTGTTAGATTGCAGAGTTTTATTTAATCCATTTTAGAATAAAGTTGAAGTCGGAAGTTTACCTACACTTAGTTTGGAGTCATTAAAACTCGTTTTTCAACCACTCCACAACTTTCTTAACTTCTTATGGCTGGGGGGCAGTATTGAGTAGCTTGGATGAATAAGGTGCCCAGAGTAAACTGTCTGCTACTCAGGCCCAGAAGCTAAGATATGCATATTATTAGTAGAAGTGGATAGAAAACACTCTGAAGTTTCTAAAACTGTTTGAATGATGTCTGTGAGTATGACAGAACTCATGTGGCAGGCAAAACCCTGAGAAAAAATCCAACCAGGAAGTGGACAATCTGAGGTTTGTAGGTTTTCAAGTCTTTGCCTGTCCAATATACAGTGTAAAATTTGGTCCGGTTGCACTTCCTAAGGCTTCCACTAGATGTCAACAGTCTTAAGAACCTTGTTTCAGGCTTCTCCTGTGAAGGGGGAGTGAATAAGAGCTGTTTGAGTCAGCTTATGGCATTCTGCCAGACACCTAAGTCAGGCATGCGCCCGTGAGAGTAAGCTCTGTTCCTTTTCTTTTCTAAAGACAAAGGAATTGTCCGGTTGGAACATTATTGAAGATTTATGTTAAAAACATCCTAAAGATTGATTCTATTCATCGTTTGACATGTTTCTACGAACTGTAATAACTTTTTGGACTAAGTGCCTGCGCCTCTTGAATTTGGATTTGTGAACTAACCGCGCAAACAAAAAGGAGGTATTTGGACAATTGATGGACTTTATCGAACAAAACAAACATGTGTTGTTTAACATGAAGTCCTATGAGTGTCATCTGATGAAGATCATCAAAGGTTAGTGAATAATTTTATCTTTTTGTGACTCCTCTCTTTGGCTGGAAAAATGGCTGTGGTTTTATGTGACTAGGCACTGACCTAACATAAAGCCTTTTTGAAATCGGACACTGGGATTAACACGTTTATCTTTAAAATGGTGTATAATACTTGTATGTTTGAAGAATTTTAATTATGAGATTTCTGTTTGAATTTGGCGCCCTGCACTTTCACTAGCTGTTGTCAAATTGATCCTCTTAACGGGATTTCAGCCGTTAACAAACTATAGTTTTGGGAAGTCTGTTAGGACATCTACTTTGTGCATGACACAAGTCATTTTTCCAACATTTGTTTACAGACAGATTATTTCACTTATAATTCACTGTATCACAATTCCAGTGGGTCAGAAGTTTACATACACTAAGTTGACTGTGACTTTATACAGCTTGGAAAATTCCAGAAAATGATGTCATGGCTTTAGAAGCTTCTGATAGGCTAATTGACATAATTTGAGTCAATTTGAGGTGTACCTGTGGATGTATTTCAAGGCATACCTTCAAACTCAGTGCCTCTTTGCTTGACATCATGGGAAAATCAAAAGAAACCAGCCAAGACCTCAGATTATTATTATTATTTTTTTTTTACAAACGCCTGAAGGTACCACGTTAATCTTTACAAACAGTAGTACGCAAGTATAAACTCCATGGGACCATGCAGCCGTCATACTGCTCAGGAAGGAGATGCGTTCTGTCTCCTAGAGATGAACATACTTTTGTGCGAAAAGTGCAAATCAATCCTAGAACAACAGCAAAGGACCTTGTGAAGATGCTGGAGGAAACAGGTAAAAAAGTATCTATATCCACAGTAAAACGAGTCCTATATCGACATAACCTGAAAGGCTGTTCCAAAACCACCATTTAAAAAATCCAGACTATGGTTTGCAACTGCACATGGGGACAAAGATCGTACTTTTTGGAGAAATGTCCTCTGGTCTGATGAAACAAAAATAGAACTGTTTGGCCATAATGAGCATCGTTATGTTTGGAGGAAAAAGGGGTAGGCTTGCAAGCCGAAGAACACCATCCCAACCGTGAAGCATGGGGGTGGCAGCATCATCTTGTGGGGGTGCTTTGCTGCAGGAAAGACTGGTGCACTTCACAAAATAGGCGTTATGAGGCAGGATAATTACGTGGATATATTGAAGCTACATCTCAAGACATCAGTCAGGAAGTTAAAACTTGGTCGCAAATGGGTCTTCCAAATGGACAATGACCCCAAGCAAACTTCCAAAGTTGTGGCAAAATGGCTTAAAGGCAATGCTACCAAATACTAATTGAGTGTATGTAAACTTCTGGCCCACTGGGAATGTGATGAAAGAAATAAAAGCTGATATCTTTCTCTCTGCTATTATTCTGACATTTCACATTCTTAAAATAGTGGTGATCCTAAGACAGGGAATTTTTACTATGATTAAATGTCAGGAATTGTGAAACTGAATTTAACGCATTTGGCTAAGGTGTTTGTCAACTTCCGACTTCAACTGTAAGGCTGTAACGTAACAAAGTGGATAAAGTCAGAGTCTAAATACTTTCCTGTGTGTACACATTTTAAATGCAGGACACAAGTCCATTTTACCTCTGGAGAGTATGAATTAAGCTATTTGAAATGGTTTGAATCTGCAGCAACCTGCCTACACATAGTTTGAAGTACAATACCAACATAGTTATTACTGTAGTAGGTCAAAGATGTGTGCTGGAAAACCTTGGTAGAGCATGGGTGGACTCGGCATTGTAGTGCTGACGTGAATTTCCTTTTTCGGCTTCAGACCAGTGCCTATTCTCTCTAAAAACAAATTTTTACATTCCATGGTTTTTCACCGGAAGGTTATTATGCAACATTATTATACAACATTATAATTAAGCAATAAGGCCCGAGGGGGTGTGGTACAGTATATGGACAAAATTCCACAGCTAAGGGCTTTGACACTACACGGTGTACCTGGACACAAAGGGGAGCATTATCACTTCAAAAAAGGGTTACCTATGTGATTAGAAGAGTAAAAATAAATGTTTTGTCATGCCCATGGTGCATATGGTCTGATATACGACGGCTTTCAGCCAATCATCATTCAGGGCTCGAACCACGCAATTTATTATACAGCATAACACATGCTCTCCTTGTGTAACTTTGATAAGATCCCAGCTCATAATCCTACTGATCATTGCTCAAAGCAAACTGGCAAGAGCAAGGAAACAAAGACTGAAGCAAATATGCTTTGTCACTCGTCGGATGTGGCAGGCCTTAAACTATTACGGACTACAAAGAGAAACCCAGCTGCGAGCTGCTCTGTGATGCCAGCCTACCAGACAAGGTAAATGCCTTTTTATGCTTGCTTCGAGGCAAGCAACACTGAAGCATGCATGAGAGCACCAGTTGTTCCAGACGACTGTGCGATAACGCTCTCGGTAGCTGATGTGAGCAAGACCTTTAAACAGGTCAACATTTACAAAGCCGCTGGGCCACATGGATTACCAGGACGTGTACTCAAAGCATGCGAGGATGAACTGGCAAGTGTCTTCACTGACATTTTCAACCTCTCCCTGACGGAGTCTGTAATACCTACATGTTTCAAGCAGACCACCATAGTCCCTGTGCCCAAGGAAGCTATGTTAACCTGCTTAAATGATTACCGCCCCATAGCACTCACATCGGTAGCAATGAAGTGCTTTGAAAGGCTGGTCATGGCTGACATCAACAGCATCATCCTGGATACTCTAGACCCAATCCAATTTGCATTCCACCCCACAGATGCACATGCAATCTCTATTGCATTCCACACTGCCCTTTCCCACCTGGACAAAAGGAACACCTATGTGAGAATGCTGTTCATTGACTCCAGCTCAGCGTTCAACACTATGGTGCCCACAAAGCTCATCACTAAGCTAAGGACCCTGGGACTAAACACCTCCCTCTGCAACTGGATCCTGGACTTTCTGACGGGCCGCCCCCAGGTTGTGAGGGTAGGCAACAACACGTCTCACGCTGTTCCTCAACACTGGGGCCCCTCGGGTACGTGCTTAGTCCCCTCCTGTGCTCCTTGTTCACCCACGACTGCGTGGTCAAACACAACTCACCATTAAGTTTGCTGACGACACAAGTGGTAGGCCTGATTACCGACAGCGATGAGACAGCCTGTAGGGAGGAGGTCAGAGACCTGGTAGTGTGGTGCCAGGACAACAACCTCTCCCTCAATGTGATCAAGACAAAGGACCTGATCGTGGACTAGAGAAAAAGGGAAAAGGTGGGCCGAACAGGCCCCCATTAACATCGACTTGGCTGTAGTGGAGCGGGTCTAGAGTTTGAAGTTCCTTGGTGTCCACATCACCAACGAACTATCATGGTCCAAACACACCAAGACAATCGTGAAGAGGGCACGACAACGTCTTTTCCCACTCAGGTGACAAAAAATATTTGGCATGGGTCCCCAGATCCTCAAAAATTTCAACAGTTGCACCATCGAGAGCATCCTCACCGGTTCCATCACCATCTGGTATGGCAACTGCTCGGCATCCAACCATAAGGTGCTACATAGGGTAGTGCGTACGGCCCAGTACATCACTGGGGCCAAGCTGGCTGCCATCCAGGACCTATATACTAGGCAGTGTCAGAGGAAGGCCCAAAAATTGTCAGACTCCAGTCACCCTAGTCATAGATTGTTCTCTCTGCTAGCGCGCGGCAAGCGGTACCGAAGCTCCAAGTCTAGGAACAAAATGCTCCTTAACAGCTTCTATCCCCAAGCTATAAGACTGCTGAACAATTAATAAAACGGCCATCTGGACGATTTACCTTGACCCCCCCCCCCCCCCCCCACAGCTACTTGCTGTTTATCTATGCATGGTCACTTTACCCCTACCAACATGTACAAATATCCTCGACTAACCTGTACCCCCGCACATTGACTTGGTACTGGTGCCCCCTGTATATAGGCTCAATATTTTGGATTTTACTTTTTGTTTATTTGGTAAATATTTTAATTCTTTCTGGAACTGCATTGTTGGTTAAGGGCTTGTAAGTGTTTCACGGTGAGGTCTACCCCTGTTGTATTTGGCTCTTGTGACAACGTTTGCTTTGATATTTACTATGCAATTATACAATGTAGCTGGCTGGACAGTCATGTGAAATCCATAGATTTGGACCTAATGAATTTATTTAAATTGACTGATTTCCTTATATGAACAGTAACTCAGCAAAATCTTTGAAATTGTTGCATGATGCATTTATATTTTTGTTCAGTATACTTAAGAGAATAGGAATATTCTCCTTTAAGTCAGGGGTTCCAAAAAAAATTCACTCAGGCCCTCCTTCCAGCATTGGGGAACATGCCACGCTCCCCGCACAAGCACTGTTCATGAATAAATTGTTCACACCCCTCTTGTTGGCAGAAAGAACATTTTGCAGGCTTAAAGCTTATTTCCTGCAGTTCTACACATTTGTCATGGGGTGCAGAGAAACTGTTGCTGTTAAAGCTCATTTTCTTGCAAGTCTATACATTTTGCCACCTGCTAATGTGTATTCATGTGACATGAGTGACTCAAACATAAACTTGTCCATGTCATATTTCTTTTTATCTGGGTCTTTCTGACAAATAGGTCTCTAAAATATGCAATGACTGACATGACAAGGGAAACTGATGACGCATTACTCAATTTAGAAATTGCACCATGTGCATTCTACTATTAGAACTTTAAAGAGGAAGTTGAAAGCTGGACTGAGTCTCCACCCCACTCCAAAAAGAAAAACAATGTGGTGCGCCTCACAGTTTGGGGAACCACATATACTAATTTCAGTATCCCGGATTTACATTTACTAAGTTAAGTCTAGTTTGAGACCAGGCTGGCACACAGCAAGTCATGTACGCAAGCGATGATTCTGATGTTTTAATCTTGTGCAGTGTGTGGAACCCCCTGACTACGTTTTACTTGTGAATGGAGATTTCAGATTTTCTGTGAATAGACTGAAAAGTTATTTAACAGTGTTGATCAGTCAGCACACATTTAGATTATGAATGTCGATGGCAGGAGAGGGAGTTTAGGCCGGAGACGGAATGTATTCAACACGTGTTTGAAACAGCGACGCTGTCAATCTGGTTCTGTTTACATGTGCGTTTGGGGTTCAACCATTTACTGTAGTCGGTTCAACATAGCTAACTTACTGTTTCCTAAAGTAATTTGTTTTCTCATCTATGGTTTATGTTGTCTTGGTTCTTAGTCAAGGAAATGTAGCTTTGCCAAGTGCATTATTTGTACTGTCTGAAATCTGGTTAACATTGCCTTAATGTTAACCTTTCACGAGTATCAACCCCGTATCCGGGATCACCCCCCACCCCCCCCACACTGATTAGCATCGCTAGCATAGCTTCACAAGTAAATAGTAGCATCTAAATATCATTAAATCACAAGTCCAAGACACCAGATGAAAGATACAGATCTTGTGAATAAACCCATCATTTCTGTTTTTTAAAATGTTTTACAGGGAAGACACTATGTAAATCTATTAGCTAACCACGTTAGCAAAATACACCATCTTTCTTTGTCCACCATTTTCTCTCTCCACCACTAGCTATCACCAATTCGGCTAAACTAAGATATTGATAGCAACAAACCAAGAAAAAAACTCATCAGATGACAGTCTGATAACATATTTATGGTATAGGATAGGTGTTGTTAGAAAAAAGTGCATATTTCAGGTAGAAATCAGTTTACAATTGCACCGACCATCACAAATCGACTAGAATTACTAGATAGAGCAACGTGTATGACCAATTTACTCATCATAAAACATTTCATAAAAATAGACAAAGCATAGCAATGGAAAGACACAGTTCTTGTGATTTCAGACCATATTTCAGATTTTCTAAGCGTTTTTCAGCGAAAACACAATAAATCGATAAGTTAGCATACCACATGTGCAAACGTTAGTAGAGCATGAATTCAAGGCAAAGGGAGCTATAACGTTATCATCGCCAAAATATATTAATTTTTTCACTAACCTTCTCAGAATTCTTCCGATGACACTCCTGTAACATCATTTTACAACATACATATACAGTTTGTTCGAAAAGGTGCATATTTAGCCATACAAAACCGTGGTTATACAATGGAAATAGTCACAACTCAAGCATCAAAATGAGGGACGTCAGCTTTCAGAGTGATCTAGTTTAATCGAAAGCTAATCATATACTTGACTAAAAAATACAGAGTTGACAGGAATCGAAAGACAAATTAGTTCTTAATGCAACCGCTGACTTACATTTTTAAAATTATCCTTACTTTTCAATACAGGGTTCGCCAAGTGAAGCTATACCAAACAAAATGGCGAAATATGCGTTTAAAATATTTCGACAGAACAACGATTTATCATATTAAATATTGCTTACTTTGAGCTGTTCTTCCATCAGATTCTTGGGCAATGTATTCTTTCTTGGGTTTAACCTTCTTTTGGTCGAAAGATGTCCTTTGTCCGTCTAAATGCCCGCTAACGTTCGACCGGGACCCCGAAATGTGCCCGGTGCTTCACATAGAAATGCATCAAAATCGCACTAAACGGATATAAATTGCTATAAAACGGTTTAAATTAACTACCTTATGATGTTTCTAAGTCCTATATCGAATTAAATTACAGACGGATACATTTCAAGTTGATAACCGAGCCTGTGAAAATGGCATCCGGAGGTCCCTTCCTGCGTAAGGGCGAGCGTCGAAAGGGGGGCTACTCTCACTCCTTGGTCTTTTATAACCTCTGAGAGCTACCTAGAAGGCCCATTCCACTTCTCATTGGTTACTGACATCCAGGGGAAGGCGGGTGCAGTTCGTGTCGTTCCATAGGATAGACAGAGACCTTAAAAACTGATCTGAAACCAGAGCTTCGCTCTCAGACCTTTCACTGTCTGTCATGGATTTCGCTGTAGAAAGAGTTCTGGGTCACCCACAGACATAATTTCAACGTTGTATGAAACTAGAAAGTGTTTTCTATCCAATAGAATTAATAATATGCATATTGTACGAGCAAGAATTGAGTACTAGGCAGTTTAATTTGGAGACGACAAAATGCTAATTCGGAACAGCACCCCCTGTAGTCGCAAGAAGTTTTAACGTAGTTTGGTCTGTGCAAAGCAATTTAATATGATTAGTGTGGCAGTTTCCAAAAGTTTGGTTTTAAACTTAACATCAGTTAACTTCTCTTGGGTAGGGGGCAGCATTTGGAATTTTGGATGAAAAGCATGCCCAAATTAAACTGCCAGCTACTCATCCCCAGAAGATAAGATATGCATATTATTAGTAGATTTGGATAGAAAACACTGAAGTTTCTAAAACTGTTTGAATCATGTCTGTGTATAACAGAACTCATTTAGCAGGTGAAACCCCGAGGACAAACCATTCAGATTATTCTTTTTTGAGGTCACTCTCTTTTCAGTTAGTTTTCATTGGGAAACCAGATTTCTAAGGGACCATCTTGCAGTTCCTACTGCTTCCACTGGATGTCAACAGTCTTTAGAAATTGGTTGAGGTTATTCCTTTGTGTAATGAAGAAGTACGGCCATCTTGAAGGAGGGTCACTCGAAGTGTCCTGTTAGATGCGCATGACCAGAAAGCTAGCTACAGTTGGTTTTAATCCTGCATTGAACACAGATCATCCCCTCTTCAATTTGATCGATTATTTATGTTAAAAAAATACCCAAAGTGGTATTACAAAAGTAGCTTGAAATTTTTTGGCAAAGTTTACAGGTAACCTTTGAGATATTTCGTAGTCACGTTTCACAATTTGGAACCGGTGTTTTTCTGGATCAAACGCGCCAAATAAATTGACATTTTGGATATCGACGGAATTAATCGAACAAAAGGACCATTTGTGATGTTTATGGGACATATTGGAGTGCCAACAACAGAAGCTCGTCAAAGGTAAGGCATGAATTATATTTTCATTTCTGAGTTTTGTGTCGCGCCTGCAGGGTTGAAATATGCTCTTTGTTTACAATGGTGCTATCCTCAGATAATAGCATCGTTTAGTTTCGCCGAAAAGCCTATTTGAATTCTGACATGTTGGCTGGATTCACAACCAGTGTAGCTTTAATTTGGTATCTTTCATGTGTGATTTAATGAAAGTTAGATTTTTATAGTAATTTTTATAGTAATTTGAATTTGGCGCTCTGCATTTTCTGTCTTTTTGCCAAGTGAGACAGTAGCGTCCCGCCTAAACTCAGATTTTTGGATATAAATATGAACTTTACCGAACAAAACAAATGTATTGTGTAACATGAAGTTCTATGAGTGTCATCTGATGAAGATCATCAAAGGTTAGTGATTAATTTTATCTCTTTCTGCTTTTTGTTACTCTCTTTGGCTGGAAAAATGGCTGTCTTTTTCTGTGACTTGGCTCTAACCTAACATAATCGTTTGGTGTGCTTTCGTCGTAAAACCTTTTTGAAATCGGACACTTTGGCTGGATTTACAACAAGTGTATCTTTAAAATGGTGTAAAATACTTGTCTGTTTGAGGAATTTAAATTATGGGATTTCTGTTGTTTTGAATTTGGCGCCCTGCAGTTTCACTGGCTGTTGACACGGTGGGACGCTACCGTCCCACAGACCCTAGTGAGGTTAACTGTTTAGTGTGAGAAATGATGATATATTGTGGTACGTGAACCGACCAAACAGGTTAGCTAATGTTTGTCTTATGTTAACTTTAGCTAGCCAAGTAACCTTAGCTAATTGGCTATCATAGCAGCCATGGACATACGCTAGTTTATTTGTCTGTGATCCGATTACACGCCACTGGTTCAGCAGTTACACGACTTCAGCCGTATGTGAAAAACCTTACTTGGCAAAATATATCTAGCTAGCTTTCCTCGCTTGGTTAGCTCTCATTTGACTGGTATAACGTTAGTTTAGCTACCTAGCTAATCAAAACAAAACCACCTTTAATTGACTAGCTACTTTTTTTTTTTTTTTTTGCCTGTTCGTTAGCTAGCTACAGAGGCTAGATGCTTGACTTTGTTCAAGCAAGCTAACGTTAACTAGTAAGCTACGAAGCTAATAAAAATCTGTGCGTACATTGATTAACGTCAGCTTGAATACCACCATATACCTAGTTATATACAGTAACCTAGGTTACATCCAAATAACCTAGGTGTTAGAACTGAGTTTTGGCAAAATGTCACATTGTCAGAAATGCTACAAAAATGTAGAACATCTTTGTTTCTTAACTTCTACTTCCTCCCAATCCCGGGTCCGGGAGCACCCCCACCAGTAAAAAAGCTGACTAGCATAGCCTAGCATAGCGTCACAAGTAAATAGTAGCATCTAAATATCATTAAATCACAAGTCCAAGACACCAGATGAAAGATACACATCTTGTGAATCCAGCCATCATTTCTGATTTTTAAAATGTTTTACAGGGAAGACACTATGTAAATCTATTAGCTAACCACGATAGCAAAAGACACAACTTTTTTTGTCCATCATTTTTTTCCTGCATAGGTAGCTATCACAATTTCGACCAAATAAAGATATAAATAGCCACTAACCAAGAAACAACTTCCTCAGATGACAGTCTGATAACATATTTATTGTATAGCATATGTTTTGTTAGAAAAATTATATTAGCTTACCACAATAGCAAACATCACAACAGCATTGATTCAAGCCAAAAATAGCGATAACGTATAAACCACCAAAATATATTAATTTTTTCACTAACCTTCTCAGAATTCTTCAGATGACAGTCCTATAACATCATATTACACAATGCATATAGAGTTTGTTCGAAAATGTGCATATTTAGTGGCACAAATCGTGGTTATACAATGTGATTAGTGGCCAAAACTTCAAGCAATCTGTCCGGCGCCATCTTGGAGAGGCACCTATTCTAATCGAAAACTATTCATAAACTTGACTAAAAAATACAAGTTGGACAGCAAATGAAAGACAAATTAGTTCTTAATGCAATCGCTGTGTTACATTTTTAAAATTAACGTTACTTCAGCATACAGCGTGCGCTAAAGCGAGACCGCACCGAAATTCATGGCGGAATTATTATTTGACATTTGTCAACATAAATACGAATTAACAATATAAAGATTGCTTACTATTTGCCGAGCTTCCATCAGAATCTTGGGCAAGGTGTCCTTTCTCCAGAACAATCGTCTTTTGGTTGAAAGATGTCCTCTTCTCATGTGGAAATAGCAGCTAACGATAGCCACCCACTGGAGAGGTGTCCAACTCGTGAAAGCGCGTCACAAAGAAATCCCAGAAAATCGCAATAAACTGATATAAACTGCTATAAGTCGGTTTAAATTAACTACCTTATGATGTCTTTAACACCTATAACGAATAAAAACATGACCGGAGATATAGAACTGCTAAAACCAAAGCTTTTGCAGGACGCCATTGTGATGTCCCCTTGCGCCAGATGCCCCGTTGAAAAGAACGGTACTTCCGTTCCATGATCCTTTATATAGTGGCCCAGATTGCGCAATCCACTCCATTCAAATTCTCCCCGCTTACTGACATCTAGAGGAAGGCGTATGCAGTGCATGTAGCTCGATGGCTTACATGGGGACTTATAAACTGACCTCAGAACAGGGACCTCGATTTCTGAAATCTCACTCCCTGACAGGAAATGTGCTGCAGAATAAGTTCTGTTTCACTCAGAGAAATAATTCAAACGGTTTTAGAAACTAGAGTGTTTTCTATCCAATAGTAATAATAATATGCATATTGTACGAGCAAGAATTGAGTACGAGGCAGTTTAATTTGGGAATGTAAATATTACAAAGTCCCAACAGCACCCCCTATTGAGAAAAGGTTAACTTCTTATGGCTGCATCCCGCTACCGGGATCGATATGACAGCATCCAGAAAGTGCAGGACGCCAAATTCAAACAGAAATCTCATAATTAAAATTCCTCAAACATACATGTGTCTTATATCATTTTAAAGGTATTCTTGTTGTTAATCCCACAAGTGTCCGATTTCAAATATGCTTTTCAGCGAAAGCACTACAAATGATTATGTTAGGTCACCATCAAACCACAATAAGCACAGCCATTTTTCCAGCGAAAGATAACTTTCACAAAATGCAGAAATAGATAAAATGAATCACTAACCTTTGATTATCTTCATCAGGTGACACTCATAGGACTTAATGTTACACAATACATGCATGTTTTGTTTGATAAAGTTCATATTTATAACAAAAAATCCGAGTTTACATTGGCGCGTTAGATTCACTATTTCCAAAAACATCAAGTGATTTTGCATAGCCACAGCGTTTCAACAGAAATACTCACCATAAATGTAGATGATAATACAAGTTATACACATGGAATTATAGATATACCTCTCCTTAATGCAACCACTGTGTCAGATTTCAAAAAAACTTTACGGAAAAAGCAAATCATGCAATAATCTGAGACGGAGCGCAGAACAATAGCCAAATTAGCCGCCATGTTGGGGTCAACAGAAACCAGAAAATACATGATAAATGTTTCCTTACCTTTGATGAACTTCATCAGAATGCAGTCCTAGGAATCCCAGGTCCACAATAAATGCTTGATTTGTTCGTTAATGTCCGTTATTTATGTCCAATTAGCTACTTTGGTTAGCGCCTTTGGTAAACAATTCCAAAGTCACAAAGCGCCTCCACTATAACGTGACAAAATGTCCAAAAGTTCCGTAACAGTCAGTAGAAACATGTCAAACGATGTACTGAATAAATCTTTAAAATGTTATTAACATACATCTTGAATAACGTTCCAACCGGAGAATTAGATTGACTTAAGAAGAGCGGTGGAACGGACGTCCTCATGTGAAGGCGCATGGTGAATGCGTGATCAGCTCGTGGTAGTGATTACTCATTCCTGTCTCCTTCGGCCCCCCTTCACATTAGTCATCACACAAAGTTCTGTTGACTGTTGACATCTAGTGGAAGCCGTAGGAAGTGAAAACTCATCCATATCTCGCTGTAATTTCATTGAGAGCTTGGTTGAAAATCTGCCACCTCAGAAACAATTCAAACAGGAAGTGGAACTTCTCAGGTTTTTGCCTGCCATATGAGTTCTGTTATACTCAGACATCATTCAAACAGTTTTAGAAACTTCAGAGTGTTTTCTATCCAATACTAATAATAATATGCATATATTAGCAACTGGGACTGAGGAGCAGGCCGTTTAATATGGGCACCTCTGTGCACCTTTCATCCAAGCTACTCAATACTGCCCCTGCAGCCATAAGAAGTTAACGGAAGGAATTGTGCATGTGAGAGCGATACATTTAATAAACTGTTGCATCTGCAAATTTATTCAATCCGGCATTTTATGTCCAATGGTCAATTTTGGAAATTATAGTCTCGTTTTAAGCAGACGTCTAGAATAGGAGATCAGTAGGCTCAAATACTCAACTCAATTGCCAACGACCCTGTTAAAAAATGCGCTGTGGTTCTCGGTTACAGATGGACGACTCATGATGAGAGATGTGGAGTGTTGTTGTGTACCTCAAAGTTGATCTGCAAATTTTCATAGAGATTGGTGTCATGTTGGCATAGATATGAATTTAACTGACCTCAACCAACACTTATATCTACTGTCGTCAGGTCGATAATATCCCACCTCGCGCAGCAACACTGCCTTGCTGTTGAAGTGCTGGAGATTCATTTTTAGAAGTGCTGCACATGGCATAAAAGTTGGTCTAATTTACTCAAGGAGACTGTCCTTGAGTGTGTTGGCTATTTACGTTGAAAAACAAACCTAGTTTGAGAACAAAACAATTTTTTGAGTTTGCTTCAGCAAAGACACAAGGGCACTCGAACCAAGTGACAGTGTGCCTGTTTCTCTATCTCACAGGCACACTGTCACTTGGTTCGAGTGCCCTCGTTGTCATGTTAACCTTCCACCCTTAAAGGGGTATCTGAGAATTTGTCATCTGTGACATTTTGATTAAAACACTTGGATCACAAAAATGATTTTTTTGTTGTTGCAATAAACCACATCACTTCTAGCTAGTAATACATGTATTGTTTTACAAACATTACAAAGCATGCTCACCTGGGTTCTTTTGGGTTTTTTGGTCTAATTATTATGGCCCAAAAATATTCTGAGTGGCTGGTAGATTTTAAATTTACCTGCCACAGTGGCTGGTGGACCAAAAATGTTGTTTCAGGCCCTGCACTCATTCATTGCTATGATCATTGATCTCCTGAATAAGCTATCCCTTTTCATTTCTGGGCCCCCAAATCTTTGGATATACTGGTAAAGTTACCAGGTTGTTGGCTCGCTAGCCAATGATGTAACATTACTGAACAAAGTGTAAACAAATGGTTAATGACGCGCAAGTAGTTCTAGAACGTTCCATAATGTTATGGTTTGTGAATGTAAAATTCAGTCCCGGCGATCCGCTATAGGTAAGATAAAAATGTTCCTCCCGTAATGTGTCAGATCTCTGAAACAACGGTACTGCGAAGCCTTATTACAACAAGTATCTAGGATATATATTTTTTCCTTGTCTCAGTGCTCCCAATATAAAACTCCTGTTCGCACAGCAAAATTATTTAGTCGCATATGTGACCAAATTGGTCGCACTTTAGAGCCCTGACTGAATTACTGATATGCACATGTTGTGTACTAAAGCTAGGACAATAAACCGAAAGTATCGACAGTGACCATTTATCGAAGATATTTTACTGTTATCAATAATAACGATAAGTAGCTTTTACTGTTAATATGGGCTATTGCTAACGGGACAATTTATAATGTTCAAATTGGAGTAGTTTAAAGGATCAAATAAACATAACTGGTGCTTATTCATTTTATAAATGAACCGTTGTCTTGATAATTCAGTCAATTTATCATGTTATGTGTTTTTGTCCATTTCGTCTCGTTCTTGTGAACCATTTTCACTTTGTGTGGGCATCAGATTGTATCTGCTCCAGAGAATGTTTCACCTGTATGCTCAGTAGTGGCCCTAGTACAGTAGTTGTACATGTCTCATCCCCTTTCCCCCTGTTCTCTCTGTGGTCTCACAGGCAGCTCACCTCCAGGGAGTGGTGCTCAGCTCAGTCCAGACCCCTCCTCCTCCACCACCACTTCCTCCAACCTGATGCCTCCTCCCTCCTTTGGATCTCTCCTCCCATCAACAGGGGGAGAAGTGGAGGAGGACGAGGGCATGAAGCACCTGCAACAGGTAGGGTTGCATTACCATGTCAATTAGACATGCGTTCATTTTACATCCAATTTATTGTCAGGATTACGATTACACTTGATATACTGGCTGAGTGTTATGTAAATGTTCATATTTTTTTATCTTCTCCCACCCTTGTAGGAGGCTGAAAAGATGGTGGCATCTCTGCAGGACACATCCCTTGAGGAGGAGTGTTTCACCCAAGCACTGCAGGAGAGCCACAACATTACCTCCCAATCTCACACACACCCAGCCCCACACTCACACACACACACCGCTGGACACACGCACTCCCACTCTGCCCATAGGGACTGTGCCCTGCCACTCTCCCACGAGGCAGCCATGAAGTGGTTCTACAAGGACCCCCAGGCAGAGATCCAAGGTAGACACACACATTCACAATTTTTTGCAGTTAGTGCATTTGGAAAGTATTCAGAAACCTTGACTTTTTCAACATTTTGTTACATTACAGCCTTATTCTAAAATGGATTAATTGTTTTTTTTTCCTCATCAATCTTAACGGAATACCCCATAATGACAAAGCAAAAAACTATTTTTTTTTTACATTTTTGCAAATGTATTAAAAATGAACTGGAATCAAATTGAAGTATTCAGACCCTTTACGCAGTACTTTGTTGAAGCACCTTTGTCAGCGATTACAGCCTCGTGTCTTGGGTTTGATGCTACAAGCTTGGCACACCTGTATTTGGGGAGTTTCTCCTCTTCTCTGCAGATCCCCTCAAGCTCTGTAATGTTGGATGGGGAGCGACGCTGCACAGCTATTTTCAGGTCTTTCCAGAGATGTTCGATCGGGTTCAAGTCCGAGCTCTGGCTGGGCCACTCAAGGATATTTAGAGACTTGTCCCGAAGCCACTCCTGCATTGTCTTGGCTGTGTGCTTAGGGTCGTTGTCCTGTTGGAAGGTGAACCTTCGCCCCAGTCTGAGTTCCTGAGCGTTCTGGAGCAAGTTTCCATCAAGGATCTCTCTGTACTTTGCCCTTTTTCATCCTTCCCTTGATCCTGACTAGTCTCCCAGTCCCTGCCGCTGATAAACAACCCCACAGCATGATGCTGCCACCACCATACTTTACCGTAGGGATGGTGCAAGGTTTCCTCCAGACATGACGCTTGGAACTCAGGCCAAAGAGTTCAATCTTGGCTTCATCAGACTAGAGAATCTTTTTTTTGTTGTAAGAATGGGAGTAAATGCGGAGGTACAAATGCTGATAGACATGCCAAAGACGACTCAAAGCTGTAATCGCCGCCAAAGGTCCTTCTACAAAGTATTGACTCTGAGGTGTGAGTACTTACGTAAATGAGGTATTTCTGTGTTTTATTCTCAATAAATTTGCAATAATGTCTAAAAACATGTGTTGTAGATGATGAGAGGATCTAAAAATGAATTTAATACATTTTGAATTCAGGCTCTAACACAACACGTGTAATAAGTCAAGGGGTTGGGATACTTTCTGAAAGCACTGTACATATCAATCAATATATGTTGCATATAGTACCTTACAGATACTTTTTCACATTGTCATATTGTTTTGTCATGACCCTGGTCCAGGTCCCTTCTCCACGGTGGAGATGTGTGAGTGGTTCCAGGCAGGCTACTTCTCCATGACACTGCTGGTAAAGAGGGGTTGTGATGAGGGCTTCCAGCCCCTGGGAGATGTCATCAAGATGTGGGGGCGCGTGCCCTTCTCCCCCGGCCCCTCCCCCCCACCCCTGCTGGTGAGACAGCCTCCACCACCTCGGGGGTCCTCTGTGAGTCAGCGAGCACACGTCTGTCTGGGTGTTTCTGTTTACTTCCTGTTCACTGGTTGTTTGTTTAGTGGTGTGTGGGGGGTTTGTCAGTTAACCCAGGTACAGCAAAGGCACAGAGATACTTGACTGTGGTGAACAACTTCTTTTGGAATAAGTAGAGTATCAAAGTGGCATAGGCAAAATCATGTGTTTTACTGAGTATAATGTATATTTTCTCTTGTAGCTGTATCGTGTATCTATCCAGAGCAGATAATCAGTAGTGTATCTGGTAGGGATGCACCGATATTACTTTTTTGGCCGATGCAATATTTTCCTTGCCCAAAAAAAACCAATACCGATTTTATTAAAAAATTTTAGCGGCCTTTTAAGCATTCTAGTACAGTTAAATAGTTGAAACACACACTGACCAAAAGTTATTTTGTTGACATTTACGTATGTCCCCCATTACCAGTAAAACATAATCAAAACCTATTTATTTCACTTACTTGCTGTGCTGTTTTGTTGTTCAGTCTCAACCAGGATTTCATCATACATGTCAAGCAGTGAAGTTTCAGCGCTCTGTCTGTCCGTGACCTCTCTTCCTTGGTGCACACTGTCACTGTGTCCGTTTCCATCTTGTCTAGCTGTCTAACATTTCACGTAAACCGTGTTTGTTGTCTGCATCAAAGTAGCGGTCCTTGTAGGTAGCATCGAGCATGGTGGCGACACAGTAGAGGCTCCGAGAGTATGCCACTGAATCGCTTGTTCACAGCCACTTGTAGAGTACTTTTGCAAGTTTTAACCCCCCTAAAATGTCCTTCCTCTTTCAAATGACTGCTCGACTTGAACTTGTTTAGTTGTTGGAAGTGTGTGCTTAGTATTTTTCTGCTTTTGTTCTGTGTAGCGCTGTATTTTTTGTAGCGTCATCTACCTACGTTATATAGGTATGCACGACAGCTTTGACATCGGTTTTGCACATCGGCGTTAAACTAGACATGTTGGCATTTTTAGGTAGTATCGGCCGATTCTGATATGCTTACCAATTTATATTGTACATCCCTATTATTTGGTGTGCTTGGTGGTTTTCTAAAGCAGTGGCATAGTTGGTACGGTAACCCTGTAGGTCTTGTTCCGCAGGGCAATATGGATCAGGAGCTGCTGAAGAAACAGTTAGAACAAGCAGCCACTGCAGCTCTATACCAGCAATTGCAGATAAGGTTTCAGCACATGAAAAGGTAGGCACACACACACACACACACACACACACACACTGGATGTATAGGAGGGTATTTGTGAGTGTACTAATGTGTTTCTGTTTTCAGGAGTGGGGAATCTAGCATGATGAACAGGTCCATGTCAGTACCAGATAATGGGTCTATGTGGGACATGCGTACCTCAGCCTCCCAGCAGTCAGGTACTGAAAAGGAACCCGCTGCATCGTTATCTGCTCCACATACACCTTTTATATAAGCACACTTTATACAGATGCATGATGAAATTATGATTTTTAATTTCAAAGGCAAAAATGGCCTGGACTAAATTGTTAAGATTTCAATTTAATTTGGTTGGAGGCAAGGTCATTCTCAGCAAATGTAATTTATCCTACAGGTGGTAAGTTGCCAGTGCCTACAGGGTAAAAATAGCCTTTCAACCAGTTTTGAAGAGGACATTCTGCTCCATTACACTCCATTTTAAAGTGCAAGGGTGCTAATATATTTGACTGTATTTGTATAAGTGAAAGGGGATACCTAGTCAGTTGTACAACTGAATGCCTTCAACTGAAATGTGTCTTCCGCATTTAATCCAATCTCTGAATCAGAGAGGTGCGGGTGGCTGCCTTAATCGACATCCACTTCTTCGGCGCCCGGGGAACAGTGGGTTAACTGCCTTGCTCGGGGGCAGAACGACAGATCTTTACCTTGTCAGCTTGGGGATTCGATCCAGCAACCCTCCGGTTACTGGACTAACACTCTAACCACTAAGCATACGCTCTTGCATATCCTCCAAGACTGATAGACCTCAGCTATACATCTTTTCATTCACCCAGATGTCCTTCTACATGTTGCCATTGTATGTCACTAATGTGTTTGTGGCCTATTCCAGGAGGTGAGGCCAACCTATGGGACTTAACCATGAGTCATTCCACTCAGGGGCCATCTCTGGAGCAGCTACAGAAGGTACTGTCTTTATTTACTTTGTCCCCCCTCTCTCACCCTCTGTCTCGCCCCTCTTCTCTCTCTCTTGCTGACTCTGTTCATCTCTTGTACCTCAGCTCCAGGACCGGCGTGAGGCTGAACTCAGGGCCAAGCGAGAGGAGGAGGAGAGGAAGCGGCGGGAGGAGAAGAGGAGGCAGCAGGAGGAGCAGAAGAGGCGTGAGGAGGAGGAGCTGTACAGGCGTAAGCAGCAGTGTCGTCAGCAGCAGGAGCTGATCCTGAAGCTGCTGCAACGGGCCCAGCCCGGGGGCCCAGGGTGTGTCTCTGGGTCAGGGTCAGGGACCGTGTGGAGTGGCCCCCAGGTCTCAGCTCTCTCCAAGCAAGGCAAGAGCCTCAGCCTGCTGGAGCTGGAGACCGAGAGGCTGCTCAAACAGCAGGCCCAGCACCAGAGGGCCCAGCAGCAGAGAGACAGGGTGAGGAGACCCCCCCCCCCCCCCCCAAAAGAAAACTTCACACGGGCTGTCCTGCTATGTCTACAGGGAGGTTTTGAAAGTGTAGTAGTTTCTTGAGAAGAAATGTGTGTTCTGAGGATATTTATTACAATGCCCATAAGTGTAACCAGCAGGACCTAAAATTAACACCTGCCAAATGCCGGTATTGGCATGTAAGGTCTATTTCAACAGCCACGTTGGCAGGTGGTCAGGGCTCCACAATACAAACATTTCTCTCGCATTTGGGAATACAAATAAAGGTAGAAGTCAAGTATAAGGACATTTTATAGAAAAAGAAATGCTGCAGTAGCTGTTTTCAAAGTGTTTCTGTCATTTTGTTTCATAGCTGGTAGCTAATCACACAAATATCTACAAATCCTATATTATAAACTGGGTGGTTTGAATGCTGATTGGCTGACAACCGTGGTATATTAGACATTATAAACTAGGTGGTTCGAGCCCTGAATGCTGATTGGATGACAGCTGTGGTATATCAGACTGTATACCACGGGTATGAAAAACCATTTATTTTTTTACTGCTCTAATTACGTTGGTAACCAGTTTATAATAGCATTAAGGCTATTATTTGTGGTATATGGCCAATTTACCACAGCTAAGGACTGTATCCTGGCACTCTTAGCCGTGTCTAGGAACAGCTCTTAGCCGTGCCTAGGAACAGCCATATACCACAAACCCCCGAGGTGCCTTATTGCTTAAATATATCCCACCTCGAGCGACGCGTGGCAACCCTGCCTGGCTGAGGAGCTGTGTGCACTGCTAAAGATTCATTTTTAGAAACACAACACAAAGGCATAAGTTGGTCTAATTCAATGGTGCTGCAGGTTGCGTAGTGGTGTTGGGCCAGTAACTGAAAGGCCAGTAACTGAAAGGTGTAGTGGTGTTGGGCCAGTAACTGAAAGGTTGGTAGATCGAATCCCTGAGCTGACAAGGTAAAAATCTGTTTTTCTGCCCCTGAACAAGGCAGTGAACCCACTGTTCCTAGGTCATTGTAAATAAGAATTTGTTCTTAACGGACTTGCCTAGTTAAATAAAGGTAAAAAAAGACGAAAAAATATATTTTGGGGTTACTGTACCACCAACTGAATTTTGCTTTGCCCGGAGTACCATTGAAGTACCCCCTCGTGCATTTTACCAGTAACCCCATACTCATGGGTCTTCTTAAGTACCCCCAGCGACCCTGGTTGGGAACCACTGGTCTAATTGACTCTGAAGTCTACTAAAGTGAGACTTTGTCCATCTGTTTCTTGGCTATTTGCATTGTTTTGTTCACAAACTAGGTTTTTCAATGTTTTGAGTTTGCTTCAACTCCTAGCGAAGACACACGGGTGGGGGGGTTGGTGTAATTATGGCAAATATATTTTGGCTGGTGGACCAGGCCCTGGTAACCAGTAGTGTGACCCATGTCCCTCTGTTCTTTCTCTGTCTTCCTCCAGCATGGAGGCCTGTCTATGGGTCAGTGGGGTGAGGGGTCTGTGGGCATGTGGTCTGGTGGGGGCATGGAGCCCAAAGGCAGCTCTGGAGGTATGGGTGTCTGGGAGGAGGCTGTGAAGAACCAGAACAGCCTCCGCAACATGGGCATGAAGAACAGCCGCAGCAGCCCCTCTCTTAGGTACACCTCACTGTGTGTGTGTGTGGTGCATTGTTTACCTCTCTGTTTAAAGCTGTGTGTTAACGTTTTGTGTGTATGTAAACTGTTTCAAGGCCTGTGTGTGCGTAAACATTTTTTCCGTGTCCACCTGCAGCGAGCAGTACATGTTGAGGAAGAAGCGTACAGAGGAGGAGGACAAACTGCTGAAGCTGCTGCAGGGCATGAAACCCCAGGACGGCTTCACCACCTGGTGTGAACAGATGCTGCACGCGCTCAACACCTCCGCTAACAACTCCCCCTCCTCGTCCCTGGACGGTAACTAATGATCTTCCTCTTTCACTTCATCACTGGATCTGTGTCCCTGCGACCGGCCCCATGAATATACTCAAATATGTCATCACTCACATTCACACTATCTGGGTGTGCACCAGCTCATGCTTTTTATCCCTCTAATCACTCTGACATCAATGCAAATGTATTCAAAACGTTTTCCTTTCCACCCCCCACAAAAAATATGAAAAGCCGATAAATAAATTTGGTTCCGGCCAATTGTCTGGGAGAAGAAAAAAGCCCTATTGTAAAAAATAATAGTTGTTAGCCTATTAATAAATGGGAAATACCAGTCGATGGAAATACATTTGACCGGTCATGCTTATCTGTCTATAGGTTAATTAGCATAATTAACCTATTTTCATTAGTCCAGCATCTTATCACATGCTCACAGCATACAGATAGAGCCTAGTTTCAGCTGAAACTCTTGTCAGACAGCACGAGAGCAGCTGCTACAGCTCCTCAAACAGCATGTTCGTTGCTGCTGTAGTGAAACGTGCTTTTATAAGCCCAATCATTGCATAGCAATTCTAAATATTTTTCAGCTGGTAATTGAAGTGCACTTCCCATTTGTCATTCAAGTACATAGGCAACGGTAGGCAGGCATCAGAACGTCACACACCACTTTGCAATGAGCTGGAGGCAGTAGCCTATGCATATTATGAGGCATGTCTTGCCTTGCTTCAAAAGCTAAAATCCGACCATATCGTGGAAGCAATTATTTTATAAAGACTTCCATATCAAATTTATTTATATAGCCCTTCTTACTTCAGCTGATATCTCAGTGCTGTACAGAAACCCAGCCTAAAACCCCAAACAGCAAGCAATGCAGGTGTAGAAGCACGGTGGCTAGGAAAAACTCCCTAGAAAGGCCAAAACCTAGGATGAAACCTAGAGGAACCAGGCTATGAGGGGTGGCCAGTCCTCTTCTGGCTGTGCCGAGTGGAGATTATAACAGAACATGGCCAAGATGTTCAAATGTTCATAAATAACCAGCAAATAATAATAATCACAGTAGTTGTCGAGGGTGCAGAAAGTCAGCACCTCAGGAGTAAATGTCAGTTGGCTTTTCATAGCCGATCATTAAGAGTATCTCTACCGCTCCTGCTGTCTCTAGAGAGTTGAAAACAGCAGGTCTGGGACAGGTAGCACGTCCGGTGAACAGGTCAGGGTTCCATAGCCGCAGGCAGAACAGTTGAAACTGGACCAGCAGCACGGCTAGGTGGACTGGGGACAGCAAGGAGTCATCAGGCTCATGGTCCTAGGGCTCAGGTCCTCCGAAAGAGAGAGAGAAAGAGAATTAGAGAGAGCATACTTAAATTCACACAGGACACCGGATAAGACAGGAGAAGTACTCCAGATATAACAAACTGACCCTAGCCCCCCGACACATAAACTACTGCAGCATAAATACTGGAGGCTGAGACAGGATGGGGTCAGGAGACACTGTGGCCCCATCCGATGATACCCCCGGACAGGGCCAAACAGGAAGGATATAACCCCACCCACTTTGCCAAACCACAGCCCCCACACCACTAGAGGGATATCTTCAACCACCAACTTACCATCCTGAGACAAGGCCAAGTATAGCCCACAAAGATCTCTGCCACGGCACAACCCAAGGGGGGGCGCCAACCCAGACAGGAAGATCAAGTCAGTGACTCAACCCACTCAAGTGACGCACCCCTCCTAGGAACGGCATGAAAGAGCACCAGTAAGCCAGTGACTCAGCCCCTGTAATAGGGTTAGAGGCAGTGAATCCCAGTGGAGAGAGGGGAACCGGCCAGGCAGAGACAGCAAGGGCGGTTCGTTGCTCCAGAGCCTTTCCGTTCACCTTCACACTCCTGGGCCAGACTATGTACAGCTGTGTGTCATCCGCATAGCAGTGAAAGTTAACATGATGTTTTCGAATGACATCCCCAAGAGGTAAAATAGATAGTGAAAACAGTGGTCCCAAAACGGAACCTTGAGGAACACCGAAATGTACAGTTGATTTGTCAGAGGACAAACCATTCACAGAGACAAACTGATATCTCTCCGACAGATAAGATCTAAATCAGGCCAGACGTTGTCCGTGTAGACCAATTTGGGTTTCCAATCTCTCCAAAAGAATGTGGTGATCGATGGTATCAAAGGCAGCACTAAGGTCTAGGAGCACGAGGACAGATGCAGAGCCTCGGTCTGACGCCATTAACTTCTTATGGCTGAAGGGGCAGTATTGAGTAGCTTGGATGAGAGGTGCCCAGAGTAAACGGCCTGCTCCTATGTCATAGTTGCTAATATATGCATATTATTATTAGTATTGGATAGAAAACACTGAAGTTTCTAAAACTGTTTGAATTATGTCTGAGTATAACAGAACTCATATGGCAGGCAAAAACCTGAGAAGTTCCACTTCCTGTTTGGATATTTTCTGGGGGTGCCAGATTTTCAACCAAGCTCTCATTGAAAATACAGAGAGATATGGATGGGTTTTCACTTCCTACGGCTTCCACTACATGTCAACAGTCAATAGAACTTTGTCTGATGACTCTAATGTGAAGGGGGGCCGAAGGAGACAGGAATGAGTAATCACTTCCATGAGGTGCCCACGCATTGAACTGGCGCGTTCATGTGAGAGGGAGCTCCGTTCCATCGGTCAATTGAAGTCGATGTAATTCTCCGGTTGGAACGTTATTCAAGATGTATGTTAACAACATTCTAAAGATTGACTCAGTACATCGTTTGACATGTTTCTACTGACTGTAACGGAACTTTTGGACATTTCGTCACGTTATAGTGGACGCGCTTTGAGGCTTTGGTTAGGGCGTTTAGTAAACAATTCAAAAGTATCTAATTGGACATAAATAACGGACATTATCGAACAAATCAAGCATTTATTGTGGACCTGGGATTCCTAGGACTGCATTCTGATGAAGTTCATCAAAGGTAAGGAAACATTTATCATGTATTTTCTGGTTTCTGTTGAGTCCAACATGGCGGCTAATTTGGCTATTGTTCTGAGCTCTGTCTCAGATTATTGCGTGGTTTATTTTTCCGTAAAGTTTTTTTGAAATCTGACAGCGGTTGCATTAAGGGGAGGTATATCTATAATTCCATGTGTATAATCAGTATTATCATCTATATTTATGATGAGTATTTCTGTTGAAACGATGTGGCTATGCAAAGTCACTTGATGGTTTTGCAACTAGTGAATCTAAACTCAGATTTTTTTTATATAAATATGAACTTAATCAAACAAAACATGCATGTGTTGTGTAACATGAAGTCCTATGAGTGTCATCTGATGATTACTTTTAAAATGATATAAGACACATGAATGTCTGAGGAATTTTTAATTATGAGATTTCTGTTGTTTGAATTTGGCTTCCTGTACTATCACTGGCTGTTGTCATATCGATCCCGGTAGCAGGATTGCAGCCATAAGAAGTTAAAAGGTAATTTACCACCATCACAAGTGCAGTCTCAGTGCTATGATCTGGTCTAAAACCAGACTGAAGCATTTCGTATACATTGCTTGTCTTCAGGAAGGCAGTGAGTTGCTGCGCAACAGCTTTTTCTAAAATTTGAGAGGGATGGAAGATTCGATATAGGCCGATAGTTATTTTTTTTTCTGGGTCAAGGTTTGGCTTTTTCAAGAGAGGCTTTATTACTGCCACTTTTAGTGAGTTTGGTACACATCCTGTGGATAGAGAGCCGTTTATTATGTTCAACATAGCACAGGAAGCAGGAAGCAGCTCTTTCAGTAGTTTAGTTGGAATAGGGTCCAGTATGCAGCTTGAAGGTTTAGATGCCATGATTATTTTCATCATTGTGTCAAGAGATATAGTACTAAAACACTTAAGTGTCTCTCTTGATCCTAGGTTCTGGCAGAGTTGTGCAGACTCAGGACAGCTGAGCTTTGGAGGAATACGCAGATTTTAAGAGGAGTCTGTAATTTGCTTTCTAATGATCATGATCTTTTCCTCAAAGAAGTTAATGAATTTATTACTGCTGAAGTGAAAGCCATCCTCACTTGGGGAATGCTGCTTTTTAGTTAGCTTTGCGACAGTATCAAAAATAAATTTCGGATTGTTATTTTCGTCAAATAAGTTGGAAAAATAGGATGATCGAGCAGCAGTGAGGGCTTTTCGATACTGCACGGTACTGTCTTTCCAAGCTAGTCGGAAGACTTCCAGTTTGGTGTGGCGCCATTTCCGTTCCAATTTTCTGGAAGCTTGCTTCAGAGCTCGGGTATTTTCTGTATACCAGGGAGCTAGTTTCTTATGACACATTTTTTCAGTTGTTAGTGGTGCAACTGCATCTAGGGTATTGCGCAAGGTTAAATTGTGTTCCTCAGTTAGGTGGTTAACTGATTTTTGTCCTCTGACATCCTTGGGTAGACAGAAGGAGTCTGGAAGGGCATCAAGGAATCTTTGTGTTGTCTGAGAATTTATAGCACGACTTTTGATGCTCCTTGGTTGGGGTCTGAGCAGATTATTTGTTGCGATTGCAAACGTAATAAAATGGTGGTCCGATAGTCCAGGATTATGAGGAAAAACATTAAGATTAACAACATTTATTCCATGGGACGAAACTAGGTCCAGAGTATGACTGTGACAGTGAGTAGGTCCAGAGACATGTTGGACAAAACCCGATGATGGCTCCAAAAGCCTTTTGGAGTGGGTCTGTGGACTTTTTTCCATGTGAATATTAAAATCACCAAAAATCTGAATATTATCTGCTATGACTACAAGGTCCGATAGGAATTCAGGTAACTCAGTGAGGAACGCTGTATATGGCCCAGGAGGCCTGTAAACAGTAGCTATAAAAAGTGATTGAGTAGGCTGCATAGATTTCATGACTACATGACCATATGCATATTGCAACCTGTAGCCTATTTCTCTCATGTTCTATTTGTCTTCAAATCAACTTTTTTTCATTGTCCAGCAGCCAAAGGCACGGTTCTAGTCATATTAGCAACCCATGCTAGTTGTTGCATCTTTAGATCTCCCCTCTTTCAAAATTTTGAATGGATATTTTCATCTGTCAAATTAAACCGGTTGCGTGTGCGGTGCGCTTTTGACAACATTGTGGAATGAACACTCTCGCGTAACCTACTGTCTTGTTAACGTTGCTGCGCTTATAATGTGAAGAAACATTTTGCATCAGCCTTAGGGCTGTATTACCGCCACACTGGCGGTCACGAGTCATGAAGCCAGTCAAATTCCACATGACCGTTTAGTCACGGTAATTAGGCTTCTCCGAGCTCTGATGCTGCTGCTGGTCATTTGTAGCCTACCAAACTTGCTTAACTGCCTGGTACTCAGCACTCTATTGTCCCTCTAATCACTCTAAGCTATAAAAAGAAGGCACTGTGATGCCAAAAAGTTGGTTGTTTTTTACCCAATGAATTACTGGGAGGTTATACATATAGAGTGTGCGACTCTTTGTTTTATAGCTTACAGTTTATTCACTGTTATTCAGCATCTCTACGCTGAATTGTTTTCTTGGGTGTGCGCAAGCTCATGCTTTTTATCCCTCTAATCACTCTGACATCAATGTAAATGTATTAGAAAATCTAACAATCTAACACTTCATGAGAGCCCATGAGCTCATGTTGTGCAACATTTCTGAAGGCTATGCAATTGTAGGAGAATACTTTCCTAATGCACTGTGTGTGTTTATATATTTGCGCCAATCTCAGAACTATTCCATTGCGGAGCCTCCAGTGGCATGCAGAGGCCAAATCCAGGTCCGTACTGCATCGCCATGCGCCTCCCACATTATGTAACAATGCAGTGGGCTCTGTATAACTCCGCATTGACATGATTGGTTGACGGTAGTTGAGGGCGGTATATCCTGTAGAAAGAAAACACAAACTCACTTCCTTGACAACAGCTCTGCACTGCTCCACGAAGCGCAAGTAAACTCAGCAAGAAAAGAAACGTCCCATTTTCAGGACCCTGTCTTTCAAAGATAATTTGGAACAATCCAAATAACTTCACAGATCTTCATTGTAAAGGGTTTAAACACTGTTTCCCATGCTTGTTCAATGAACCATAAACAATTAATGAACATGCACCTGTGGAATGGTCGTTAAGAAACTAACTGCTTACAGACGGTAGGCAATTAAGGTCACAGTTATGCAAACTGTCGTGGTAATTTCCTGTATAACTACGTGATGATAGAGAAAACCACACAAGTCAGAGTTATATTATAAAGTCCATCTTTAATTATATGAGCTTCACCATAGCCCTTTTTACTCTCAGATCAATTCAGTGTCTATAAATGAATTCTCTGAGTCCTTACAAAACAATTCTTAGTATCTTTTATAGCCAAGATGCACCCCTTTCAACTTACATGACGAACAGCAGATCTTAGGAAAATTACAAAGAACCTTTTACTTGAAAGAAGAGTATCCCATCCAGATAGCATTAGCTGTAAATTATCGTTCAGTTTGGTCTCCTAAAACGAGATTCTAATCTCGTTCTTGGTACCACTTAGGACCAAAACATTACCTCATCCAATGGCATATATCAATTGTCAATTCTAGATACTCCCATCTCAAATACACCCCCTCTTCTCCCCACTCCTGGAGAAGCTCAATAAGGGGAGTGGACCTCTAGGTCATATACTATGAAAGATAAGTTCAGCACATCAGAAGGGTAATACAATGATTCCAGACACTGCCATAATCCTCCCCCCCAATGGGAAAGGGAGTGACTAGCGTACAGACATAGTGGAGCCCTTCTCCCTTTCTGATATTCTGCATATTATGAAATAAATAAAACATCTTATTTATCTATGTTACCTAACTAATTCTGATTCATCTACGACAAAACTTAGGACACTAAGAGGCCTTTCTACGGACTCTGAAAAACACCAAAAGAAAGATGGCCAGGGTCCCTGCTCATCTGCGTGAACGTGCCTTAGGCATGCTGCAAGGAGGCATGAGGACTGTAGATATGGCCAGGGCAATAAATTGCAATGTCTGTACTGTGAGACGCCTAAGATAGAGCTACAGAGGGACAAGACAGACAGCTGATCGTCCTCACAGTGGCAGACCAAGTGTAACAACACCTGCACAGGATCGGTACATCCGAACATCACACCTGCGGGACAGGTACAGGATGGCAACAACAACTGCCCGAGTTACACCAGGAACGCACAATCCCTACATCAGTGCTCAGACTGTCCGCAAATGGCTGAGAGAGGCTGGACTGAGGGCTTGTAGGACTGTTGTAAGGCAGGTCCTCACCAGACATCACCGGCAACAACGTCGCCTATGGGCACAAGCCCACCGTCGCTGGACCAGACAGGACTGGCAAAAAGTGCTCTTCACTGACGAGTCGCGGTTTTGTCTCACCCGGGGTGATGGTCGGATTTGTGTTTATCAACGATGGAATGAGCGTTACACCGAGGCCTGTACTCTGGAGCGGGATCGATTTGGAGGTGGAGGGTCTGTTACGGTGTGTCACAGCATCATCGGGCTGAGCTTGTTGTCATTGCAGGCAATCTCAATGTTGTGCGTTACAGGGAAGACATCCTCCTCCCTCATGTGGTATGCTTCTTGCAGGCTCATCCTGACATGACCCTCCAGCATGACAATGCCACCAGCCATACTGCTCGTTCTGTGTGTGATTTCCTGCAAGACAGGAATGTCAGTGTACTGCCATGGCCAGCGAAGAGCCCAGATCTCAATCCCATTGAGCACGTCCGGGACCTGTTGGATCGAAGGGTGAGGGCTAGGGCCGTTCCCCCCCCCCCCCCCCCCCCCCAGAAATGTCCGGGAACTTGCAGGTGCCTTGGTGGAAGAGTGGGGTAACATCTCACAGCCAGAACTGGCAAATCTGGTGCAGTCCATGAGGAGGAGATGCACTGCAGTACTTAATGCAGCTGGTGGCCACACCAGATACTGACTTTTGATTTTGACCCCCAGTTTGTTCAGGGACACATTATTCCATTTCTGTTAGTCACATGTCTGTGGAACTTGTTCAGTTTGTCTCAGTTGTTGAATCTTATGCTCATACAAATATTTACACATGTTACTTTTGCTGAAAATAAATGCAGTTGACAGTGAGAGGACTTTCTTTTTTTGCTGAGTTTAGTATGAATGCCCTGACTGCTGCTGAGGCCGTATCACCGTAAATGCTGCATGGCCTATGCAGACATTGGATTGATCATGCGCCCAGATGCACAATGCACTTGTCTCTCCAGAATGCGCGCTCTCTCGCCAATTTGTGCACATTCATTGTTTCATAACTTAATTGTGTGAATTGTTTGATTGCTAGTGTATATTAATTCCCAATTACATAAATGACCAGTAGTACATTTACCATTAATTCCTAAACTACAATGTTTGTCACTTTGGTTACGGTAATTTCTGTCAATGCATTCAATATTATTATTCCAGCCTTCCCATTCTCATTGTCAGAGTGGACACATTGTTTGTAGAGTGCACAACCTATGCTACATTTGTGAGAAACAAGTTTGTTTATTTCTTTCCATTTACGAGTTTTGTGAATTTAGTCAGCGTCTTTTGTCTGGAGCGCTCCTGTCAATGTTAGGATGCGCACGCATAGAAGTAGACCTATAGGCTACCTGGCCTGCATGTAAATGTAGACATATAAATGTGCCCATTTGGGAATCTGATAGTTTCTGATTGGCTTAACGCACCAGTGCTAATGACCCGTGGAGCTTCTCAAAGTAAGGTTTTCTTCACCTCAAACAGAAAGCAAACAGTCTGTTTTTACATCCATTGAGAATTACAATGGTTCCTCAATGTATTTAAAAAATCTTTCCACCTCTCTCGCTTTCGATAACCACTCGGAGTGAAAGGGAAAAATGTCATGCTCTGATCAAGTGGAAATGTCATTAAAAAAGGCCTTCCTGATTACTTCTTATTAGTGCTTGACTTGGACTGAAATAGTTTCCGGTACTCATTTTGGGTGCTGGTGCTATTGTTTATATACTGTTATATCCAGGCTGTATAACATCCGGCTGTGTTTGGGAGTCCCATAGGGCAGTGCACAATTGGCTCAGCGTCGTTCAGGTTTGGCCAGAGTAGGCCATCATTGTAAATAATTATTTGCTCTAAACTGACTTGCCTAGTTAAATAAAGAAAAATATTTAGGTGCAAGAGCTCCACAATACTTTTGAGCTAATATTCTATAAGAGGAACAGGAGCTCAAGCAGTAGAACATTTGAGGTGCTGGTACTCAGCTCCGGTGAGCTGCTGTCCAAGTCAAGAACTGCTTCTTATCCCATGCACAAATAGCCTACAGCTGTGTCTGTCCTGAGCTCACTGGCACGTTGTAACTCTGAGCCCCCAGAATATTTTATATAATGTTGCAAGTTCGCTAGCACATTCGGGCTGGACCCAAGTTACTAGTTGAGCCAATGTTTCAAGTTTGTTGCAGACAGGCCATGTGTAGCCGTTGTGATTTATAGGATATTTATTTTTATCACCAGATTTTCTACCTGCAGGCTGCAATGTTTTTATTGTTGGCTTTATGTAGGCTATTTTTACATAGTTGGCAATGACAATAGCAGTTACTTTTTAGGTTTGTATAATTTTTATTTAGATTTGGATAGAATTTTGATTAACCACATGACAATGATTTTGAGATATTAAGACGTTATTATAAAATGGTTTAATGAAAATGTGCATATGAAAACCATAACTGGCACGCAGATCGGTAGAAATGGTAAGATAAATTGGCATTCCACATGAGAAAGGTTGATGACTTTTTTCCTCATGGTTATCTAGCTCTCCTGCGCCATCTTGAGGCATTTGTCTTATTTCATCAAACCGTAAGCTAAATGCATAGAGTTGATTTTATTAAAACGCCAAAGGTATGTCTATATATAGAAATATGCACGTTTGAAATTTTAGACCAATCAATTGGTCGAAAGAACAGACTGCTTTCGGTCGACCAATATCCATTTTAGTCGGGGACAGCCCTAATTAAGATTTTGCCGCCCGGCACCACATTTTCCGAAAAGAAACTCAGCTTCACACCTACGCAAACATCTCCTTAGTTGCCATACTCCCTGGCTCCAGAATTTCCTCTCTCTTGCTCAACCTTTTCCCCTGGTATTAAGTGTAAATGTCTGTGGTCTTGCTGTGAGCAGTAGCCACCATCGTGGCCTATCTGAAGGAGGTGGAGTCTCCCTACGAAGTCCTTGACTTTATCCGCTCCTACCTGGGCGACACTGTGGAAGCCAAAGAGTTTGCCAAGCAGTTCCTGGAGCGGCGTGCCAAACAGAAAGCCAACCACCAGAGACAGCAGCAGCAACAGCAGGTGTGTGTTATATGTATATTGAACAAATATAAACGCAACATGCAACAATTTCAAATATTTTAGTTACAGTTCATGTAAGGAAATCAGTCAGTTGAAATGAATTCATTAGGTCCTAATCTATGGATTTCAAGACGTGAATACAGATATGCATCTATTGATCACATGTACCTTAAAAAGAAAGTTGGGGCACGGATCAGAAAACCAGTCCAGTATCTGGTGTGACCACCATTTGCCTCATGCAGCGTGACACATCTCCTTCACATAGAGTTGATCAGGCTGTTGATTGTGGGCTGTGGGATGTTGTCCCACTCCACTTCAATGGCTGTGCGAAGTTGCTGGATATTGGCGGGAACTGGAACACGTTGTCGTACAAGTCGATCCAGAGCATCCCAAACATGCTCAATGGGTGACATGTCTGGTGAGTATGCAGGCCATTAAGGAACTGGGATATTTTCAGCTTCCAGGAATTGTGTACAGATCCTTGCGACATGGGGCCATGCATTATCATTCTGAAACATGAGGTAATGACGGCGATGAATGGCATGACAATGGGCCTCAGGATGAAGTCACGGTATCTCTGTGCATTCAAATTGCCATCGATAAAATGCAATTGTGTTCGTTGTCCGACGCTTATGCCTGCCCATACCATAACCCCACCACCACCATGGGGCACTCTGTTCACAAAGTTGACATAAGCAAACCACTCACCCATACGACGCCATACACGCCGTCTGGCTCTTCACCAGTGGCCATTGAAGGTGAGAATTTGCCCACTGAAGTTGGTTACAACGCCGAACTGCAGTCAGGTCAAGACCCTGGTGAGGATGACGAGCACGTAGATGAGCATCCCTGAGACAGTTTCTGACAGTTTGTGTAGAAATTCTAGAGTTGTACGAACCCACAGTTTCATCAGCTGTCTGGGTGGCTGGTCTCAAACGATCCTGCAGGTGAAGAAGCCGGATGTGGAGGTCCTGGGCTGGCTTGGTTACATGTGGTCTGGGGTTGCGAGGACGGTTGGACGTACTGCCAAATTCTGTAAAACGACGGAGCAGCTTATGGTATCGAAATTAACATTCAATTCTCTGGCAACAGCTCTGGTGAACATTCCTGCGGTCAGCATGCCAATTGCACGCTCCCTCAAAACGTGAGACATCTGTGGCTTTGTGTTGTGACAAAA
Source organism: Salvelinus namaycush (assembly GCF_016432855.1). Taxonomy (NCBI): domain Eukaryota; kingdom Metazoa; phylum Chordata; class Actinopteri; order Salmoniformes; family Salmonidae; genus Salvelinus; species Salvelinus namaycush. The sequence continues at coordinate 27,539,255 of NC_052332.1, forward strand.
CTGCACTTTTAAGAGTAGCACACTTTACATGTTGTGTTTATATTTTTGTTCAGTATAATAATAAATATATATTCCGTTTAGCAGACTCTTTTATCCAAAGCAGTTTAGTCATGTGTGCATACATTTATACGTATAGGTGGTACCTGGAATCAAACTACCATGGCCACTACCCACTACCCTGGCATTACAAGCGCCATGCTCTACCAACTGAGCTACAAAGGACATTAGCGTATTTTGTGTGTTTCGTTGACCAAAAAATTACAATGAAATCGATTTTAATCCCACTTTGTAACACAATAAAATGTGAAGAAGTCCAACGGGGGTGTTTGTGGTGTGGATGTGTAAGACATTATCAGTAACCAACATCGCTCTCCCCCACCAGCTATCAAAAGAAGTTCCAGGACTGTCCGTGAACAACTTTCCTCTACAGGTAGGCTCCACCTCAAGTCATGATCAACACTCTTTTTATAATATCAATCTATCCTTTCCTAATGTTGGAGCACTTATTGGAATTTGCAAATACCCAATACATTGTCAGTAACCACGTTGTTCTCTCTCTCTCTCCCCTCTCTCTCTCTCCTCCCCCCTCTCTTCTGTGTAGTCCATGTTCCAGGCAGCCCAGATGGGGAAGGGAGGAATGTATGACAGCCAGGCTGCAAAGATGAAGAAACAGACCATGATGCTTCACTCCGACCCCAGTATCTTAGGTACACGGACACTCAGTCAATAATACATACAGTATATTTATTAAATGTCTCGCAGCACAGTGAAAAGTAAACTAAATGGAGTGAAGTATTGAATAGTTGATTTTTTTATATACAGGTGTTAGGGTCTTATCAAAGAGTAATAACTGGAAGAAGCCTCACAGGCCAAGTTTATTCATCCCATTGGGTCGTATAGCTGCAAAGACAATATATGACGATACAAGCACATATATTTGTCACCTAGGCACGGTCAACTCCTTACACATCTAGACAGCCTATACATCTCTGTTGCTAGGCAGTAACTTAATTGGTTCCTCTCACTGTTGTAGTCATGGTCCTGCCTGATGCTAGAACCTTCATGTGCATGTATGTGTGTGTGAGATAGGACTGTAGTAGCAGGGTCGCTAGGGTGTGCCCCTCTGGCCCGCCTCCGGTTTCTTCTCACTTCGGTTGACTTGACCTCGAACCGAATTCCTTGCTCCTCCGTAGTTCTGCAGTTGGCCTGCCTTATCAAAGACTAACTGTTGCCCTTCGCCTCCCTCAGTAACTTTCCATATTCACCCTTCATTGACACAGAACATAAACAATTATCATACATGTAATGTAATCAGGAAGTTCTTATATAACTTGTTCTCAACTAGCCTACATGGTTAAATAAAAGTGAAATAAATTAAAAAATATATAGTGATATTTATGTATTTAGTTACTCTCCCATTTTGGATTCCATCCACAGAATACCGTTAACCTATGAAATGTGCTTTCCAAATGTTCAAAGTAGTGGAATCCATGCTGGATGTGAATAGAAGTGAACCATGGTGTTTCTCCTGCAGGATATTCATTCCTGGGCGCAGGGGAGAGGATGAGCCTGGGCGAGATGGAAACAGTAGAAGATTATTGATCCACAGCATCTACCTGAATCCACCTGAGGCCTTATACCTGGCATACGACACACACACACACACATTCACAGACCGACATACGCACACACACAATGACGAATGTGCACTGCTGAGCTACTTTGCCCCCTCTTGGATGAGGACCTGGTAAAGTACTGTTTTCTCCCTCGTCTCTGTGAGAGGGGCCGGTAGGGGTGTGCAGAGAGGAGTACCCTTCCGCACTTCTTACAATTAAGCACCTTAAACTAAACTAATGCACTTTATTACATGGGGTTTCAATATTTGAAATGAAGTTTTGCTTGTTTTTTGTTTTTTTTGTTGGTTTTAGGATGCAAAATGTGCATATATTGTGCATATATTATGTCTATGATATGAATATACACAAGTGGATGTGTGTGTGCAAACATACCCAAGTAAGGAACTGGAGGTTACATCTCTGATAATAATGGTGAGGGGTTGGGGGAGTGATGAGCATTTGTTTTAGAAAGTATATTCTTTTTTGAAAAGAGACACTGTTGTTTTTTAAACATTGATATAGAATGTAAAGCTATAGCAAATGTACATTTTATTAAGAAAAAACTTGAATGTTTGCACTTACAAAAAAAACAAAAGTTGTTGTGGGTAAGTAGTGGAAGAAAAATATGTTTCTGAATGCTGGTGTCTGTGTGGTAGACTCAAATCCTGCACACTTTTTATTGCTTACAGAGATGCATAAAAAGGCCATGTTTTTACTTTGTTCCATGAAACTTTTTTTACTTTGTGAAGAATGTATGCAATTTGTGCCCATGTTGGATGTATGAGTGATTAGTAGCCAATGAATGTGTGCATGTTATTTTTGTACATGGGTTCTTCAAGCGAGAGTGGGAGTGGATAGGGCTCTTTTCATCCAATCTTTCACCAGCTCCTCATCCCCTAGATGACTTCATGATGGTCTGCGTTTCTGTCCAGTTACCTGACTGGCCGCTCTGGCATTGGTGCTTTGCTGCCCTCATGCTCTTCTCTCGCGACGAGTCACTGAGGTATACAGGCTCTGATTCGCTGATTGAACTGTGAAAGTAAATGTCTTATTTCAAGGCAGATTTCTGAGGTATATTTTACTGCAGTACAGGCCCTGTCTCTCAATCTCACTCTTGTTAAAAGAACCATGAATAGTTATGTTTAATAATTATCTTCCTTGTGGTTATGAAAGTTGGTAAGACCAGAGTTGTTCCTTGCATTTTTCAAGGGGATCTATTGCCTTTAACGACATGCCAGTGTTGAGGTCTTGCTTTCCTGTTTCCAGGCTGTTTTGCAAGCTATTGCCACTGCTTGTGTGAACCCTGTTTTTTTTATAGCTAGTCCTTTCTCTTGTTGCTTTTTGAATATGTTTGTCTGTTTAAAAAAGTGGAAAAGTATTTGGACTTGATGATATGGAGCACTTTTGAGGCTGCTAAGCTTTTGTATTTTTATATTGTTTTTTTTGCTTCTTTTAACTTCTTTTATATATATATATAAAAATGAATGTATTCCAAAAACAGAACAGTGCAGTGAGATGAAGCCAGACTTTAAACAAATGGTAATGCGGAGAGTTGTGGGGATAAAGTATTAGAGTCTCTGAAGATGAGATACTGTAAATTAAACCAAGGTGGACACTGCTGAACACACTGCCTACTGCTCTCTGAAGAACTTCTCGTAATAAGATGAAGACGTCTGTCTATCACCAAGCAATGTTGTCGTCCTCGATAGTCTCTGGATACAGCGGCAAATCCTTTCAAACACGATGGACTCATTACAAACCTATATACCGAGGAAATGGTATGGAAAATGTAGCAGTAGTTTTTCAAAAGATTAATCTGTCTCCTTTTGATCTTTGAATGTCTGGGTTGCAACTTCATTAATTGTTTTCTTTCTCTCTAATTGCCTACAACTTGTGAAAATGGAGTGTTTGAAGATGTGGCCGGAGGAATGATCGGTACTTCATCTGCAAACTGAAACTGTCTTCGCTTTAACCATTTTTTAAATTCTGGATTGTATTTTTTATTTAAAAAAAAAAAGGGGAGAATGGACAATTTGTTTTAGACTGGTGACAACTAATATGTGGTTATTTGAATCCATGGGTTTTTCATGGGTTCTTCAAGAAGAGATCCGGAGATGGATAAAAAAATCTATTATGACTCCTTTCATGCTCCTTGAGCCTCCTCCACAGACTAGTTCCTCAGGCCAGCCTCCTAGCCATAGCTGATCCCCCTCTGTACAACATACTGTGCAACATGTCTCATGGGGTTTGGTGGGCTGGAACCATGTGACTATAGGTTGCCTGTTTTAAATTATGGACATTTTAAAGAGATTCAACAAATGTTCGAAGAAATTAAAATATACTGGAGAGAACATATTTTTATAACAGGCCTACAATTGGAACCTTTTGAAATCCAAAACTACTGGACAATGGACTGACGGTAAAACTTGTTCATCTTCCACTTGTGCTTTTGTTGGTTTTAGTTACAGAACAGAGTGTAGGGAGATGGACAGGTTTGTGAGATGCCCCTGTCTCCTTGTATTTACTCTTTTACTGGACAAGGATTGCCTTTCCCTGGACATTCTCCACAAGAAAGGACAGCATTAAGGATGACCTTGACACCGAAGTGAACCAGATTCTTCGGCGTATCAGAACAATACTGTGGCTCTCTGAAGGTCAGTGCAGAAGGCAAGTTGATGTGGCCATCTGCTTTTAGGAAGGGGCTCACTGGGGGAAATGTATATTCTTTTTTAGATTTACTTTTGCTGAATTTCTAGGTTACTGGCTACCTGAAGTGGCATGTAGGACAGGTAGAGTCCCCGGGGAGCTAGATAAATGATTTGACTAAAGATTCTATTTAATAGCTTGCTGTACCAACAATGATAGTTATTCAGAGGAGAGTTGGGTAATTAATAGGTTCCTCAAGATGTGTCCGTTTAATGAGGTTGGACATCTCCTAGATATATCCTGGTGTCTGGTAAAGCCGATCTGTTCCTCATGCTATACCCATGGGGGTCTGGGATTTAATATTAGTCTGATATTAATCTATTATGATCCGGGTTATAGTGTTTAATCATCCTTGTCTTAATAGTTATGTCTTGTTTCTGCAGGCCAGGAGGATACCTCATGGACACTTGCCGCCACCACCTCCTTGCTTGGTCCATGTAGTGGCCCCTCTGCTGGATGACCAGCTGCAAAGTGAGGAGGTGTATCGTGGGCTCTCATACCCTGAATGACTGGGCTGTTCTGGACCACAGCTGGACATGGGATTGTCTCTGAGAGGAGCAGACAGTAAAGGAGAGAGACTCCCAGACACAAGCTTTGTCCTGGACTGGACTAGACAGAGGAAGACTGAACCCAGCTGATCGAGGTCTCAACCAGGAGTTAAGACTCATACACATGCACCCACACACAGATCTGGTTGGCAAGTTTCAACTCCTGGATGTAAATAGTGAATGTTTAATTTGACTTTACTGGTTGTTGTGTAAGATTTTTTGACTCATTTGGTTTTACTTGCCTTAACTGGACAGAATAAAATTGCCCATGAGTGATATCCCCTCCCCACCACCCCTACGTAGTAATAGGTTTGACCTGATGGAGTGTATGGAATGATGGCTGGGTTGGTTTGGGGCATCCTTTGATGTTCTAGCTGAGCAATAAAATGATTGAAGTAATGGGGATTAGTGAGAGTGCTGTAAAAAGAGAATGCTAAAACTATTAGAGGAATGTTTGTAATGCAAAATTGGTTTAAAGAAGTTTTGGGGAAATGTTATGTTTATTACCTCTTCTTGCTACTCAAACACAGCAGAATTATAGATGGGGCTGGGCATTGTAAATAGTTTTTACTTTGAAGAGAAGTGTAACAGAATAAATAAACTAATGTGTGAAATGCAATATTAACGTGTCACATTCTCTACATATTGTTTTAAAGGGAAGACCGATCAACACATGTTGACCGTGCGCAGCGGGTTGCCGTCATATTGCATCTGACCACAGAAAATGTTCTGTTCCTTTCCGGATGATTCCACATGTTGAATTGCCAGCTTTTGTCAACACCCAGCAGGCGATCTACTGTGCAAGACGGATGTTCTTTGTTGGTCTGTCTTTCCTTTTTAACACTAAATCATGTGTATCTGCCTGCAGTTTTACATGTTGCCCACATGGGGGCATGGTATGTTCAGTTTTATTGTCCTATACTCCACACTCCTTTTTGCTTTCCCAATCATCAAACCACTGGAAATGAGCTGCTGAATTGTTACATTGTAAAGGAAAAGCATCTGATACAGCAGTGGTTACCAAACTGGGGCACTACTTTTTTGGGGTGTGTGTGTGTTTCATCAGTTCCTCTTGTCATGCCAGTCATTGCATACCTTAAAGCTATAACTTGTCAGAAATGTTCAGATCAACTAGCCCATGTCAGCAGGCAAGTTTTTTTTAAATTGCCCATAGATATTGTTTTAATTCTGTCACTCATATCACATCATTAGACATGGCAAAATGTATAGAATTCTAAGATAATGTGCTTTAAAACTGCAGTTTTCTTTGCACACCATTACAAAATGTGTAGAATTGCAGGAAATAAGCTTTAAACCTGCAACATTCTCTCCACCAAGAGGGGTGTGAACAGTCCTTGTGCTCTTTGAAATAGATGTGGCGCGTGTGTGCGCAGGGGGGTGGCGGGATGTTCGCCAATGCTAGAAGGGGGCGCCAAGTGAAAAAGTTTGGGAACCCCTTGTCGTGTTTGGTCCTATATTTGTAATCCCAGCCCCCGTCCCCGCAGGAGGTCTTTTGCCTTTTGGTAGGCCGTCATTGTAAATAATAATTTGTTAACTGACTTGCCTAGTTAAATAAAGGTGAAAAAAAAGACAGAATAACTGGTGGGGGAGCTACAAGCTTGTTACTGCACATTAGTCATTTCATATAATCTCTCGTAGATCTACGTAAAAATAACTAGTACTGTTGAACCTGTTGCAGGAATTTGATGTGGGGGATAACTAGCAGTAGTTCTGTTTTTTTGTCATTGGTTATGTGGACAAATCACGTTTTCTTAGGCGTTAGCATCTTTCGAATTTGGGAAGGGACATTCGGCCCGTAACTTGCAAAGAGAGATGGAGCTCCTTGTTCCAGTTCTAATATTTGTTCTAGAATTTCTTAATCGGTTCTCTTAACACATATGTACCCAGAACTTAATCAAGCAGCTGACCAATTACGTGAGACTTTAGTTCTGGGTTAACCGAGATTAGCCATACTGCATCTGCCACAATATTTGGGACAAAATCTGTAACACATTTTAAGAAAGTTAAGGTCAACATAACTGACCTATAGGGTACATATCAGAAATAGCTGTATAAAATGCTTTTAAAATGGAAACCTTGATGAATGTTTAACTTTGTTTGACAAGTGGTTCTGAAGTGTCATGAAATTGTTTCAAATTATAAACTCAGCAAGAAAGGAAACGTCCCTATATCAGGATCCTGTCTTTCAAAGATAATTTGTAAAAATCCAATAACTTTGCAGATCATTGTACAGGGTTTAAACACTGTTTCCCATGCTTGTTCAATGAACCATAAACAATTAATGAACATGCACCTGTGGAACGGTCATTAAGACACTAACTGCTTACAGACGGTAGGCAATTAAGGTCACAGTTATGCAAATTTAGGACACTAAAGAGGCCTTTCTACTGACTCTGAAAAACACCAAAAGAAAGATGCCCAGGGTCCCTGCTCATCTGCGTGAACGTGCCTTAGGCATGCTGCAAGGAGGCATGAGGACTGCAGATGTGGCCAGGGCAATAAATTGCAATGTCTGTACTGTGAGACACCTTAGACAGCGCTACAGGGAGACAGGACAGACAGCTGATCGTCCTCGCAGTGGCAGACCAAGTGTAACAACACCTGCACAGGATCGGTACATCTAAACATCACACCTGCGGGACACGTACAGGATGGCAACAACAACTGCCCGAGTTACACCAGGAATGCACAATCCCTCCATCAGTGCTCAGACTGTCCGCAATAGGCTGAGAGGCTGGACTGAGGGCTTGTAGGCCTGTTGTAAGGCAGGTCCTCACCAGACATCACCAAAAACAACGTCGCCTATGGGCACAAACCCACCGTCGCTGGACCAGACAGGACTGACAAAAAGTGCTCTTTACTGACGAGTCGCGGATTTGTCTCACCAGGGGTGATGGTCGGATTCGCGTTTATCGTCGAAGGAATGAGCGTTACACCGAGGCCTGTACTCTGGAGCGGGATACGATTTGGAGGTGGAGGGTCCGTCATGGTCTGGGGCGGTGTGTCACAGTATCATCGGACTGAGCTTGTTGTCATTGCAGGCAATCTCAACGCTGTGCGTTACAGGGAAGACATCCTCCTCCCTCATGTGGTACCCTTCCTGCAGGCTCATCCTGACGTGACCCTCCAGCATGACAATGCCACCAGCCATACTGCTCATTCTGTGTGTGATTTCCTGCAAGACAGGAATGTCAGTGTTCTGACATGGCCAGCGAAGAGCCCAGCTCTCAATCCCATTGAGCACGTCTGGGACCTGTTGGATCAGAGGGTGAGGGCTAGTGCCGTTCCCTCCCCAGAAATGTCCGGGAACTTGCAGGTGCCTTGGTGGAAGAGTGGGTTAACATCTCACAGCCAGAACTGGCAAATCTGGTGCAGTCCATGAGGAGGAGATGCACTGCAGTACTTAATGCAGCTGGTGGCCACACCAGATACTGACTGTTACTTTTGATTTTGACCCCCACTTTGTTCAGGGACACATTATTCCATTTGTAAGTCACATGTCTGTGAAACTTGTTCTTTTTATGTCTCAGTTGTTGAAACTTGTTATGTTCATACAAATATTTACACATGTTAAGTTTGCTGAAAATGAACGCAGTTGGCAGTGAGAGGACATTTCTTTATATAATATAACCAACTTTGAAAGCACCAGCTACAACTATTGTTTAAAAACCACCCATATTGTGCCATTGATATTAGAATGTTGGAAGCTTAACCATCGAATTCCATTTACTGGGGTAGCTATGTTTTTTAAATTTGTAACTTTGTGGCTATAGGCACCAAATTGCACACACACACTGCTAGAACAGGGTTTTAAAAAGATTTGTAGATTCAGGTCCGTCACAGAATTCACTCATCTTTTTCCAATACGGCTGCGAAACAACTCTGTGGTCTTATTGGCCAATTTCGCATGACCATACCTGTATGAAACATAATTGTAGTATGCCCAAAAATATCTTAATGTTAAGTGATGTAGAGTATGCAACCACATGAGCCAGGTGTGCCAGTTATAGAAGATTGCCACAATTCTGTGAATAATTGAATAATGTGCCCAAAGATCTGTCTGCATTTCTGAAGATGTTACCACAATTCTGTGAATAATCTGACATCTTTATATCTGGCTCATGTGGTTGTGTATTCAACATCACTAGGAACATATTAAGATGTTTTTGGGCATAAAACAATTACAATTCAAATGGGTAAGTCCACATTTAATTGTATGGTGGCCATATTAGGGGAAAAATGCTTCACAGTTACCCACCAGAGACATTTTTGGAACGTTCAGGTCAACATAAATTACCTTTGACCTCTCCAATGATATTATTAATGGGTTTAAGTGAGCAATAACTTGTTGTATACTGACCATTGTTTGTCATAGGGTAAAATCCCTATTGGGAAAATGTATGGGATGGAGGGATGAGAATGATAACACACAGAAAGCTACCATAGCAGTGCAGCAATCACACATTTTCCAACTCTAGGGACATAGCCCTTCAAAAAAATCACTTGGACATGGTTAGCCCAAGTGAGCCCCCCCCCCCCCCCTTGTCATAATGGTGAAAGGAGGATAGAAATTGTAAATGATGGAAGTTCAGACTACTGTTTCCTAATGATTAGAGGGCATTTTTCATCTAGGAATGTGTGAGGATAATGGTCAATAGCTGCAACCTGGTCTCAGAGCATTGTGTATTATTGTGTACATAAATCTGAGCCTCCAAGTATGAAATGTTACGTTTCATATGTATTCATTTGTGGATGTCCAGAATCCATTTCATATATGTTACACATTACAATTCATTTGTTACGAATTTGCAAAACATACAATATGTTACGAATTTGCAAAACGTATGTTACAAATTCTGGTTAGGTGCCAAACGTTAGCTAGCTTGCAATGTTAGCTAGGCTAGGGGTTAAGTTTAGGAGTTAGGTTAAAGGGTTAGCTAACATGCTATGTAGTTGTGAAGTAGTAAGTGGTTGAAAAGTAAAAATTACAAAGTTGTCTGTGATGAGATTCAAACTCGTAACCTTTGGGTTGCTCGACTTTTATATGCATACCCATCCACCCCGACCAACCACCCTACTTTTGTTTTTCCTTAAGTAACCATCTGTCTTACATAACGTAACATATCTTACTAAATGGAGTATATTGGATGTAAGTACATAATAATACGAAATGCTCTGAGACCAGGTTGACAATAGAGCTACACTCTGGAACACACACATATAGGTTGGCATAGACCACTCCAGTCCATCCCTCCCCCTTCTCCTGGCTGCTCTCTATCAGTGTGAACCATAGTACGATATTTTGAGTTCAGAGCGTTGGAGAAGGATGCAACCAACCCAAAGCGGTATTGTGAACAGGAGAAGAGACCAGAATAAGTTAACCGGGATGCATTATTTTTGAATGCGCCAATTTTCACACCGACACTTCGCCTGTCATTCAAGTTTGCTAGAAGAAGTTTAACCAATATTGTGCCATAATAAAAGATAACGGACGGATGGAAGGGGCTATTTTTGTCCGCTAAGACTCAAAGGGATAAAATAATGGAGACAACTCTGAAAGCAATAACGCGTTAAGCATTCAAGTGCTGCAGTGTTTATAAGAGCACAGAGGACAGGCAATTATCAATTTGGGTCAGTGAATGCTCGCTTATATACCATAGTCCAATGTTGTATGTGTGCAGAGGGAAATTGGAGCGAGCAAGCCTGTGCATCCGGATGGCAAGGTAGTCTATGCAAAATAATAGATAAACGCCCACTATCCAAAAGTATCCTTTCAAGGTAGCCTATTGGTAGGAATTTACGCTGAAAATCTGGACAATCGGTGCATATTCATTTGTCCGGGGTGGTGCCATTTGGAGAGTGGGTGGACAGTCGCCTTATCATCATGCAATGTCCCGTAATTGCTAGACACGTTTCAAACCAGAAACCTACATGTGGCCGCTGATGCACTTTAAACGCAAGACTAGAGAGGTCGACACATTGTATCCCCTCACACATTCCAACTACTGTGAGTGTTGTCTCTGGTTGATTGTTTTTGTTGTTGAAGTTTTTCCTTAGGTGTTTGCCCAAGTCACGCTATAGCTGTGCACTCCGAGGGATTTAGTGAACTTCGTTCGCACTCTTTGTCTAACTCGATTCCCCGTCCCTTCTTTTTTCGGGGGTAAAATGGCAGTAGAGAGCCAAGGAACAGGAATGGCTTTCGCGTTTTGGGACGGCTGTAATGGTTTGGGATTTATTTTTATTCTTCTTGTGGATTTACTGGGAATAACTGCAAGTAACATGGAACCTATTTATTGGAATACATTGAACAAGAGGTAAGTGGTTAAACTTTAATTTCACATAGGCTAGCATACCGTACTTTAGATTTGTTATACATTTCCCCCCAAAACACATTGCTGTCCGATTATGACTGACTGAATAGATAATGCAAAGGACACGGTTCCTTGACTGCCGATCAAAGCATGAAGAACAGTAGGTTATATTGGTGACATTGCATGCAGAGTGGCATTTGAAGACAGATATTAAATGCTTTACAATTACCACCTCATGGGGAACATACCTTTGGGACACTGAATTATTATTTTGTGAGCTTCGATTTCAGGTCTCGAATTTACATGGGTTCACTCAATATCCAACTGTAGACTAGACTAGCCTAGGCCTAGTTGTTGCTGGTGGAAGTGAGTGGTGGTGTGGATACTGACTTCGTTGGAGAGGATTACAGTCGAGGAAGACTGTGCCTGGAGTTTACTGGAAACCGGTCCTATTCAACAGATCGGTGTCCCTCCTATAGTTAAATATAGACCAGTGTAAAACCATAGCATACCCTTTCTGTCCATAGAGAGCAAGGAGATGGCAATGGGGTTGTTATGCGTGGAAATGCCTGTTTTTGGCAGACTGCTATTATGTCAGGGTTGCGTGAGAGAGGGAGTGGTCTTCACGCATGATTGCACCCTCATAAAAGGTCGCGTGCGTGTAGTCCGCACTATGAAAGCCATTGAGAACCTGGCCTGGATTTGTCCCACACTGTTAAAGCAAATTCCTCTTTTATCAAAGCTCAGACTCTCACATATTCTGGCAAGCATGCGGTAATTCCGCATCAATTCATTTGAAGATGTTTGGGGTTTAGCCCAATGCAAGTAGGGGGGTCCGGGTCATCCTCAATTAGCAACAAAATAGGAATTTCAACAGCTTAAATGCATGGATTTGGTGCACATTGAGATGAACGTTGAGATATGAGAGAAAATATTTTTCAGGTAACTTGCACCTTCCCACCTACCACAGCAGGCACTTCCAGTACTCAATTACAATAGCTACTGTGGGTCTCTACACTGGAGTACATACATCTACAGTGTATTGCCAAAAACTACCATACCACTCAACAACTTCAAACATACTCTGACCTGGCCAACGAGCCAAACTGATTGAAGAATCCCACAGTAACCTAACCCCCCCCCCCCCCCCCCCCCCCACACACACACACACACCCTCACACACACACACACACACAGAGAGACACTTAACAGTAATTAGAATCCATAGAGCAGCTTTAAGTGGTAGTCTACTTTCTCTTTGTTGTCTGTTGCTGTCTCTTTTGTCTAGTCCTCTCCTGGTTAAGTGTCAAAGTAAACAATTGTTTTAATAGTAATTTCACAGGCTTTTTCACCTCACCTGATAATTCTTTGTTAACCATGTTTGACCTTTTCACTATTTGTATTTCACCTGTTATAATCTGTACAAGTAAATACAACTAATTAGAATGTATAGATCAGCTAGAAGGGAATACAGTCTCTGTGCTCAACCCACCTCTGTTCTCTCTCCATCTGCCCTCTTCTGTCACTTTCTCTGTCTTGTCTGTTACTGTCTCGTGTAGGGTTGGGTGGTTATTTATTTATATACTCAACAAAATTATAAACGCAACATGCATCAATTTCAATGATTTTATGGAGGTACAGTTCATAAGGAAATCAGTCAATTTAAATAAATTCATTTGGCCCTAATCTATGAATTTCACATGACTGGCAGGAGCGCAGCCATGGGTGGGCCTGGGAGGGCATAGGCCCACCCACTTGGGAGCCAGGACCAACCAATCAGAATGAGTTTTTCACCACAAAAGGGCTTTATTACTGATAGAAATACCCCTTAGTTTCATCAGCTGTCTGGGTGGCTGGTCTCAGATGATCCCGCAGGTGGAGAAGTCGGGTGTGGAGGTCCTAGGCTAGCGTCGTTACACGTGGGCTGCGGTTGTGAGGCCGGTTGGACCTACTGCCAAATTCTGTAAAATGACGTTGGAGGTGGCTTATGGTAGAGAAATTAACATTAAATTCCGTGGCAACAGCTCTGGTGGACATTCCTGCAGTCAGCATGCCAATTGCGCACTCCCTCAAAATTGAGACATCTGTGGCATTGTGTTGTGTGACAAAATTGCACTCTTAAATGTGCAAATTGCACATTTTACAGGTGGCCTTCTATTGTCCCCAGCACCTGTGTAATGATCATGCTGTTTTAATAAGCTTCTTGATATGCCGCACATGTCAGGTGGATGAATTATCTTCGCGAAGGAGAAATGCCCTCTAACAAGGATGTTAACAAATTTGTGCACAATATTTGAGAGAAATAAGCTTTTTGTGCGAATGGCACATTTCGGAGATCTTTTATTTCAGCACAGGAAACATTGGGACCAACAATTTACATATTGTGTTTATTTTTTTATTCAGTGTGTGTATACAAAAAAAAAATGTAATGCTTTTTTTTTAATGCTTTTTTTTAACGCACAAAACCATTTAGGCAACATGGATCCTGATCCAGGAGGGTATTGAATGTCTCTTATCTGGGTACCAGTCTTTTTAGCTAACATGCCACGTGATGTCACTGCCAAAGAGACTGGCCTTAAGGCAATCTCAACGTTCAATATGCAGCTGGTTTTACGGAGGAGTTGCTCATTGGTTGTTGGAAATAACATTTATTTTCCATGACAACATGTGGAACCTCAAATAGAATTATAAAGTCAAAAACAAACATTTAGCTTTTAGATAGACAAGTTGTTTTATTTTTAGAAAATCTTTTTGAGGTTGGAATTGCAGGATGTATTTAGTTTGAGAATTTAGACGTGAGTTCGCAACTTTTGACAGACTGGTTTTGTCTGGACAAACCAAAACCACATACCAACGTGTTCTGTGGAGAACAAGTTCCTGTATTTGGATAATTGTTTTGATTGGAGTATAGCTTTTTGGGCCCTCCGAGTGGCGCATCGGTCTAAGGCACCGCATCTTATCTCTTGTCTGGTGTTCCTCCATCATATCCTACTCTCCTGTTGCTGTCTCTGTCTTGTCTGGTGTCCCTCCATCATATCCTACTCTCCTGTTGCTGTCTCGTCTGGTGTCCCTCCATCATATCCTACTCTCCTGTTGCTGTCTCTGTCTTGTCTGGTGTCCCTCCATCATATCCTACTCTCCTGTTGCTGTCTCGTCTGGTGTTCCTCCATCATATCCTACTCTTCTGTTGCTGTCTCTGTCTTGTCTGTGTGAGTGAGTGTGTGGGGTTAGGGATGGCAGGGGGCTTCTGACATCTAAAGCAGAGTCGTGTATGCTTGGTAAACGACTGTAAACCATTCTGAGTGCAGTCTGTCATCGCTCCAGGGGAAGTTGTTGTACAACTCTCCCCCTCAAATGGGCATTAAAAATTCATCCTTCACAGACTGCTCAATATTTAATGAATCGTCTGCTAATTGGCTGAGGATAAAAGCCTGCTTAACTGGGCTAAGCGTTTCAGATTAAAACATTTTAAAGATTGGGAAAAGAAAGGAAACACCGATACACAGTGTCAGGAGACTGAGCTCTCTGCATCTTCACATGGTCATCCTTATTACCCCCTTACACTGCCTTACATAGCCAGAGTGTTACACCCCCAGAGTAGGAGTGCATGTGATTTGTGTATGAGAAAGGAGTAAGTGTGTGTTTTATTTGCTTGTGTATTTTTTTGTTTGTGAATGTTGTTCCCAGGGGTGTGGGTATTGTTGTTGGTCTGTGTGTGTGTGTGTGTGTGTCCATTCCCAATCAGTCACTCAGCATCTGACTCAGTTGGGGTGTTTAGGGGCGAGCAAGATGAAAGATCATTGTGTGAGCAAACACTTGAGTTGAGAGAGAATCAATGTGGTCGAGCGAGCAGAGGACGGGTCCCGCAAACGCAGGCCAGCGTGGTGCACGCAAATTAAACTTGAGAGCTTGCGAGTATGACTTTGAGCGAACAGAACTGCATTGTCGCATGCAATAAATTAATTGGAGAGCAGGGATTTTTATTCCCCTGACTACATGTCAAGACTCAAATGACTGCACTCACAAATACGCTGCATCCCCACACGGATGTCTCCTCCCCATTTAACCCCAATTTTCCAGTTTGCTCTCAAATCCACCTTGCGCTCAGAACTTCATACTATCGTTTTAAAACAGCAAAATTCTACCCAATGAACATATTGTGTAGCAGTCTACTGAAAAGCAATTGGTCATGTTTTTGGATCAATCACGAATGCTCTAACCAGATTTTAGAGGTTTCCATAAGGTTAGGGTTAAACGTGCTACACATAGGGTTTATTTTTGCATTGTAATTTCAGAAAATGTGCATAATATATCTGCAGTAATAATGGAGTGATAGTATTACTTACCCGCCAGTGTTGTGATTCGCTGATATTCGCCTATTGATTTCTCCCCCCGGAGTGGCATCAAAATTAGTCTGACTATGTGGCTGTGTTATCTAGTGGAAATCGCTTTGTCATCTCCAAAACCGCTTTTTGAAGCTGGTGGACCCAAACCAAAACTTTTGGTTTGGGTCCACCAGCTTCAAACAGCTGTAAAAATGATTTATTTTTATTGAAAATATATTTTACAGTGATTTAGATACAATATTCAGTGCTTGATCTCTCACAAAATCTGACATTGAGCAAACAGTGTAGAATTTTTGCAACCAGGAAATGACAGAGCGATTCCACTAGATAACACAGCCATAAAGTCAAAACAGCTTTCCCATTTTGACAACAGATGCCACTCCGGCAAGAGAAATCAATAGGCAAATATCACAGCCAATCACAACACTGGCAGATAAGTTATATTGTTAAACACTACAATTCCAATATTACTGCAGATATATTATCGACATTTTTGGAAATTAGAATGCACAAATGAATTTAAAAAAATTGTAACACCTTTTATGTTTAGGTTTAAAATCAGATTAAATAGGCAGGGTTAATGACTTTGGCTGTGGTAACTGGTGACCACCTATTTTTGAGCACAGAAGAGGAAAGGGTGAACGATGGCTGACAATAAAGAGGTAAGTTTTATCGTTTTTCAGTAGAGAAACTAATAAACCAACTAGCTTAGCTAATCAACTATCATTTCAATTTTGAAGTAGGTAGTTATTTGATATTGTTTTAAAAGCAGGTTATTAGGTTAACGATAGTAGGTAGGAAGCTAACGTTTAACTTTGTGGTTTAACCATAGATGGTTTCGTTTTCTATACCGTCTCTGGTTTAACTTAGAGCATTGTAAGTAAGTCAACGAGGGGTTTAGTAGAGGAAGAGGACTTGGAAGAGTAGTATGACTGGGAAGGAGTGGCAGAAGAGCGGGGAGAGGCATGGTGAGAACAGACCACTGAAGTATAAGAACAGACAGTGAGGACTCACTGTGGAAGAGGGCTATGATTGAGGAGGGGAAGTCGAGAGGTCAGGCTCCGAACCAAATAATAGCTAATATTGTAAAACGCTAAGCGCATACTTTAAAATGATTTGAATAGATTTGATCACTTTTAATCTGTCAGCTTTTGTGCAGTTACAATAAATGAGAATGACGTCAAAAACAATTCTCTCTCCATACCTCTTTCCATGCAGGTCCACTGTCACTAATATGTGGTGGTGAAGTCCCAATGGGCACAGACGTCAATTCAACGTCTATTCCACGTTGGTTCAGCGTAATTTAATTGAAATGACGTGGAAACAACGTTGATTAAACCAGTGTGTGCCAAGTGGGGTTGTTCTTTGCTCAGCTGACAGACCAGAGATACAGGAGCCCATTCGGTTCCAAGTTGCTTACCATGGCTCTCCTCTACGTACAGCATTCTGGGGACTTCCAGCAGGTAACTATGACATCCACTAATCACTCCCGTAACTTAATCATTAGTGGTACTGAGACTTCCTCGAATTTCTTTGAAACTGTATGAAGGCATTGTGCATAGGACATTTGTCACAGAGAGGATGATGACCAGATGGTTCTATTCGGAGGATGGGTATACTGAATGTATGTGATAGTCATTGCTAAATATGAGTTGTGTAAATAAGGGATAAAGTGAAAACCTATAGGAGGATAGCGCTCTACGAGGAGGGTTGGGAATGAAATGACAGCAGGCTGTTCAATACTGAGCCATACTGACTGACGTGTCGTGGATTGGTACAGTTTGGCTCAATCCAGTCCCAAATCATGTGCGATCACTTATTTGGCTAAATGATTATCCATAGTTGCCTCTTGATACAGCCACAGCAGTCATAAAATGGACTGTTACCTTGAACTCCAATTGAACTCTGTCTATGACATTTCCCAACCTCTTATTTTCCTTTCTCTCTCACTCCAGTTGCTCTCAGGAGATGGTCAGTGTGCGTAGAGAGAACCTTGTTTGACCAGGTGGAGTCAGGCTTCTACATCATCGCCCTGGACCACTACACCAACAAGGCAGAGGACACCAACTTTGGACCAGTGAGTCACTAACTCATCTTATGCCTTACACAACTCAGCACATACACTGTAGAAAACATTAGGAACACCTGCTCTTTCCATGACATGCAGTTGAAGTCTGAAGTTTACATACACTTAGGTTGGAGTCATTAAAACTAGTTTTTCAACCACTCCACAAATTTCTTGTTAACAAACTAACATTTTGGCAAGTCGGTTAGGACATCTACTTTGTACATGACACAAGTAATTTTTCCAACAATTTTTTAGACAGATTATTTCACTTATAACTGTATCATAATTCCAGTTGGTCAGAAGTTTACGTACGCCAAGTTGACTGTGCCTTTAAACAGCTTGGAAAATTCCAGAAAATTATGTCATGGCTTTAGAAGCTTCTGATAGGCTAATTGACATAATTTGAGTCAATTCGAGGTGTACCTGTGGATGTACAGTGAGGGAAAAAAGTATTTGATCCCCTGCTGATTTTGTACGTTTGCCCACTGACAACGAAATGATCAGTCTATAATTTTAATGGTAGGTTTATTTGAACAGTGACAGACATAATAACAAAAAAATCCAGAAAAACGCATGTCAAAAATTTTATAAATAGATTTGCATTTTAATGAGGGAAATAAGTATTTGACCCCCTCTCAATCAGAAAGATTTCTGGCCCCCAGGTGTCTTTTATACAGGTAACGAGCTGAGATTAGGAGCACACTCTTAAAGGGAGTGCTCCTAATCTCAGTTTGTTACCTGTATAAAAGACACCTGTCCACAGAAGCAATCAATCAAATTCCAAACTCTCCACCATGGCCAAGACCAAAGAGCTCTCCACGGATGTCAGGGACAAGATTGTAGACCTACAGAAGGCTGGAATGGGCTACAAGACCATCGCCAAGCAGCTTGGTGAGAAGGTGACAACAGTTGGTGCGATTATTCGCAAATGGAAGAAACACAAAAGAACTGTCAATCTCCCTCGGCCTGGGGCTCCATGCAATATCTCACCTCGTGGAGTTGCAATGATCATGAGAACGGTGAGGAACCAGCCCAGAACTACACGGGAGGATCTTGTCAATGATCTCAAGGCAGCTGGGACCATAGTCACCAAGAAAACAATTGGTAACACACTGCGCCATGAAGGACTGAAATCCTGCAGCGCCCGCAAGGTCCCCCTGCTCAAGAAAGCACATATACATGCCCGTCTGAAGTTTGCCAATGAACATCTGTATGATTGAGGACAACTTGTTGAAAGTTGTGGTCAGATGAGACCAAAATGGAGCTCTTTGGCATCAACTCAACTCGCCGTGTTTGGAGGAGGAGGAATGCTGCCTATGACCAAGAATACCATCCCCACCGTCAAACATGGAGGTGGAAACATTATGCTTTGGGGGTGTTTTTCTGCTAAGGGGACAGGACAACTTCACCGCATCAAAGGGACGATGGACGGGGCCATGTACCTCCTTCCCTCAGCCAGGGCATTGAAAATGGGTCGTGGATGGGTATTCCAGCATGACAATGACCCAAAACACACAGCCAAGGCAACAAAGGAGTGGCTCAAGAAGAAGCACATTAAGGTCCTGGAGTGGCCTAGCCAGTCTTCAGACCTTAATCCCATAGAAAATCTGTGGAGGGAGCTGAAGGTTCGAGTTGCCAAACGTCAGCCTCGAAACCTTAATGACTTGGAGAAGATCTGCAAAGAGGAGTGGGACAAAATCCCTCCTGAGATGTGTGCAAACCTGGTGGCCAACTACGAGAAACGTCTGATCTCTGATTGCCAATAAGGGTTTTGCCACCAAGTACTAAGTCATGTTTTGCAGAGGGGTCAAATACTTATTTCCCTCATTAAAATGCAAATTATTTTATAACATTTTTGACATGCGTTTTTCTGGATTTTTGTTGTTATTGTCTCTCACTGTTCAAATAAACCTACCATTAAAATTATAGACTGATCATTTCTTTGTCAGTGGGCAAACGTACAAAATCAGCAGGGTATCAAATACTTTTTTCCCTCACTGTATTTCAAGGCCTACCTTCAAACTCAGTGCCTCTTTGCGTGACATCATGGGAAAATCAAAAAATTGAGGACCTCCAAGTCTGGTTCATCCTTGGGAGCAATTTCCAAACGCCTGAAGGTACCACGTTCATCTGTACAAACAATAGTACGCAAGTATTAACACCATGGGACCACGCAGCCGTCAAACCGCTCAGGAAGGAGACGCGTTCTGTCTCCTAGAGATGAACGTACTTTGTTGCGAATAGTGCAAATCAATCCCAGAACAGCAAAGGACCTTGTGAAGTTGCTGGAGGAAACGGGTACAAAAGTATCTATATCCACAGTAAAAACGAGAATTATATCGCCATAACCTGAAAGGCCGCTCAGCAAGGAAGAAGCCACTGCTCCAAAACCTCCATAAAAAAGCCAAACTACAGTTTGCAACTGCACATGGGGACAAATATCGTACTTTTTGGAGAAATGTCCTCTGGTCTGATGAAACGAAAATAGAACAGTTTGGCCATAATGACCATCGTTATGATTGGAGGAAAAAGGGGGAGGCTTGCAAGCCGAAGAACACCATCCCAACTGTGAAGCACGGGGATGGCAGCATCATTTTGGGGTGCTTTGCTGCAGGAGGGACTGGTGCACTTCACAATATAGATGCCATTATGAGGGAGGAAAATTGTCGATATATTGAAGCAACATCTCAAGACATCAGTCAGGAAGTTAAAGCTTGGTCGCAAATGGGTCTTCCAAATGGACAATGACCCCAAGCATACTTCCAAAGTTGTGGCAAAATGGCTTAAGGACAACAAAGTCAAGGTATTGGAGTGGCCATCACAAAGCACTGACCAATCCTGTAGAACATTTGTTTGCAGAACTGAAAAACGTGTGTGAGCAAGGAGGCCTACAAACCTGACTCAGTTATACCAGCTCTGTCAGGAGGAATGGGCCAAAATTCACCCAACCTATTGTGGGAAGCTCGTGGAAGGCTACCCAAAACGTTTGACAAGTTAAACAATTTAAAGGCAATGCTACCAAATGAGTATATGTAAACTTCTGACCCACTGGGAATGTGATGAAAGAAATCAAAGCTGAAATAAATCATTCTCTCTACTATCATTCTGACATTTCAAATTCTTAAAATAAAGTGGTGATCCTAACTGACCTAAGACAGGGAATTTTTACTAGGATTAAATGTCAGGAATTGTGAAACTGAGTTTAAATGTATTTGGCTAAGGTGTATGTAAACTTCAGACTTCAACTGTATACTGACCAGGTGAAAGCTATGATCCCTTGTTGATGTCACTTATTAAATCCACTTCAATCAGTATAGATGAAGGGGAGTGTAACGGCTTTCTTCCTGGGATGAAGGAGAGGACCAAAATGCAGCGCGGTTAGTGTGCAACATGATTTAATAAAGAAGAGACAATAACGTGAACACTATACAAAATACACAATAACAAATGTGAAAACCGAGACAGTCCTATCTGGTGCAGAACACAAAGACAGAAGACAACCACCCACAATCCCCAACACAAAACAAGCCACCTATATATGATTCTCAATCAGGGACAACGATTGACAGCTGCCTCTGATTGAGAACCATATTAGGCTGAACACAGAAACAGACAAACTAGACACACAACATAGAATGCCCACCCAGCTCACGTCCTGACCAACACTAAACAAGCAAAACACACAAGAACTATGGTCAGGACGTGACAGGGAGACAGGTTAAAGAAGGATTTTTAAGCCTTGAGACAATTGAGATTTTTTTATTTTTTTTATTTCACCAGGTAGGCCAGTTGAGAACAAGTTCTCATTTACAACTGCGACCTGGCCAAGATAAAGCAAAGCAGTGCAACAAAAACAACAGAGTTACAAATGGGATAAACACGTACAGTCAATAACACAATAGAAAAGTCTATGTACGGTGTGTGCAAACTTCCGAGAAGTTCCGAGACATGGATTGTGTATGTGTGCCATTGAGGGTGAATGGGCAAGACAAAAGATTTTAATGCCTTTTAATGGGGTATGGTAGTAGGTGCCAGGCGCACCATTTTAGTGTAAGAACTGCAACGCTGCTGGGTTTTTCACACTCAACAGCTTCCTGTGTGAATCAAGAATAGTCCACCACCCAAAAAACATCCAGCCAACTGTGGGAAGCATTGGATTAAACATGGGCCAGCATCCCTGCGGAACACTTCGACACCTTGTAGAGTCCATGTCCCGATGAATTGAGGCTGATCTGAGGGCAAAAGGGGTGCAACTCAATTTTAGGAAGGTGTTCCTAATGTTCTAAAACCCCATTGGAAGAGACTACCCAAGGGTTCCTCGCCTCAGATCTCCTCCAATGGCTCTTCAGAAGAATGCGAGTGGAGAGGAAGTGAGGAGTTGAGCAGGGATGAATGGGGACAGAGCTCATGTCATTGTTTTAGGTGGAATCTTATGTTGAATGATACATGTATTATGTTTGCACTTATCTTTGTTCCACTTGTGCTCTTTTCACAGATGGCTCTGGCTTGCTGATAACATCTGATCTGATGAGACTCCCGATGCGATTTGACTTCTGTATTACTGACTGGATTCAATAAAACTTCATTTGAGATTCTGTAATTGATAGAAAGTGGTAGTTCCCAATCAGGCAATTACTATAAAACAAATCTGTTTTCCTCAGTGCAATGTTTGGTGAATGCATGGCATTGTTTTGTTCTCAGTCCTCCTTTTGAATGCTGTGTGTACTGATTCAGTTCTAAACGACCTTTGAGTCCATCCTCACCTCTTCCATTACTGCAATGAATTGTCCGGTCTGCTGAGAGGATCATTGGCTACCACCTGCTCTCCATCGCGGTACTGCATAACTCCAAGGCAAGGAAGCATGCAGGAAAGATCATCGCTGACCTCTTCCACCCCCTCTGGCAAACGGTTCAGGTCAATCACGATCTCCCACCACCTGAACCATTTCAACCGGCCACCTGGTTCACAATGATCCTCTTATCCGCATGGACTTTGCACTATTCATCCACCGACTATGCACCCTGCACTATTCATCCACCGACTATGCACCCTGCACTATTCATCCCAGACCTGCACGACTCTTACATGCATCATTTAGGATGTAGCTTATAGTTCAGTCTGTAGTTTTTTTAGCTTAGTGTTCATACTGTATGTGGATCTGTGGAAATTCTGTGTGTATAATGTCTTTATATTATGTTTATTGTGGTAGCACCGTTTCACAGTTTGAGGAAGCACATTTTCACCATAAAAAATGCACATTTATAATAAAGCATTCTGTGCATCTAGCATTGCATTTGCAGACTTATGTAAGATAGCCTACTATTCCTAATGTGATGAGTAGATAAGTCATAATTTAGGCTAATAATATAACAAAAACTACTGTTCAATGCATGGCGTAGTGGCATATAGTAGGCCTAGGCTTTATCAGATACATTTCTTCTCGTTTTCATAAACACATTTCATGCAATTCTACTACACTTGATATGAGACATTAGATTAATATTTTTTAATACGACAAAAATTACAGGGTAGTATAGGCCTATAGGCTACTGCTGACCCTGACAAACAGATCAATAATAACAACATTGTCTGCAACCATCTAATCTACAGTAAGCCTATGAAAAAGGGAAACACACATTTTACAGGCCTACCGTTTGGAAAGCAAACACCTACTGCTGAAAAGAGAAGGCTAATCTGTCTGTAGAGGATTTCAAAAATATTCTCAACAGTTTTTGAGCGATTTTGATTGAACAACGCTGTTTTTCAAAGTAGCTTATCTTGAGATATTGGCAAGAGCGCATTTGGCCATCACCGGTGAGTAGCCTATGCTTCATCTTCATCATTGTGTGAGTCAGTGTCACTAGAACGTTTATTTTGTAGCCTATCTCATTCACACCCCTGAGTCAAAACATGTTAGAATCACCTTTGGCAGCGATTACAGCTGTGAGTCTATCTGGGTAAATCTTTAAGAGCTTTGCACACCTGGATTGTACAATATTTACACATGATTCTTTTTAGAATTCTTCATGCTCTGTCAAGTTGGTTGTTGATCATTGCCGATTTAAGTCAAACTATCTAGGCCACTCGGGACATTCAACGTTGTCTTGGTAAGCAACTCCAGTGTAGATTTAGTCTTGTGTTTTAGGTTATTGTCCCCTGCTGAAGGGGAATTTGTCACCCGGTGTATGTTGGAAAGCAGACTGAACCAGGTTTCCTCTAGGATTTTGCCTGTGCTTAGCTATATTCCATTTATTTGTATCCTAAAAAACCTCCCTAGTCCTTGCCGATGACAAGAATACCCTTAACATGACGCAGCCAACACCATGCTTGAAAATATGAAGAACGGTACTCAAATGTAACACTTTGTATTTCTGGACATAAAGTTCATTTATTTCCCACATTTTTTACAGTTTTACTTTAGTGCCTTATTGCAAACAGGATGCATGTTTTGTAATATTTGTATTCTGTACAAGCTTGCTTTTTTTCACTCTGTCATTTCGGATAGTATCGTGGAGTAACTACAATGTTGTTGATCCATCCTTAGGAAAAAACTATCACAGCCATTAAACTCTGCAACTGTTTTAAAGTCAACATTGGTTTCATGGTGACATCCCTGAGCAGTTTCCTTCCTCTCTGGCAACTGAGTTAGGAAAGATACCTGTATCTTTGTAGTGACTGGGTGTATTGATTCACCGTCCAAAGTGTAATTAATAACTTCACCATGCTCAAAGGGATATTCAATGTCTGCTATTTTTTTGAACCCATCTACCAATAGGTGCCCCTTTTTGCGAGGCATTGGAAAACGCCCCTGGTCTTTTTTGAATCTGTGTTTGAAATTCACTGCTTGACACAGGGACCTTACATATACAGTTGAAGTCTGAAGTTTACATACACCTTAGCCAAATACATTTAAACTCAGTTTTTCACAATTCCTGACATTTAATCCAAGTAAAAATACCCTGTCTTAGGTTAGTTAGTATCACCACTTTATTTTAAGAATGTGAAATGTCAGAATAATAGTAGAGAGAATGATTTATTTCAGCTTTTATTTCTTTCATCACATTCCCAGTGGGTCAGAAGTTTACATATACTCAATTAGTATTTGGTAGCGATGCCTTTAAATTGTTTAACTTGGGTCAAACGTTTCGGGTAGCCTTCCACAAGCTTCCCACAATAAGTTGGGTGAATTTTGGCCCATTACTCCTGACAGAGCTGGTATATTGGAGTCAGGTTTGTAGACCTCCTTGCTCACACACGCTTTTTCAGTTCTGCCCACAAATCTTCTATAGGCTTGAGGTCAGGGCTTTGTGATGGCCACTCCAATACCTTGACTTTGTTGTCCTTAAGCCATTTTGCCACAACTTTGGAAGTATGCTTGGGGTCATTGTCCATTTGGAAGACCCATTTGCGACCAAGCCTTAACTTCCTGACTGATGTCTTAAGATGTTGCTTCAATATATCTACATAATAAATTTGTCTCCCTTCCTCCTTCATCTATTTTGTGAAGTGCACCAGTCCCTCCTGCAGCAAAGCACCCCCTCAACATGATGCTGCCACCCCCGTGCTTCACGGTTGGGAGGGTGTTCTTCGGCTTGCAAGCCTCCCCATTTTTCCTCCAAACATAACGATGCTCATTATGGCCAAACAGTTCTATTTTTGTCAGACCAGAGGACATTTCTCCAAAAGGTACAATCTTTGTCCCCATTTGCAGTTGCAAACCGTAGTCTGGCTTTTTTATGGCGGTTTTGGAGCAGTGGCTTCTTCCTTGCTGAGCGGCCTTTCAGGTTATGTCGATATAGGACTCGTTTTACTGTGGATATACTTTTGTACCTGTTTCATCCAGCATCTTCACAAGGTCCTTTGCTGTTGTTCTGGGATTGATTTGCACTTTTCGCACCAAAGTACGTTCATCTCTAGGAGACAGAACGCGTCTCCTTCCTGAGTGGCATGACGGCTGCGTGGTCCCATGGTGTTTATACTTGCGTACTATTGTTTGTACAGATGAACGTGGTACCTTCAGGCATTTGGAAATTGCTCCCAAGGATGAACCAGACTTGTGGAGGTCTACAATTTGTTTTCTGAGGTCTTGGCTGATTTCTTTTGATTTTCCCATGATATCAATTAAAGAGGCACTGAGTTTGAAGGTAGGCCTTGAAATACATCCACAGGTACACCTCCAATTGAATCAAACGATGTCAGAAGCTTCTAAAGCCATGACATAATTTTCTGGAATTTTCCAAGCTGTTTAAAGGCACAGTCAACTTACTGTATGTAAACTTCTGACCCACTGGAAGTGAATTATGTGAATTATAAGTGAAATAATCTGTCTGTAAACAATTGTTGGACAAAATTACTTTTGTCATGCACAAAGTAGATGTCCTAACCGATTTGCGAAAACTGTAGTTTGTGAACAAGAAATTTGTGGAATGGTTGAAAACTAGTTTTAATGACTCCAACCTAAGTGTATGTAAACTTCCGACTTCAACTGTAACTGTATGTGTGAGATACAGAGATGAGGTAGTCATTAAAAATAATTTTGAACACTATTATTGCACACAGAGTGAGTCCATGCAACTTATTATGTGACTTGTTAAGCACATGTTTACCCCTGAACTTATTCAGGCTTGCCATAACGAAGGGGTTGAATACTTATTGACTTAAGACATTTCAGCTTTTCGTTTTAAATGAATACAAAAAAAATTCTAAAAACATAATTCCACTTTGACATTATGGGGTATTGTGTGTCAGCCAGTGACACAAAATGTCAATGTAATAAATCTTTAATTCAGGCTGTAACACAAGAAAATGTGGAAAAAATCAAGGGGTGTGAATACTTTCTGAAGACACTATATAACCTAAATATGGAGCACAGAATTTAAAAAGACAGATAAAACTTAATTTAGCCAATAAAAATGTTTCCAATATTTAAAGATTTGGTTTGGAGTCATAAATAGTCCACAATAATAACAATGATATACAATAATAAAATGATAAAGCAAATTATTATAAATAAGAAAAAATAGAGAATTTGCAATGCAATTCCAAATCAAATGTTTATCGTCACATGCGCTGAATACAACCTTACCGTAAGTAAGTATTTCACCTGTTGCGCATGTGAAAAATAACATTTTATTTGATTTGGAATTATATTCTACCTGAATAGCATGCTGCACAGTAGACTGCATTTGGCCATTTGTGTGGTATTAAAAAATATTCTGCTAATGTCTTCTACCATGTTAATGACGTTGAATTGCATGAAATGCGTTTATAAAAGGCAACAAAAAACTATCTACATGCACATTTTTTGGGTCCATGTGTGGAAATCCTAAAAACATAACTGCTCAACTGTATGCCACTATGCAAATGCGATTAAAGATGCATGCAATGATTTGTTATAAAGGGGATCCCCCCAACTCAAGCCTCTTCCTGCGTCTATGGATCTGTGATAATGACGTTCTGCTCGCTCAAAGTCACACTTGCATGCTCTCAAGTTGAGTTTGTGCTCTCAACTAGCCAGTGCACCCGCTGGACCCATCCCCTGCTCCCTCGACCACATTGTTTTCTCTTAACTCAGTGTTTGCTCATGCAATATGATGTTTCATCTTGTTCGTGTGCACCATCTCGCACCAGTTCAACTTTGGAATCGGATTTGACTCCATAAGACTCGCCTTGTTTACACATCCAGTGGTGAGGAACAATCCACCCTGTCCTATACTCCTGTGACACCCGGGCCTGGCTCCACGAGGGGACAAAAGGGGTCTTCGCCCCTTCAGTTGAAACTTGTGCCACCTCAGTTTAAGTTTTATGTCTCTATATAAAAATAGCAAAATGAAAATGATTGAATGACAGTATCTCCACTGCGCTGTATCAGCACTATAGACAGAGCGCACGGTGGAGTGTGTGTTTGTGTGTTGGGGACTATGGAAAGCCACTGGATGGTTATGTATGACTCCTTTGTTTTTCTATAAAAAGCGGGGGGGAAACGCTGCTTATCTGTGGTAGGCTACAAGAATAGCATTGTAGGCAACGTGAATAGCATTGTAGGCTACGTGAATAGCGTTGTAGGCTACATGAATAACATTGTAGGCTACGTGAATAACGTTGTAGGCTATGTGAATACCGAGATATATGCCTCCGCCTGTAATATTGGATTTGGATATATAAGGATGGGGTCAAGTCAAGTTTAGCCTGCAGTTAAAGCTGCTTCACTCACACCCCACCACTACAAAGTTTAGTTAGCTGTAAAAGGCGTTAGTGTTATTAGCGCTAACCAGCTAATATGCCACTGCCGCGATGCGCCGCCAAGATAATGGCTCAACAGCCCAATCCACCCCGACTATCCCTGACAATCTTGGAACAGAGGAGCCAGCCCAGGTTTGTACCCTAGTCACAGGTTTTCTGTCTAAAAAGTTCATTTAATAGCAACCAGTTTATAGGAAGAGAGTGGCTGGAATTCTCAGTTACTGCAGATGCTGCATTTTAGTTCCCATGTCAAACGTTCTGTGTTGGGTCCAGTGCTAATACAGACAAGGCCTTCACCCAAGCTGGGTATTCTAACTGGAAGCATGCTATTGATGGAATCAAAGGATTCGCTAGGCACACATGAAGCAAGGAGCTTTTGAAATGCACTGCACTGTGGAAAGAAAAATCAGTTGTATTCGGCTGCATTCACATTGGCAGTTTGTAATAGGTGATTTACCCTATCTATCTTGTAGCCTATATTCATTACCAAAATGGCCTTGCTTTAGTGTGTAGGGCGCTGTCCACTGAGCTGACACAGTGCAGTGGAGATGGGTTGCAGATTTTGCGCCAACCTGTCACTTCCAAAGCACTCAATGATCTCAGAGTCTCAGCATTTTAACTTTATGTTTATTGTGGTATATAATTCCAATGCAAGAACCCCCCAAAATTGTGCCCCCTCACCGATTTCAACTGTCCCCTTAGTCACTTTATCCTGGCGCCAGGTCTGGTGACACCTCCCTCTCTGACAGCAGTGTGTGTGTGTGTGTGTGTGTGTGTGTGTGTGTGTGTGTGTGTGTGTGTGTGTGTGTGTGTGTGTGTGTGTGTGTGTGTGTGTGTGTGTGTGTGTGTGTGTGTGTGTGTGTGGGTGTGTTTGGTTTACTATGAGTGTCTGGGTGTGTCTGTGTTAGGCCTGTGTGTTTTCCAGTCTAAATATTTAACAGATAAATCGTTTAGATTGGGGAGATTAAACAGTGTCAAATGAAGAGGGGCAATGGAAAGTGCAGTGGGTATGTTGTGAATGTGTGTGAATGGGTGAGCTGTCTGTATATGGGCAAACTTGCAGTGAAATGCTGCTTGTGAGACAAAACTAAAGTTTTCCATAGTCTTGTGAAAGTGACTTTGGAAAAAGCACCAAATGGGCTGTACCACTTGACCTCGGATTAGGGGTGTGCGAGTAAGGGAGGATAATCCTACACAACACAACACACACCCAGCCCTCTTGTGGAGTGCTCCACTGTCAGTCAGACAACAAAGCAGTCTGTGAGGGGATTACTCTCTCTCTCTTTCGCTCTCCTCTCTCTCTCTCCTTCCCTCTGTCATCTCTTCATTAGTGGATTCACCCTTTCATCACTTACTCAGTAGCTCGATCTCTCCGTGTATCCTCTTTTTTCCCTATCAACCACTTTCTCGTCCTTCATCACGTTCCGTTGAAATGTGAACAAATTTGTGGGGAATGTTACCACTGTTGTTACCTGAGATCAGGGACAGCGACAGAGCTATCTGGAACTGATTTATTATTAACACATGACCAGTGAGAATGTTACCAGTCAGAAAAGGGACTAGTGGTGGAAGCTGCATTTGGAGTGTTGATTGGGATTCTTGGCAGAAGATTAATCTGCTGAAATCTCTTCAGTAATCCAGTGGTTTCAATAAATCTTGCCTAAGGATATGGACAGGAATCCGTTAAAGGGTGCATGACATAAAGGGCGTTTCTCCCTTTCACATGTTTGGTACGGGTATGGCTTACCTCCACACACTAACATTTGCTTTCTTCATTTTACACACCCTCGTAGCTACCTGCCAGTATTATTTTCAAATCCCCTTTCACCGTCCTTCTCATTTTTAATTTTCTGTTTCAAAGGTGCTTCCCTGGCAGGCCATCAAAGCCTTGGCAGAGCATGAGAGCGTGCTGTGGAGAATGGAGTAATTGCAGTCTTAAGATTGCACTGATGATGGTTTCACTGTGAGGTGGTGGGGGGTGTCTGACGACGTTCCCTCCAATATGAAATGAATTCTCAAAACAGTGCATCACTATAGTATAGTAAAAACACATGCTTGGCTTTTACTTTGTTTTTGTGCTTGTTTGATCTGAATTCTCTTTCAAACCTTTTCGCTCATTTTCCCTCCCATCTCTCCATGTGCCTCTCTCCCTCATATCTCCCTGTTTTTCTCTATCCCTGCCTTCTCTCTCCATCTCTGCCTGCACCTCCCTCTCTTTCATAAACGTTAAGTGGTATAAATAATATTTTCTGTATGCCTCGCAGAGCGTTATGGATAATTGGGGGACCATTGAATGGAGAACAAGGTCCAAGAGCCATGTCAGCAATAAGAAAAAACATAAACAAACTATTCTGGCAAAGGACATGTAGTTGTTTTAACAAACCAGAGACAGATTTCCCTTTCAACATCCACCTAATTGAAACCAACTCGCTCTCTAGCTCTGTCTCTTTCTTTGTCTCTGACGTTGGATATTCAATATCTCCATCTTTCTGCTTCAAATACACACACTTCTCTCTTATGAAACTTTTTAATAAAAAAATATTACAAAGAATGAAAACCTAGATGTTCCCTTGCGTGCAGGTATGTGTGAGGGAGACAGGAATGAAGAAGGCAAAGTGAAAAGGAGGGAGAGAAGGGAGTTGAGGAAGGCAAGAAGGGTCTAGGGAGTTCTCTCTCTCCTCGGCACTCTCCGACTTTCTTCTGCACTCATCCTCCAAACAAAGAGAAGGGGTATTTGTAGTCTGCTCATCTCTAATCAACCATGTGATTTGGGTTTGATGAGCCTTTTCATGTGTGGTTAGAGTCCGGGGCCTCAGGGTGCATGTGTACCTCTCACAGCCTGATACAACTGAGAGTCAGACAAACGCAGCTCCACTCCACAACGTTTAGAAAACGTCTACTTTCTGACCTCAGTGGCCTCAACCTCAGTTGTTCGGAACCAACCTTAGAGTGGAATGCGGTTGTTGCGTCTGAGCTCCGGCTGTGTCATGGTTGGTCTATGTGAAGGGCATCGTCTGATGGGGACTGAGTCATGAGGTAGGATTGTGGGTGCTATATCTCAGTCCTTAAATCATTAAATAACACCGATAAAGGTTCAAAACAACACTCACAAAACACTTCAGATAAAGCAGCACTCACTTATCAGGTCTGGGGGAGGCTCCTGGAAGGGCACGCTAGTAGTATTTCACCAAACGGCTGTTTTAGGGGACTGACGCCACAAAGTTCACATTTATACACCTTTCTAGACCTGAAAATGATGTGTAACCAACAAAGCCTTCCCAGCTCCGATTGCACTCAATTACGGTGTTTGTACAGTAGTTTTTACACCGCTGCATACTCGCTGTTTATTATCTATGCATAGTCACTTTACCCCTACCTACATGTACAAATTACCTTGACTAACCTGTTCCCCGCACATTGACTAGGTACCGGTACCCCCTGTATATAGCCTGATTATTGTTATTTTGTGTTCATTTTTATTTATTTTACTTTAGTCTATTTAGGAAATATTTTCTGAACTATATTTTCTTAAAACTGCGTTCTTGGTTAAGGGCTTGTAAGTAAGCATTTCACTGTTGTATTCGGCGCATGTGACAAATACTATTTGATTTGATTTATTGGCATGTAATTAACTATGGTGTGAAACCCTAACAGCTGTGTATAAAATGCTTTTCAAGTTTCAATTTTAGTTGTCACAGAGAGCAATTGGTTTTGCAGCAGGAGCATAAAAAACAGTGATCACATCAAATGGATGTGAATACAATGAGCTGGCCCATCAAGTCATAGGGCTGACAGCCATCAATACACATTTATACAGTAGGCACACTAGTGATCAACATACAAGCCAAAGCTGCCTAATTATTATTATTTTTTACTAGGCAAGTCAGTTAAGAACAAATTCTTTTTTACAATGACAGCCTACCCCAGGGAAACCCGGACGACGCTGGGCCAATTGTGCGTCACCCTATGGGACTCCCAATCATTGCCGGATGTGATACAGCCTGGATTCGAACCAGGGACTGTAGTGACACCTCTTGCACTGAGATGCAGTACCTTAGACCGCTGCACCACTCAGGAGCCCATAAGTAAATGCTCTGTGCATTCTTAGATCATCTCATCAACAACATATCAACAATGTGCTGACAAAAACAAAAAAACATTGTCAACATCACCTTCATCATCCTCATCAACAACATATTACCATCGTCTTCCTCAACATCATCATCCTTAGCCTTCCCTGTATTGAAAAGGGAAATGGCTATAGGGGTGAAGGAGTGCTTATACCTCAGTGGCGGTCAGTAAGATGAGGGA
Source organism: Salvelinus namaycush (assembly GCF_016432855.1). NCBI lineage: Eukaryota > Metazoa > Chordata > Actinopteri > Salmoniformes > Salmonidae > Salvelinus > Salvelinus namaycush. The sequence goes on from NC_052332.1 coordinate 27,571,425, forward strand.
GGACTCAATTTTTTTATGAGCATGGCCTTATTTCTATTACAGCATATTGGATGACTGTCATTCATATTCCATTCACCCAGCTCAATGTAACATTGATAGGTTTAGGCTACTACATGATATTCAAACGATCCCTATACCCATCATGAGGTTGCTACAACCTAGCCTATGAATGAAAGTTTACAACGTACACTACTGTTCAAAAGTTTGGGGTCACTTAGAAATGTCCTTGTTTTTGAAATAAAAGTAAAAACATTTTGTCCATTAAAATAACATCAAATTGATAAGAAATACAGTGTAGACATTGTTAATGTTGTAAATGACTATTGTAGCTGGAAACTGATCTTTTTATGGAATATCTACATAAGCGTACAGAGGCCCATTATCAGCAACCATCACTCCTGTGTTCCAATGCCACGTTGTGTTAGCTAACCCAAGTTTATCATTTTAAAAGGCTAATTGATCATTAGAAAACCCCTTTGCAATTATGTTAGCACAGCTGAAAACTGTTGTCCTGATTAAAGAAGCAATAAAACTGTCCTTCTTTAGACTAGTTGAGTATCTGGAGCATCAGCATTTGTGGGTTCGATTACAGGCTCAAAATGGCCAGAAAACAAAGACCTTTCTTCTGAAACTCGTCAGTCTATTCTTGTTCTGAGAAACGGCTATTCCATGCGAGAAATTGCCAAGAAACTAAAGATCTCGGACAACACTGTGTACTACTGTAACGATCGTCGTAATCCTCCTCCTCGGACGAGGAGGAGAGGCGAGAAGGATCAGACCAATATGCGGAGTGATTAGTGTCCATGATTATTTATTATATCGAAACTGAACACGAAACAAAAGAACACCATGAAAACAATCGACAAACAGTCCCGTGTGGCACGAATGCAGACACGCGATACAACCACCCACAAAACACACGTGAAACCCCGGCTGCCTTAGTATGATTCTCAATCAGGGACAAACGATCTACAGCTGCCTCTGACTGAGAATCATACCAGGCCGAACACAAAAAACCCCAACATAGAAAAACACACATAGACCAACCCACCCAACTCACGCCCTGACCAACTAAATAAATACAAGAAAAAAGGAAAACAGGTCAGGAACGTGACATAACCCCCCCCTTAAGGTGCGAACTCCGGGCGCACCCGCATAAACTCTAGGGGAGGGTCTGGGTGGGCGTCTGTCCACGGTGGCGGCTCTGGCGCTGGTCGTGGTCCCCAACCCACCATAGTCAAACCCCGCTTCCGTGGTCTCCTCCATGTCAAACCCACTCTACCAAAAGGCAGCACCGGACTGAGGGGCAGCACCAGACTGAGGGGCAGCACCAGACTGAGGGGCAGCACCGGACTGAGGGGCAGCACCGGACTGAGGGACAGCACCGGACTGAGGGGCAGATCCTGGCTGGCTGGCTCTGGCGGATCCTGGCTGGCCGGCTCTGGCGGATCCTGGCTGGCCGGCTCTGGCGGATCCTGGCTGGCCGGCTCTGGCGGATCCTGGCTGGCCGGCTCTGGCGGATCCTGGCTGGCCGGCTCTGGCGGATCCTGGCTGGACGGCTCTGGCTGGTCCTGGCTGGACGGCTCTGGCTGGTCCTGGCTGGACGGCTCTGGCTGGTCCTGGCTGGACGGCTCTGGCTGGTCCTGGCTGGACGGCTCTGGCTGGTCCTGGCTGGACGGCTCATAACAGACGGACAGCGCTGGGAAGGCAGGCAGCTCAAACAGCGCTGAGCAGGCAGGCAGTTCAGGCGCCGCTGGGCAGACGGCAGACTCTGGCCGGCTGAGACGCACTGTAGACCTGGTGCGTGGTATAGGCACTGGCTGCGCTGGAGAGGAGGAAAACTCTGACAGCGCTGGACAGGTGGGAGCAGCTGGAGAGAGAACCCGGAGAGACAGCCTGGTGCGGGGGGCTGCCACCGGTGGACTGGTACTTGGAGGTGGCACCGGGTATACCGGACCGTGAAGGAGGACACGTGCTCTTGAGCACCGAGCCTGCCCAACCTTACCAGGTTGAATGGTGCCCGTAGCCCTGCCAGTGCGGCGAGGTGGAATAGCCCGCACTGGGCTATGCTGGCGAACCGGGGACACCATTCGTAAGGCTGGTGCCATGTATGCCGGCCCGAGGAGACGCACTGGAGGCCAGATGCGTTGGGCCGGCTTCATGACATCCGGCTCGATGCCCAACTTAGCCCTACCAGTGCGGCGAGGTGGAATAGCCCGCACTGGGCTAAGCACGCGTACTGGGGACACCGTGCGCTTTACCGCATAACACGGTGTCTGACCAGTACGACGCCCTCTCACTCCACGGTAAGCACGGGGAGTTGGCTCAGGTATCCTACCCGGCTTTGCCACACTCCTCGTGTGCCCCCCCCCAAGAAATTTTTGGGTCTGACTCTCGGGCTCCCAACCGCGTCGCCGCGCTGCCTCCTCATACCATTGCCTCTCTGCCTTCGCTGCCTCCAGCTCCGCCTTGGGACGGCGATATTCCCCTGGCTGAGCCCAGGGTCCTTTGCCGTCCAGGATCTCCTCCCAAGTCCAGGAGTCCTGGGTTTTTTCCCACTGCTGTCGCTGCCTGTTTGCACTCCGCTTGATCCTAGATTGGTGGGTGGTTCTGTAACGATCGTCGTAATCCTCCTCCTCGGACGAGGAGGAGAGGCGAGAAGGATCAGACCAATATGCGGAGTGATTAGTGTCCATGATTATTTATTATATCGAAACTGAACACGAAACAAAAGAACACCATGAAAACAATCGACAAACAGTCCCGTGTGGCACGAATGCAGACACGCGATACAACCACCCACAAAACACACGTGAAACCCCGGCTGCCTTAGTATGATTCTCAATCAGGGACAAACGATCTACAGCTGCCTCTGACTGAGAATCATACCAGGCCGAACACAAAAAACCCCAACATAGAAAAACACACATAGACCAACCCACCCAACTCACGCCCTGACTAACTAAATAAATACAAGAAAAAAGGAAAATAGGTCAGGAACGTGACAACTACTCCCTTCACAGAACAGTGCAACTGTCTCTAACCAGAATAGAAAGAGGAGTGGGAGGCCCCGGTGCACAACTGAGCAAGAGGACAAGTACATTAGAGTGTCTAGTTTGAGAAACAGGCGCCTCACAAGTCCTCAACTGGCAGCTTCATTAAATAGTACCCGCAAAACACCAGTCTCAACGTCAACAGTGAAGAGGCGACTCCGGGATGCTGGTCTTCTAGGCAGAGTTGCAAAGAAAAAGCCATATCTCAGACTGGCCAATAAAAATAAAATATTAAGATGGGCCAAAGAACACAGACACTGGACAGAGGAAATCTGCCTCGAAGGCCAGCATCCCGGAGTCCAAACCTTTGAACAGTAGTGTTATCAGGAATCAAGGTAAGACCCAAGTGCAGACTGTGTTGAAGTAACAATGTTTATTGAACCAACAGGGGCAGGCAAACGACAGGTCAAGGCAGGCAGGGGTCGAATATCCAGAGTAGTGGGGCCAAGGTACAGGACGGCAGCCAGGCTCAGGGTCAGGTCAGGCAGAGGTCGGTAATCCAGAGGTGGAGCAAAGGTACAGGACGGCAGGCAGGCTCAGGGTCAGGTCAGGCAGAGGTCGGTAATCCAGAGGTGGAGCAAAGGTACAGGATGGCAGGCAGGCTCAGGGTCAGGTCAGGCAGAGGTAGGTAATCCAGAGGTGGAGCAAAGGTACAGGACTGCAGGCAGGCTCAGGGACAGGCAGAGTGGTCAGGCAGGCGTGTATGGGGTCAGGACAGGCAAGGGTCAAAACCAGGAGGATGAGGAAAAAGAGAGACTGGGGAAAAATAGGAGCTGAGACAAAACACTGGTTGACTTGAACAAACAAGACAAACTGGCACAGACAGACAGAAAACACAGGTATAAATACCCAGGGGATAAGTGGGTAATATGGGCAACACCTGGAGGGGGTGGAGACAAGCACAAGGATAGGTGAAACAGATCAGGGCGTGACAATTTTAAGTGTACGGGTCGAGAGAAATGTTAGTAATTAAGGTGACAGACATTGACACATTCAATACCGCCTTGCAAAATCTTGTCTGCATCTAGTTGATCTAGGGTGTAATTATTAGTTGCAAATTAGAGTTTATATTGGACACATTCAGGTATGTTTATCCCCGTTTCGTTCCATTTGCTTACATTTAAGAAACGTTTTTCAACAGAATCGGCAGAATGAATACACCCCTGATCACATGCAAACACAGTTCACTTTCATAGCAGCCACATATAAACAGCACGATCCCTTTGATCGTTGGATAATTCCTTCTCGCATCTACGTGCTCGCCTCCTCTCACCTTTTCCCTTTGCCAAAAAAACTTTCCAAGCCAAACCTTCATATCATAACCACTAACTGCTACACACAGCCTACATCGTTGTCACCATATTAGCTAACGTCAAGTCAACATAGTTCTAGTAGCTAACGCATTAGTAAACCCACTACAATTATGCAGTACAATGTACAGTTAGCAAACAGTTTAGCATTTACACCGGCGTGGCAATAAATGTATAAAACCAAAAGCTTACCTTGACTTGGAAGAGTTCTGGTGTTGGATAACTATAGCTAGCTAGCTAACATAGCATCCATCTCTGTTTGAGCCAGGTGTTTGAGTAGGCTAAACTAGCTAGCTGCATTCGCTTGGTAAGAAACTGAAAGTGAAAAAATATGAATTATAGCTAACTCACTCTCTGTCTCTCTCTTGCTTATCCTTCATTTTTAATAAATTATTTTGTTCAAAACTGTTTAACTATTGTCTTCTCTTTGAGTCAGCTACTCACCACATTTTATGCACTGCAGTGCTAGCTAGCTGTAGCTTATGCTTTCAGTACTAGATTTATTCTCTGGTCCTTTGACTGGGTGGACAACATGTCAGTTCATGCTGCAAGAGCTCTGATAGTTTAGAGGATGTCCTCCGGAAGTTGTCATCATTTCTGTGTACATCTATGGAAAGGAGTGAGAACCACGAGCCTCCTAGGTTTTGTATTGAAGGAGGGAAACTAGCTGTGCTCTGGCTACACCATGGTGCTACCCTACAGAGTGCTGTTGAGACTACTGTAGACCTTCATTACAAAACAGTGTGTTTTAATAGATGATTTGGTGACGGGAATATATTTAGTATAGTTTTATCTAAAAATGACAAAATGTTTCACTATTTTTATGAAATTCACTTAGGAGGATGATCCTCCCCTTCCTCTGAGGAGGAGCCTCCCCTGTTGTACCTGTTAGTCTTAACAGTGGGGAATCTAAACCAGGAGCCAGAGGATAGGACCTGAAACTAATAGTGACCTGGAACTCACCACTTGTCTGCTGTACAGATCAGACAGACTACTCTGCTGGACTTCTGTGATCTGACTGCCCACTTTCACTATTCTAGCTTGTTTTGTTTAATGGCTGGCCTTGTTACTGGCTGGCCTGTAAACCATTCAAATGCTAAACCATGTTCCACCTCATGCCAGTGAAAACCGTGGTCTAATGAACCAGGCCACCTACCAACGTGTTCACACTGGGTGGGCAGATGGGCTGAGGCTGGCTGAGTGGGCTGCAGGCCCTGGTGCCTCCTGGTACGGTCCTTCTCTATACAGGACCTCTAGACCGGAACAGGGGCAGTAGCATGGAGCTGGCAAGGGAGATTACAGAGGAAGTTTGCCTGAAAACATCTCTAACAGAGCAGTGAGGCAGAATGGTGTGGGCAAACATGGAGCTTGAAGTGTATTCACATGAGGTGGGGTTACAGCTAGAACTACAGCTAGTGAGTGCAGTGGGTGTGAAATAAGAGGAGAAGGGTGCAGGCAGGCAATTAAGCAAACACCCTCATTCCCATAAACACTGGGCCATGAAGAAGGCCAGAGGCCATTACAATCTGCCCACAGGGGTAATAAGGCCGTGGGAGCAACACACTGTATCCTCTGTAGCATCACATATACCACAAGTAGAGACTGAAATGTAAACACATGATAAACACAATCTAGCAGATATGCACTCACACGCATAGATTAAAAAGTCAAGTAAGCTATGGTTGCCCTTCCTTTGACCTGTGTGTTGTCATAACAACGACTGACTGATTCATACTGACCAGTTTTCATTTGATATTAATAGTTCAGATTATGCATGCAATCCTGATGCATCATTTATGGAGCGATTTTAAAACTCTACCATGAATGTGGCATCAGAATGTGTTTCATCATCAGCTCTGTTGTTTAAGAAAGAGAAGTTGAAAGAGAAAATTCAATATTCATGTAGTTTGCTTCAGCGTCAATGTAAGATCAGATGAATGGAAGTTCCCCCAGATGAGCATCAAGCAGAAGTTTAAAGGAGCCCACTGAGCCCACTATAAGGCCCACAACTATGTTGAATATGGCCACGGTCCATGCTCCGTAGCTATGTTCAACCATGCTTTCCATCTAATCCCACTAATACTGGGAGGACCTTCAACAGTCCCCGAGGTCCATTTGCAGGCTCCAATCCTAGCCTTCAACAGTGTGCTGGAACTTTGAATCGACTGAACAAGGTCAATGGCGTGTAGATGTGAATGGCGTCAGGCTTCTAGTGCCAGGATGTGACCTCAGGCTAAAGTTATGACAGGAGGTTGACAGTGTGGGACCTGTTGTAATCACTGATGTCACGTGTGTAGAAATGTCACAGACACTCTTGATTGGCTACTTGAACACAGCAGTGTATGATGGGGATGTTGAGTCATGGGAATGTTGAAATTAGGAGGACAGATAGAAATACTTATTGGAATGTCTCTTAAGGAGACTTAAATAGCTCTGTAGCAAACCAATATTGTATGCCACAATATAATGCACATGAAGTGCAGAAGTGAAAAGATAAACAGTAACCTGAACCTTGGCACACCTGTATTTGGGGAGTTTCTCCCATTCTTCTCTGCAGATCCTCTCAAGCTCTGTCACGTTGGATGGGGAGCGTTGCTGCACAGCTATTTTCAGGTCTCTCCAGAGATGTTCGATCGGGTTCAAGTCCGGACTCTGGCTGGGCCACTCGAGGACATTCAGAGGCTTGTCCTGAAGCCACTTCTGTATTGTCTTGGTTGTGTGCTTAGGGTTGTTGTCCTGTTGGAAGGTGAACCTTTGCCCCAGTCTGAGGTACTGAGCACTCTTGAGCAGGTTTTCATCAAGGATCTCTCTGTACTTTGCTACGTTCATCTTTCCCTCGATCCTGACTAGTCTCCCAGTCCCTGCAGATGAAAAACATCCCCATCACCATGCTTCACCGTAGGGATGGTGCCAGGTTTCCCCCCGATGTGATGATTGGCATTCAGGCCACAGAGCTCAATCTTGGTTTCATCAGACCAGAGAATTTTGTTTCTCATGGTCTGAGAGTCTTTATGTGCCTATTGGCAAACTCCAAGTGGGTTGTCATGTGACAGAGGAGGAGTGGCTGAGGAGTGGCTGAGGAGTGGCTTCCGTCTGGCCACTCTACCATAAAGGCCTGATTGGTGGAGTGATACAGAGATGGTTGTACTTCTGGAAGGTTCTCCCATCTTCACAGATTGCTCAGTTTGGCTGGGACGGCCAGCTCTAGGAAGAGTATTGGCGGTTCCAAACATCTTACATTTAAGAATGATGGAGGACGCTGTGTTCTTGGGGACCTTCAATGCTGCATAATTTGGTACGCTTCCCCAGATTTGTGCCTCGACACAATCCCGTCTCGGAGTTCTACGGATATTTACTTCGACCTCATGGCTTGGTTTTTGCTATGACATTCACTGTCAACTGGGACCTTATATAGACAGGTGTGTGCCTTTCCACATAATGTCCAATCAATTGAAGTTACCACAGGTGGACTCCAATCAAGTTGTAGAAACATCTCAAGGATGATCAATGGAAACAGGATGCACCTGAGCTCAATTTCGAGTCTTATAGCAAAGGAGCGGAATACTTATGTAAATAAGGTATTTCTGTTGATAAATCAGCAAATATTTCTAAAAACCTGTGTGTAGATTGCTGAGGATTTTTTTTTTATTCAACCCATTTTAGAGTAAGGCTGCAACATAACACAATGTGGAAAAAGTCAAGGGGTCTGAATACTTTCTGAAGGCACTGTATCAAGAATGGTTCAATGGAAGCTTTTGTCCATCTTCATAAAAATCTGAAACATTTTGTCAAAAAATGCAGAAAAACCAATCCATGCTTTTGTCACTTATTGATTAGACTACTGCAATGCAATACTCTCCGGCTATCTGGATAAAGCACTAAATAAACTTCAGTTAGTGCTAAATACGGCTGCTAGAATCTTGACTAGAACCCCAAAATGTTTAATATTACTCCACTGCTAGCCTTTCTGGCTTCCTGTTAAGGCTAGTGCTGATTTCAAGGTTTTACTGTTAATCTACAAAGAATTACATGGACTTGCCCCTACCATCTTTCCAATTTGGTCCTGCTGTACATACCTACACGTACGCTACGGTCACAAGACGCAGGCCTCTTTATTGTCCCTAGAATTTCTAAGAAAACAGCTGGAGGCACGGCTTTCTCCTATAGAGCTCCATTTTTATGGAATGGTCTGCCGATCCATGTGAGAGATGCAGACCCAGTCTCGACCTTTAAGTCTTTACAGAAGACTCATCTCTTCAGTAGGTCCTATGATTGAGTGTAGTCTGTCCCAGGGGTGCAGTGGAGTGACAAACTGCCCTTGCTGTCTCTGCCTGGCTCCCCTCTCTCCACTGGGATTCTCTGCCTCTGAACCTATTACGGGAGCTCAGTCACTGGCTTACTAGTGCTCTTCCGTGCCGTTCCTAGGAGGGGTGCGCCACGTCGTGCCAGGCTTTTTTCACTATACTTGACTTGAGTGGGTTGAGTCACTGACGTGATTGTCCTGTCCGGTTTTGCGCTCCCTCGGGCTTGTGCGGTGGATGAGATTGTCGTGGGCTGTACTCAGCCTTGCCTCAGTGTAGTAAGTTGGCGGTCTGTTGATATCCGTCTAGTGGTGTGGGGGCTGTGCCTTGGCAAAGTGGGTGGGGTTATATCCTGCCTGGTTGGCCCTATGCTGCAATACTCTATGTGCCGTGGGCCTAGGGTCAGTCTGTCCTATCTGGTGAAATTCTTCTGTCTTATCTGGTGTCCTGTGTGATCTTAAGTATGCTCCCTCTAATTCTCCCATCCCTCTTTCTCGCTCTCGCTCTCTCTCTCCCCCCTCGCGAAGTACCTGAGCCCTAGGACCATGCCTCAGGACTACCTGGCCTGATTACTCCTGGCTTTCCCTGTCCCCAGTCCACCTGGTTGTGCTGTTGATCCAGTTTCAACTGTTCTGCCTACGACCCTCTCTCTCCTTCTCTCTCTCTCCTTCTCTCTCTCTCTCTCTCTCTCTCTCTCTCTCTCTCTCTCTCTACCGCATCTGCTGTCTTGACCTCTGAATGCTCGGTTATGAAAAGCCAACTGACATTTACTCCTGAGGTGCTGACCTGTTGCACCCTCTACAACCACTGTGATTATTATTTGACCCTGCTGGTCATCTATGAACGTTTGAACATCTTGAAGAACGATCTGGCCTTAATGGCCATGTACTCTTATAATCTCCACCCGGCACAACCAGAAGAGGACTGGCCACCCCTCAGAGCCTGGTTCCTCTCTAGGTTTCTTCCTATGTTCCTGCCTTTCTAGGGATGTTTTCCTAGCCACCGTGCTTCTACATCTGCGTTGCTTGCTGTTTGGGGTTTTAGGCTGGGTTTCTGTATAAGAACTTTATAAATACATTTGATTTGATGTAGACTAGCCTATCCACACAGCCTACCAGCACTGTATCTGAGCTGTTGGCTAGAGCACACATGCCAAGACCAGAGTAGGAACATTTGTTATTTAATCTAACAGCTTTTGTGACAAAACTCTCAGTAGTTGAAAATGCGAAGGAAACGCATGAAACTGTCGATTTTTATTCGGTATATGAATACTTTAGCGAAAAAATACATTTTTGTTCACTATCTCATCACGCCCTGATTTTTATTTGCAACAAGTGAGTTTGGTGGAAATGCCACTGATGGGAAAATTTGCATATTGTCTTCATACAGATTTTTGAATATTTGCATGAAAATCTGTCCATCCAAATGGATGGAAACCTAGCTAGTGATAGACATTATTTGATTATTCAACATAGGAGCTTGCTCAAAACTCAAAGGCCTGCACAATAATTATCTACTTACATTGCTAAATGTGTGTGTAGAATAACTAGTGTAGGATCCCATGTGATAGCATGGATGTGATGTGTGTGTAGAATAACTAGTGTAGGATCCCATGTGATAGTATGGATGTGATGTGTGTGTGTAGAATAACTAGTGTAGGATCCCATGTGATAGCATGGATGTGATGTGTGTGTAGAATAACTAGTGTAGGATCCCATGTGATAGCATGGATGTGATGTGTGTGTAGAATAACTAGTGTAGGATCCCATGTGATAGCATGGATGTGATGTGTGTGTAGAATAACTAGTGTAGGATCCCATGTGATAGCATGGATGTGATGTGTGTGCTGAGTGGAAGATGTCTCTGTGAGCTGTGTCCTGACAAATGAAAAGGTCAGTTTCTCTCATTATCCGTTCTATCTGTGCAGATCAGTTCACTGTGAAGCTCAGGCCTGTGTAACTGTGATCATGCAGGACCAGGACCTAGTTTTAGTTGTCCATTATGGTCCAGGTCAAAGCCACTGCATGGTACATACTGTATCCTTCATAGTGTTTCCTACTACAGCCTATGTCACAGGAAAACCTCAAAGTGACCATAACAGCCAATGATTTATTATCATGCTCTGTCAAACGCCCCAAACCCTTGTTTCCCTCTCTCCCAAAACACCGTGATCCGAGAGAAGGAGAGAGAGATGAAGAGAAGGAGAGAGAAAAGGAGCCTGTAGGACTGTAACGTCCTGACCAGAGTTCGTATGTGTTTTGCTTGTTTAGTGTTGGTCAGGACGTGAGCTGGGTGGGAATTCTATGTTGTGTGTCTAGTTTGTCTGTTTCTATGTTGGGTTAAATGTGTTGCCTGATATCGTTCTCAATTAGAGGCAGGTGTTTGACGTTTCCTCTGATTGAGAACCATATTAAGGTAGGCTGTTCTCACTGTTTGTTTGTGGGTGATTGTTCCTGTGTCAGTGTTGGTGCTACACGGGACTGTGACGGTTAGTGTGTTTTGTCAGTTTGTATAGTGTTTTTGTTTTGTTTGATTAAATTCATTATGTCTAATTACCACGCTGCACATTGGTCCTCTGATCCTTCTCGCCTCTCCTCGTCTGAGGAGGAGGACGACGTAGACTGCCGTTACAGAATCACCCACCAAACAAGGATCAAGCAGCGTGGCAACGGGCAGCAGCGACAGCAGCAGCGGTACCAGGAGGAATGGTCATGGGAGCAAATATTGAACGGAGAAGGACCCTGGGCTAAGGTTGGAGAGAATCGCCGCTCTTGGGAGGAGATGGAGGCAGCGAAAGCCCAGGATCGGTGGTATGAGGAGGCAGCATGGAAGCGTGGCTGGAAGCCCGTGAAGAAACCCCAAAAATTTCTTGGGGGGGGGGGGCTAAAGGGTAGTGTGGCGAGGACAGGTAGGAAACCTGCGCCCACTTCCCATGCTTACCGTGGAGAGCGGGAGTACGGGCAGACACCGTGTTATGCGGAAGAGCGCACGGTGTCTCCTGTACGGGTGCATAGCCCGGTGCGGGTTATTCCACCTCCCCGCACTGGGCGGGCTAGATTGAGCATTGAGCCAAGTGCCATGAAGCCGGCTCTACATATCTGGCCTCCAGTACGTCTCCTCGGGCCGGTGTACATGGCACCAGCCTTACGCATGGTGTCCCCGGTTCGCCAACACAGCCCAGTGCGGGTTATTCCACCTCCCCGCACTGGACGGGCTACGGGGAGCATTCAACCAGGTAAGGTTGGGCAGGCTCAGTGCTCAAGGGAGCCAATACGCCTGCACGGTCCGGTATATCCGGCGCCACCTTCCCGCCCCAGCCCAGTACCACCAGTGCCTACACCACGCACCAGGCTTCTAGTGCGTCTCCAGAGCCCTGTTCCTCCTCCACGCACTCTCCCTGTGGTGCGTGTCTCCAGCCCAGTGCCTCCAGTTCCGGCACCACGCATCAAGCCTCCTGTGCGTCTCCAGAGCCCTGTACACACTGTTCCTTCTCCCCGCACTCGCCCTGAGGTGCGTGCCCTCAGCCCGGTACCACCAGTGCCGGTACCACGCACCAGGCCTATAGTGCGCTTTGAGAGTCCAGTGTGCCCTGTTCCTGCTCCCCGCACTAGCATTGAGGTGCGTGTCTCCAGTCCGGTACCACCAGTTCCGGCACCACGCACCAGGCCTACTGTGCGCCTCAGCAGGTCAGAGTCTGTCGTCTGTTCAACGCTGCCTGCACTGCTCGTCTGCTCAACGCCGCCTGTACTGCTTGCCTGCCCAGCGCCGTCTGAGCCATCCGTCTGCCCAGCGCCGTCTGAGCCATCTGTCTGCCCAGCGCCGTCTGAGCCATCCATCTGCCCAGCGCCGTCTGAGCCATCCGTCTGCCCAGCGCCATCTGAGCCATCCGTCTGCCACGAGCCTTCAGAGCCGCCCGTCTGTCCCGAGCCATTAGAGCCGCCAGCCAGTCAGGAGCTGCCAGAGCCGCCAGCCAGTCAGGAGCAGCCAGAGCCGCCAGCCAGTCAGGAGCTGCCAGAGACGCCAGCCAGTCAGGAGCTGCCAGAGCCGCCAGCCAGTCAGGAGCTGCCAGAGCCGCCAGCCAGTCAGGAGCTGCCAGAGCCGCTAGCCAGTCAGGAGCTGCCAGAGCTGCCCTCCAGTCATGAGCTGCCCTCCAGTCATGAGCTGCCCTCCAGTCATGAGCTGCCTTCCAGTCATGAGCTGCCTTCCAGTCATGAGCTGCCCTCCAGTCATGAGCTGCCCTCCAGTCATGAGCTGCCCTCCAGTCATGAGCTGCCACTCAGTCCGGAGCTGCCATTCAGTCCGGAGCTGCCATTCAGTCCGGAGCTGCCATTCAGTCCGGAGCTGCCATTCAGTCCGGAGCTGCCCCTCTGTCCTGAGTTGCCCCTCTGTCCTGAGTTGCCCCTCTGTCCTGAGTTGCCCCTCTGTCCTGAGCTACCTCTCTGTCCTGAGCTACCTCTCTGTCCTGAGCTACCTCTCTGTCCTGAGCTACCTCTCTGTCCTGAGCTACCTCCTAAATCATGTGGGGGCCTTGGGGAGGATTCTTAGGCCAAGGTCGTGGGCGAGGGTCGCCACTCAAAGGACGCTAAGGAGAGGGACAAAGACAGTGGTGGAGTGGTGTCCTCGTCCACCGCCGGAGCCGCCACCGCGGACAGATGCCCACCCAGACCCTCCCCTTGAGTTTTAGGGGTGCGTTCGGAGTCCGCACCTCAGGGGGGGGGGTACTGTAACGTCCTGACCAGAGTTCGTATGTGTTTTGCTTGTTTAGTGTTGGTCAGGACGTGAGCTGGGTGGGAATTCTATGTTGTGTGTCTAGTTTGTCTGTTTCTATGTTGGGTTAAATGTGTTGCCTGATATGGTTCTCAATTAGAGGCAGGTGTTTGACGTTTCCTCTGATTGAGAACCATATTAAGGTAGGCTGTTCTCACTGTTTGTTTGTGGGTGATTGTTCCTGTGTCAGTGTTGGTGCTACACGGGACTGTGACGGTTAGTGTGTTTTGTCAGTTTGTATAGTGTTTTTGTTTTGTTTGATTAAATTCATTATGTCTAATTACCACGCTGCACATTGGTCCTCTGATCCTTCTCGCCTCTCCTCGTCTGAGGAGGAGGACGACGTAGACTGCCGTTACAAGGACCATGTTTTATTTGTCTGCTTATCCCTCCCTGTGCTGAAATGTCACCAGGCTCTCAGGGAACTAAGCGCTTAATGGAGAGCCAGGTATTTGAGGCTCTCTGCGCCTTCATCTGCTCAAGGGATCTTCTACACAGAGCTCTAGTCATCAGGTGGTGTAATATACTCTGATGTTAGACTCAAGGGTTCTTCTACACAGAGCTCTAGTCATCAGGTGGTGTAATATACTCTGATGTTAGACTCAAGGTGGGGAGTTTAGAATGGTGTCACCGTGAAATGACCATGAATTCACAGTGAATGAAATGTGTCCTCTAGAGTTTAGAGACTGTCAGCTGGCGTTGTGAATTATGGGGAATTTACAGTGGTATGCATGCCCAACAGACTACAAAGACCACCGCGAAGTCCCACAAGTCTAAGAAGTTGTATTAAAAACAATAAGCGGAAACCATGGCAGCATAATTGACTTTAGGATTATTAGGGAGACAATTAGAGAGTTTAGTTGTCCATGAATTTGTTTTTAAAAACATTTTACTCCAGCTTGCTGGCAAACATTGTGAAAGAATGCAGAATTACCCAGACAAAGGACACATCCAAGTTTGTGGTCTTCATTCCTTCACTGAATCTGCTCTGTATTGCAGAGTTGACTCTGTCTGTCTAATGGTCGGCTGCAAATTGCAGTCTTGTTAAATGTCTTGTTAATGGTGTTGATGCGGTGCTGATATTAGGCTGTGATTTGATTTGTATTCACTGGGAAATTAATTCCATAAGGGCATCCTCTAAATGACAGGGTAATGTGTGTTGCGACTGAAGTGGTCCCTGGGGATTGGCCATGCAACACAACACACACACATTCATCTACAGAAAGAAACACACATACATGTACCACTCTCACAGGCATGCATGTACCCTCACACCCAGTGCTCCCACAGGCACCTGTCTGTGCCTCAAAAATGTGCCATGAATAGATGAGAGGCCTCCTCTCCAAACACAAGCTGTCAGACACAGAGATGGGTAAATATCACACTGCCAATCACTGGTTGCCATGGATACCATTCTCACCTCTGTCTCTCCTTCCCTCTCTCTCTGCAGGTTTCAGGATGACAGGGGGTATGTGTTGTACCCGCAGATAGGGGATCGTCTAGACCTGATCTGCCCAGCCTCCAACCCCCAAGGCCCCCGCTCCCCCAGTGAGTATGAGTACTACAAGTTGTACCTGGTGTCCACACGCGAGCAGGCTGACCGCTGTGAGGTGATGGGTGCGCCAAACCTGCTGCTCACCTGTGACAAGCCCAACAGTGACATGCGCTTCACCATCAAGTTCCAGGAGTTCTCCCCCAACCTGTGGGGACATGAGTTCAAGACCCTGCAGGACTACTACATCATAGGTGAGGGGATGTGTGTGCGTGTGTATGTGTGCATGTGAAAGAGAGGATGGGATGTGTGTGTGTGAAAAGGCACACGTTTTAGAAATGTCTGGTATGCACAATGGAAGCACTATCATTACAGAACACCATGGAAACACTGTCATTACAGAACACCATGGAAACACTATCATTACATAACACCATGGAAACACTACAGATACAGAACACCATGGAAACACTATCGTTACAGAACATCATGGAAACACTACAGATACAGAACACCATGGAAACACTATCGTTACAGAACAACAAGGAAGCACTATAGTTACAGAACACCATGGAAACACTACAGTTACAGAACACCATGGAAACACTATCGTTACAGAACACCATGGAAACACTATAATTACAGAACACCATGGAAACACTACAGATACAGAACACCATGGAAACACTATTGCTATGAAAACCATGGAAACACTATCGTTACAGAACACCATGGAAACACTATCTTTACAGAACATCATGGAAATACTACGGTTACAGAACACCATGAAAAAACTACAAGTACATAACATCATGGAAAGACTATTACATAACACCATGGAAAGACTATTATTACAGAACACCATGGAAACACTATCGTTACAGAACACCATTTAGGAACTATCGTTACAGAACACCATGGAACACTATCGTTACAGAACACCATGGAAGAGCTATCGTTACAGAACACCATGGGAGAGCTATCGTTACAGAACACCATGGAAACACTATCGTTACAGAGCATCATGGAAACGCTATCGTTACAGAACACCATGGAAGAGCTATCGTTACAGAACACCATGGAAACATTATGATTACAGAACACCATGGAAAAACTATGGTTACAGAACACCATGGAAACACTACCGATACAAAAGACCTTGGAAATGCTATCGTTACAGAACACCATGGAAGAACTATCGTACAGAACACCATGGAAACACTATCATTACAGAACACCATGGGAAAACTATCATTACAGAACACCATGGAAACACTATCTTTACAGAACACCATGGAAACACTATGGTTACAGAACACCATGGAAACACTCTCTTTACAGAACACCTTGGAAAAACTATCGTTACAGAACACCATGGAAGAAATATCGTTACAGAACACAATGGAAACACTATTGTTACAGAACACCATGGAAACATTATCGTTACAGAACACCATGGAAACGCTATCGTTACAGAACACCATGGAAACACTATTGTTACAGAACACCATGGAAACATTATCGTTACAGAACACCATGGAAACACTATCTTTACAGAACACCTTGGAAAAACTATCGTTACAGAACACCATGGAAGAAATATCGTTACAGAACACAATGGAAACACTATTGTTACAGAACACCATGGAAACATTATCGTTACAGAACACCATGGAAACACTATCTTTACAGAACACCATGGAAGAACTATCGATACAGAACACCATGGAAACATTATCGTGACAGAACACCATGGAAACACTATCATTACAGAACACAATGGAAACACTATCGTTACAGAACAGCATGGAAACGCTATCGTTACAGAATACCATGGAAACGCTATCGTTACAGTACACCATGGAAACGCTATTGTTGCAGAACACCATGGAAACACTGTCATTACAGAACACCATGGAAAAACTATAATTACAGAATGCCATGGAATGACTATCATTACAGAACACCATGGAAACACTATCGTTACAGAACACCATGGAAGAACTATCATTACAGAACACCATGGAAACACTATCTTTACAGAACACAATGGAAGCACGATCATTACAGAACACCATGGAAATACTATCGTTACAGAACACCATGGAAACACTATCGTTACAAAACACCATGGAAGCACGATCATTACAGAACACCATGGAAATACTATCGTTACAGAACACCATGGAAACACTATCGTTACAAAACACCATGGAAACACTATCATTACAGAACACCATGGAAACACTATTTTTACAGAACACCATGGCAGCACTATCGTTACAGAACACCATGGAAACATTATCGTTACAGAACACCATGGAAACACTATCTTTACAGAACACCTTGGAAAAACTATCGTTACAGAACACCATGGAAGAAATATCGTTACAGAACACCATGAAAACACTATCATTACAGAACACCATGGAAACACTATCGTCGCAGAACACCATGGAAACACTATCATTACAGAACAGCATGGAAACATTATCATTACAGAACACCATGGAAAAACTATCATTACAGAACACCATGGAAAGACTGTCATTACAGAACACCATGGAAACACTATCGTTACAGATCACCATGGACACACTATGGTTTCAGAACATCATGGAAACACTATACTTATAGAACACTATGGAAACACTATCGTTACAGAACACCATGGAAACACTATCATTACAGAACACAATTGAAGCACTATCATTACAGAACACCATGGAAACATTATCTTTGCAGAACACAATGGAAACACTATCTTTGCAGAACACCATGGAAACACTACCGTTACAGAACACCATGGAAACACTATCGTTACAGAACACCATGGAAACACTATCGTTACAGAACACCATGGAAGCACTATCATTACAGAACACCATGGCAACACTATCTTTACAGAACACCATGGAATAGCTATCGTTACAGAACACCATGGAAGCACTATTGTTACAGAACACCATGGAAGCGCTATCGTTACAGAATGCCATGGATACGCTATGGTTACAGAACACCATGGAAACGCTATCGTTACAGAACATCATGGAAACGCTATTGTTACAGAACACCATGGAAACACTATCGTTACAGAACACCATGGAAACACTATCGTTACAAAACACCATGGTAACACTATCATTACAAAACACCATGCAAACACTATCATTACAGAACACCATGGAAACACTATCGTTACAGAACACCATGGCAACACTATCGTTACAGAACACCATGGAAACGCTATCGTGACAGAACACCTTGGAAACACTATGGTAACAGAACACCGTGGAAATGCTATCGTTACAGAATACAGTGGAAATGCTATCGTTACAGAACATCATGGAAACGCTATTGTTACAGAACACCATGGAAACGATATTGTTACAGAACACCATGGAAACACTATCGTTACAGAACACCATGGAAACACTATCGTTACAGAACACCATGGAAACACTATCGTTACAGAACACCATGGGAGCATTATCGTTACAGAACACCATGGAAACACTATCGTTACAGAACACCATCGAAACACTATCGTTACAGATCACCATGGACGTGCTATCGTTACAGAACACCATGGAAGAGCTATTGTTACAGAACACCATGGAAACACTATCGTTACAGAACACCATGGAAGAGCTATCATTACAGAACACCATGGAAGAGCTATCATTACAGAACACCATGGAAGAGGTATTGTTACAGAACACCATGGAAACACTATCGTTACAGAACACCATGGAAGAGCTATCATTACAGAACACCATGGAAGAGCTATCATTACAGAACACCATGGAAGAGCTATCATTACAGAATACCATGGAAACACTATCGTTGCAGAACACCATGGAAACACTATCGTTACAGAACACCATGGAAACACTATCGTTACAGAACACCATGGAAACACTATCGTTACAGAACACCATGGAATAACTATCGTTACAGAACACCATGGAAGCACTATCGTTACAGAACACCATGGAAACACTATCTTTACAGAACACCTTGGAAAAACTATCGTTACAGAACACCATGGAAGAAATATCGTTACAGAACACAATGGAAACACTATTGTTACAGAACACCATGGAAACATTATCGTTACAGAACACCATGGAAACACTATCTTTACAGAACACCATGGAAGAACTATCGTTACAGAACACCATGGAAACATTATCGTGACAGAACACCATGGAAACACTATTGTTACAGAACACAATGGAAACACTATCGTTACAGAACACCATGGAAGAGCTATCGTTACAGAACATCATGGAAACGCTATTGTTGCAGAACACCATGGAAACACTATCATTACAGAACACCATAGAAAAACTATAATTACAGAATGCCATGGAATGACTATCATTACAGAACACCATGGAAACACTATCTTTACAGAACACCTTGGAAACACTATCGTTACAGAACACCATGGAAGAACTATCGTTACAGAACACCATGGAAACACTATCTTTACAGAACACAATGGAAGCACTATCATTACAGAACACCATGGAAATACTATCTTTACAGAACACCATGGAAACACTATCGTTACAAAACACCATGGAAACACTATCATTACAGAATACCATGGAAACACTATCATTACAGAACACCATGGAAACACTATGGTTACAGAACACCATGGACACACTATGGTTACAGAACACCATGGAAAGACTATTATTACAGAACACCATGGAAACACTATCGTTACAGAACACCATGGAAGCATTATCATTACAGAATACCATGGAAACGCTATCGTTACAGTACACCATGGAAACGCTATTGTTGCAGAACACCATGGAAACACTATCATTACAGAACACCATAGAAAAACTATAATTACAGAATGCCATGGAATGACTATCATTACAGAACACCTTGGAAACACTATCGTTACAGAACACCATGGAAGAACTATCGTTACAGAACACCATGGAAACACTATCTTTACAGAACACAATGGAAGCACTATCATTACAGAACACCATGGAAATACTATTGTTACAGAACACCATGGGAACACTATCGTTACAGAACACCATGGAAACACTATCATTACAGAACACAATGGAAACACTATCGTTGCAGAACACCATGGAAGCACTATCGTTACAGAACACCATGGAAACAGTATCGTTACAGAACAGCATGGCAACACTATCGTTACAGAACACCGTGGAAGAGCTATCGTTACAGAACACCATGGAAGCACTATTGTTACATAACACCAAGGACGCTTTATCGTTACAGAATGCCATGGATACACTATGGTTACAGAACACCATGGAAACGCTATCTTGACAGAACACCTTGGAAACGCTATCGTGACAGAACACCTTGGAAACACTATGGTAATAGAACACCGTGGAAATGCTATCGTTACAGAACACCGTGGAAATGCTATCGTTACAGAACATCATGGAAACGCTATTGTTACAGAACACCATGGAAACGATATTGTTACAGAACACCATGGAAACACTATCGTTACAGAACACCATGGAAACACTATCGTTACGGAACACCATGGAAACACTATCGTTACAGAATATCATGGGAGCATTATCGTTACAGAACACCATGGAAACACTATCGTTACAGAACACCATGGAAACACTATTGTTACAGATCACCATGGACGTGCTATCGTTACAGAACACCATGGAAGAGCTATTGTTACAGAACACCATGGAAACACTATCGTTACAGAACACCATGGAAACACTATTGTTACAGAACACCATGGGAACACTATCGTTACAGAACACCATGGAAACGATATTGTTACAGAACACCATGGAAACACTATCGTTACAGAACACCATGGAAACACTATCGTTACAGAACACCATGGAAACACTATCGTTACAGAACATCATGGGAGCATTATCGTTACAGAACACCATGGAAACACTATCGTTACAGAACACCATGGAAACACTATCGTTACAGAACACCATGGAAGCATTATCATTACAGAATACCATGGAAACGCTATCGTTACAGTACACCATGGAAACGCTATTGTTGCAGAACACCATGGAAACACTATCATTACAGAACACCATAGAAAAACTATAATTACAGAATGCCATGGAATGACTATCATTACAGAACACCATGGAAACACTATCTTTACAGAACACCTTGGAAACACTATCGTTACAGAACACCATGGAAGAACTATCGTTACAGAACACCATGGAAACACTATCTTTACAGAACACAATGGAAGCACTATCATTACAGAACACCATGGAAATACTATCGTTACAGAACACCATGGAAACACTATCGTTACAAAACACCATGGAAACACTATCATTACAGAACACCATGGAAACACTATTTTTACAGAACACCATGGCAGCACTATCGTTACAGAACACCATGGGAGCGCTATCGTTACATAACACCCTGAAAACACTATCATTACAGAACACCATGGAACACTATCGTCGCAGAACACCATGGAAACACTATCATTACAGAACAGCATGGAAACATTATCATTACAGAACACCATGGAAAAACTATCATTACAGAACACCATGGAATGACTGTCATTACAGAACACCATGGAAACACTATCGTTACAGATCACCATGGACACACTATGGTTACAGAACATCATGGAAACACTATACTTATAGAACACTATCGTTACAGAACACCATAGAAACACTATCATTACAGAACACCATGGAAACACTATCATTACAGAACACAATGGAAGCACTATCATTACAGAACACCATGGAAACACTATCGTTACAGAACACCATGGAAACACTACCGTTACAGAACACCATGGAAACACTATCATTACAGAACACCATGGAAACACTATCGTTACAGAACACCATGGAAACACTACCGTTACAGAACACCATGGAAACACTATCGTTACAGAACACCATGGAAACACTATCGTTACAGAACACCATGGAAGCACTATCATTACAGAACACCATGGCAACACTATCTTTACAGAACACCATGGAATAGCTATCGTTACAGAACACCATGGAAGCACTATTGTTACAGAACACCATGGAAGCGCTATCGTTACAGAATGCCATGGATACGCTATGGTTACAGAACACCATGGAAACGCTTTCGTTACAGAACATCATGGAAACGCTATTGTTACAGAACACCATGGAAACGCTATTGTTACAGAACACCATGGAAACACTATCGTTACAGAACACCATGGAAACACTATCGTTACAAAACACCATGGTAACACTATCATTACAAAACACCATGCAAACACTATCATTACAGAACACCATGGAAACACTATCATTACAGAACACAATGGAAAAACTATTGTTACAGAACACCATGGAAACACTATTGTTACAGAACACCATGGGAACACTATCGTTACAGAACACCATGGAAACACTATCATTACAGAACACAATGGAAACACTATCGTTGCAGAACACCATGGAAGCACTATCGTTACAGAACACCATGGAAACAGTATCGTTACAGAACAGCATGGCAACACTATCGTTACAGAACACCTTGGAAGAGCTATCGTTACAGAACACTATGGAAGCACTATTGTTACATAACACCAAGGACGCTTTATCGTTACAGAATGCCATGGATACACTATGGTTACAGAACACCATGGAAACGCTATCGTGACAGAACACCTTGGAAACGCTATTGTGACAGAACACCTTGGAAACACTATGGTAATAGAACACCGTGGAAATGTTATCGTTACAGAACACCGTGGAAATGCTATCGTTACAGAACATCATGGAAACGCTATTGTTACAGAACACCATGGAAACGATATTGTTACAGAACACCATGGAAACACTATCGTTACAGAACACCATGGTAACACTATCGTTACAGAACATCATGGGAGCATTATCGTTACAGAACACCATGGAAACACTATCGTTACAGAATATCATGGGAGCATTATCGTTACAGAACACCATGGAAACACTATCGTTACAGAACACCATGGAAACACTATTGTTACAGATCACCATGGACGTGCTATCGTTACAGAACACCATGGAAGAGCTATTGTTACAGAACACCATGGAAACACTATCGTTACAGAACACCATGGAAACACTATTGTTACAGAACACCATGGGAACACTATCGTTACAGAACACCATGGAAACGATATTGTTACAGAACACCATGGAAACACTATCGTTACAGAACACCATGGAAACACTATCGTTACAGAACACCATGGAAACACTATCGTTACAGAACATCATGGGAGCATTATCGTTACAGAACACCATGGAAACACTATCGTTACAGAACACCATGGAAACACTATCGTTACAGAACACCATGGAAGCATTATCATTACAGAATACCATGGAAACGCTATCGTTACAGTACACCATGGAAACGCTATTGTTGCAGAACACCATGGAAACACTATCATTACAGAACACCATAGAAAAACTATAATTACAGAATGCCATGGAATGACTATCATTACAGAACACCATGGAAACACTATCTTTACAGAACACCTTGGAAACACTATCGTTACAGAACACCATGGAAGAACTATCGTTACAGAACACCATGGAAACACTATCTTTACAGAACACAATGGAAGCACTATCATTACAGAACACCATGGAAATACTATCGTTACAGAACACCATGGAAACACTATCGTTACAAAACACCATGGAAACACTATCATTACAGAACACCATGGAAACACTATTTTTACAGAACACCATGGCAGCACTATCGTTACAGAACACCATGGGAGCGCTATCGTTACATAACACCCTGAAAACACTATCATTACAGAACACCATGGAACACTATCGTCGCAGAACACCATGGAAACACTATCATTACAGAACAGCATGGAAACATTATCATTACAGAACACCATGGAAAAACTATCATTACAGAACACCATGGAATGACTGTCATTACAGAACACCATGGAAACACTATCGTTACAGATCACCATGGACACACTATGGTTACAGAACATCATGGAAACACTATACTTATAGAACACTATCGTTACAGAACACCATAGAAACACTATCATTACAGAACACCATGGAAACACTATCATTACAGAACACAATGGAAGCACTATCATTACAGAACACCATGGAAACACTATCGTTACAGAACACCATGGAAACACTACCGTTACAGAACACCATGGAAACACTATCATTACAGAACACCATGGAAACACTATCGTTACAGAACACCATGGAAACACTACCGTTACAGAACACCATGGAAACACTATCGTTACAGAACACCATGGAAACACTATCGTTACAGAACACCATGGAAGCACTATCATTACAGAACACCATGGCAACACTATCTTTACAGAACACCATGGAATAGCTATCGTTACAGAACACCATGGAAGCACTATTGTTACAGAACACCATGGAAGCGCTATCGTTACAGAATGCCATGGATACGCTATGGTTACAGAACACCATGGAAACGCTTTCGTTACAGAACATCATGGAAACGCTATTGTTACAGAACACCATGGAAACGCTATTGTTACAGAACACCATGGAAACACTATCGTTACAGAACACCATGGAAACACTATCGTTACAAAACACCATGGTAACACTATCATTACAAAACACCATGCAAACACTATCATTACAGAACACCATGGAAACACTATCATTACAGAACACAATGGAAAAACTATTGTTACAGAACACCATGGAAACACTATTGTTACAGAACACCATGGGAACACTATCGTTACAGAACACCATGGAAACACTATCATTACAGAACACAATGGAAACACTATCGTTGCAGAACACCATGGAAGCACTATCGTTACAGAACACCATGGAAACAGTATCGTTACAGAACAGCATGGCAACACTATCGTTACAGAACACCTTGGAAGAGCTATCGTTACAGAACACTATGGAAGCACTATTGTTACATAACACCAAGGACGCTTTATCGTTACAGAATGCCATGGATACACTATGGTTACAGAACACCATGGAAACGCTATCGTGACAGAACACCTTGGAAACGCTATTGTGACAGAACACCTTGGAAACACTATGGTAATAGAACACCGTGGAAATGTTATCGTTACAGAACACCGTGGAAATGCTATCGTTACAGAACATCATGGAAACGCTATTGTTACAGAACACCATGGAAACGATATTGTTACAGAACACCATGGAAACACTATCGTTACAGAACACCATGGTAACACTATCGTTACAGAACATCATGGGAGCATTATCGTTACAGAACACCATGGAAACACTATCGTTACAGAACACCATGGAAACACTATTGTTACAGATCACCATGGACGTGCTATCGTTACAGAACACCATGGAAGAGCTATTGTTACAGAACACCATGGAAACACTATCGTTACAGAACACCATGGAAACACTATTGTTACAGAACACCATGGGAACACTATCGTTACAGAACACCATGGAAACGATATTGTTACAGAACACCATGGAAACACTATCGTTACAGAACACCATGGAAACACTATCGTTACAGAACACCATGGAAACACTATCGTTACAGAACATCATGGGAGCATTATCGTTACAGAACACCATGGAAACACTATCGTTACAGAACACCATGGAAACACTATTGTTACAGATCACCATGGACGTGCTATCGTTACAGAACACCATGGAAGAGCTATTGTTACAGAACACCATGGAAACACTATCGTTACAGAACACCATGGAAACACTATTGTTACAGAACACCATGGGAACACTATCGTTACAGAACACCATGGAAACACTATCATTACAGAACACAATGGAAACACTATCGTTGCAGAACACCATGGAAGCACTATCGTTACAGAACACCATGGAAACAGTATCGTTACAGAACAGCATGGCAACACTATCGTTACAGAACACCGTGGAAGAGCTATCGTTACAGAACACCATGGAAGCACTATTGTTACATAACACCAAGGACGCTTTATCGTTACAGAATGCCATGGATACACTATGGTTACAGAACACCATGGAAACGCTATCGTGACAGAACACCTTGGAAACACTATGGTAATAGAACACCGTGGAAATGCTATCGTTACAGAACACCGTGGAAATGCTATCGTTACAGAACATCATGGAAACGCTATTGTTACAGAACACCATGGAAACGATATTGTTACAGAACACCATGGAAACACTATCGTTACAGAACACCATGGAAACACTATCGTTACAGAACACCATGGAAACACTATCGTTACAGAACACCATGGGAGCATTATCGTTACAGAACACCATGGAAACACTATCGTTACAGAACACCATGGAAACACTATTGTTACAGATCACCATGGACGTGCTATCGTTACAGAACACCATGGAAGAGCTATTGTTACAGAACACCATGGAAACACTATCGTTACAGAACACCATGGAAACACTATTGTTACAGAACACCATTGAATCACTATCATTACAGAACACCATGGAAACACTATTGTTACAGAACACCATGGAATAGCTATCATTACAGAACACCATGGAAGAGCTATCATTACAGAACACCATGGAAGAGCTATCATTACAGAATACCATGGAAACACTATCGTTGCAGAACACCATGGAAACACTATCGTTACAGAACACCATGGAAGCACTATCGTTACAGAACACCATGGAAACACTATCGTTACAGAACACCATGGAATAACTATCGTTACAGAACACCATGGAAGCACTATCGTTACAGAACACCATGGAAACACTATCGTTACAAAACACCATGGAAACACTGTTGTTACAGTACACCATGGACAAGCTATCGTTACAGAACACCATGGATGAGCTATCGTTACAGAACACCATGGAAACACTATCGTTACAGAACACCATGGAAACACTATCATTACGGAGCACTATGGAAACACTATCGTTACAGAACACAATGGTAACACTATCGTTACAGAACACCATGGAAACGTTATTGTTACAGAACACCATGGAAACACTATCGTTACAGAACACCATGGAACACTATCATTACAGAACACAATGGAAGCACTATCGTTACAGAACACCATGGAAACACTATTGTTACAGAACACCATGGAAACACTATCGTTACAGAACACAATGGACAAGCTATCGTTACAGAACACCATGGAAGAGCTATCGTTACAGAACACCATGGAAACGCTATCGTTGCAGAACACCATGGAAACACTATCGTTACAGAACACCATGGAAACACTATCGTTACAGAACACCATGGAACCACTATCGTTACAGAACACCATGGAAGAGCTATCGTTACAGAACACCATGGAAGCTTTATTGTTACAGAACACCATGGAAGCACTATCGTTACAGAACATTTTAGGAAAATGTAATGCTGTACATTTATTTTTCTGTTCCTTAATATTCCAGTTTGTCATGTATTTCTGTGTCTTTATGAGAAAGAATTTTCATATGTTTCTCACAACAAGAGTGACAACAGATCAGCCCATCGTGTGTGTGTGTGTGTGTGTGTGTGTGTGTGTGTGTGTGTGTGTGTGTGTGTGTGTGTGTGTGTGTGTGTGTGTGTGTGTGTGTGTGTGTGTGTGTGTGTGTGTGTACGTGCATACGTGTGTGAACCTAACCATGGGGAAATCACATTTAATTAACCTATCTTGGCATTTGTTAATTTTTCCAATATGGCAGTAATGAGTTGGAGCACTGAGAGACAGAAAGCTGGGCGAGGAGAGGGAATTCACTCACCGGCCTGCTGTTTTACATATTTGCATAAACATGTTGAGGTCATTTGAGCACTGGTGTTTAATTGACCGTAATGCACCATGGAGAGCTCAAGGACACAGTGGGGGAATGACCCAGACGACTGGGACTCCAGCCCACAGCTCAGAGTCAGGCAGCTAGCCATACCACAGCCACACTAGACCAGCCTAGCCAGCAAACATGGCACTCAGGGCCAAAGCTGCAGGTGTGTGTGCGTGTGCGTGCGTGCGTGCGTGCGTCTAGGTGTGTGGGTATGTCAGTGTTTCTAGCTTTGGGTTTCACGTATTGTGCTCAGTAGTGATTTTGCATCCGGCATCCGGTTAGATAAAGTCAGGCAAGTTGATGCAGGTATGTTGATGCAGTTGAGGCAGTTGATGCAGGGGGTGGCAGCTAGCCTAGGGGTTAGAGTGTTGGGCCAGTAAGTGAAAGATTGCTGGATTGAATCCTCGAGCTGACAAGGTAAAAATCTATCGTTCTGCCCCTGAACAAGGCAGTTAACCCACTGTTCCCTGGTAGGCCGTCATTGTAAATAAGAATTTGTTCTTAAATGACTTGCCTAGTTAAATAAAGGTTTAAAAAATATATATATTGTAAGAGTGGTAGACACAGTCATGTTTTAGTGTCAGATTAGCGTATCCAGTGAGCGGTTCTCCTGCTCTGCGGTTATAATAGCTCTGACAACTTGGTTTGATCGCTCTGCAGTCATATGGCTCTTCTCACTTCAGCCAAGACAACATGAGTGATGAAAGTGGCAGTCAAACAACGCAACGCATCAGAGGAGGAAAGGGGATACCTACTCAGTTGTACAACTGAATGCATTCAACTGAAATGTGTCTTCCGCATTTAACCCAACCCCTCTGAATCAGAGACCTGCGGGGGGCTGCCTTAATCCACATCCACGTCATCAGTGCCCGGGGAACAGTGCCTTGCTCGGGGATTCGATCCAGCAACTTTTCGGTTTCTGGCCCAACGCTCTAAACTAGGCTACCTGCCGCCCCAGGGTTGCTGTGTGTTTGGACATTTCTCATTCTGATGTTCCACGTGTGACTGTGTGTGTGTGTGTGTGTGTGTGTGTGTGTGTGTGTGTGTGTGTGTGTGTGTGTGTGTGTGTGTGTGTGTGTGTGTGTGTGTGTGTGTGTGTGTGTGTGTGTGTGTGTGTGTGGTTGTGTGTGGTTGTGTGTGTGTTTTGCCTGACTGTGCATTGTTCTGTGTGTGCATATATGAGTGTGTTGGCTGTTGGTAGGTTGGCCTGTGACCGTTTCATGGTGTCATGGTGCATCAGCCTGTGCTGTTTAGAGAGGTTAATAATTGAGGAGCTTGTTGTATTATTTATCAGTGTTAAACTGAAATAACAAAAAGGAGTAGACAGTTTGCTCGCTCAGTGTGTGTGTGTGTGCTTAAATGTGAGTGCATACGTCTGTGTATGTCGTAAATATGTTTTGGCATGGATTTTTTGGGGGTGATGAACTCAAAGACACAGACAGAGAGAGAGTCTGACAGAGAAAGTGAGAGGGTTAAGGAGAGATGCAGATTTGGCAGAGACTGTGAGAGAACATGGGCCATTCGCTAGTGACAGTCCAGTCACTGTACCCAGTGTGTGTGTGTGTGTGTGTGTGTGTGTGTGTGTGTGTGTGTGTGTGTGTGTGTGTGTGTGTGTGTGTGTGTGTGTGTGTGTGTGTGTGTGTGTGTGTGTGTGTGTGTGTGTGTGTGTGTGTGTGTGTGTGTGTGTGTGTGTGAAGGAGGAGGGGGGCTGTGTGATTACTGTGAATAACACAAAGTGACATGTGGCCTCCCCGATCTAGGTCAACAATCAAAACCGCACCGTGTGTGTGTGTGTGTGTGTGTGTGTGTGTGTGTGTGTGTGTGTGTGTGTGTGTGTGTGTGTGTGTGTGTGTGTGTGTGTGTGTGTGTGTGTGTGTGTGTGTGTGTGTAAAGAAAGAGCGCAACAGAGATGAGAGATGGCCTTTGTATCTGCTTGTTCATACTTCTGTAGTATGTTTCTGCACGTTTTCTGCATGTGCTTAACCTAACAGCATGTGGGTATTGTTTGTGTGTGTGTGTGTGTGTGTGTGTGTGTGTGTGTGTGTGTGTGTGTGTGTGTGTGTGTGTGTGTGTGTGTGTGTGTGTGTGTGTGTGTGTGTGTGTGTGTGTGTGTGTGTGTTTTCTTCACTGATAAAGGTCATGCTGTAAGACTCCCACACTAATTGGATTGAGGAAGTTTAACACAGTGATTCATTAACCTTCTGGCTCTGGCAGCAACTCATGTTAACACACACTCTCTCTCTCACACACACACACATACAACAGAAGCATATTGCTGAGCATTCTGGATCTCTTCGCTGAAAGAAGTTTCAAATAGAAAACTTTTTTACATGGAGGCAGGAATTCTGCAGGGAATTTCTGTCTCTCTTTCTCTCTCGCTATCTCTCTATATCTCTCTCTCTCATACACACACACTTCCACACGCACTGAGTGAAGAAAGGCTCTTTTTACAGACAGCTGTGTGAGCAGAGAGAGATTACAGTGGTCAGGGGATTGGGGAAATTCTCTCCACCAGCTGTTAACTAGAGACTAGGACAGAGGGGGATGGAGGGATGGAGGATGGAGGGAGAGAAATAGAGAGGGATGGTGAAAGACAGACAGGCAGACAGATCGAGGGAGGGAGGAGAGAGAGGATACCAGCATAATATAGAGTTGATCTCTGTAACTGTGATATTCACTATAACATGCACTTGTAGAGCTAAATACTGTACTCATAGGCTGCCATACACTCTTTCACAAATGATCACACACACACACACACACACATTCTCCTACCACCCCTGAGGCTTTGGCATTGTTGTCTCTATGGGATTTGATGTTATGCCAGAGGCTAAATTTACGGTATGGTCCTCAGTCCCCAAGCAGCTAAGTCTTTAATAGACTTAAAAAATGCCCAACAATCTGCCCGTGTGGAGCATGGAGCGTGATGGTGATGATGTAATGGCTTCAGGAAGAGGATCTTTGTAGTCATCACCATCACTATAATCTGACTGTGTCTCCTCTCTTCAGGTACTAGACACAGACTGGCAGACTGCGTGACTTGTACAAGGCAAGCAGGTACGAGCTCCGCAAATCCATTAGGGACGCAAAAAGACAATACAAACTCAAACTTTAATTGATGTTCGACAACTCAGACTCATGACAAATGGCAAGGACAACAGGCTATCACGGACTACAAAGGCAAATCCAGCTGTGTGGTGCCCACCGAAGCCTCCCTCCCAGACGAGCTTAACACATTCTATGCTCGCTTCGAGGCAGACAATACCGAGCCATCCAGGAACGCTGTCTCGCTGCTCCGGATGACCAGGTGCAAACTCTCAAAAGAATGAATACAAAAATAAAAATAAAATATCTAGGCTTGTAGGCTTGCGTCTGGTAGGCTTGCATTAATGGACAGCCACGAGCAGCCACGAGCTGTCCATTATCGCAAGCCTACCAGACGAGCTAAATACCTTCTATGCGCGATTCGAGGCTAGCAACACTGAATTATGCATGAGAGCACCAGCTGTTCTGGATGACTGTGTGATCACGCTCTCAGTAGCCGATGTAAGAACTTTAAACACAACACAACAACGCCTCTTATCCCACAGGAGACTGAAAAGATTCGGCATGGGCCCTCAGATAAAAAGTTCTACATCTGCACCATTGAGAGCATCTTGACTGGCTGCATCACCGCTTGGTATGACAATTACTTGGCATCTGACCACAAGGCACTACAGAGGGCAGTGCGCACTGCCCAGTACATCATTTGAGCCTATACTATACTAGGCGGTGTCAGAGGAAGACCATAAAAATTGTCAAAGACTCCAGCAACCCAAGTCATAGACTGTTTTCTCTGCTACCACACGGCAAGCGGTATCGATGCAGTAAGTCTGGAACCAACAGGACCCTGAACAGCTTCTACCCCCAAGATATAAGATTTCTAAATAGTTTGTTCAATACTTATCCAATTGCTACCCGGAATACCTGCATTGACCCTTTTTGAACTAACTATTTTTGACTCATCACATACGCTACTGTTACTGTTTATCTATCCCATTGCTTAGTCACTTTATCCCTACTTATATGTACATACAGTATATGGCCAAAAGTATGTGCTTGTCGAACATCTAATTCCAAAATCATGGGCATTAATATGGAGTTGGTCCCCCTTTGTTGCTTTATAGCCTCCACTCTTCTGGAAAAGGCTTTCCACTAGATGTTGTAACATTGCTGCAGGGACTTGCTTCCATTCAGCCACGAGAGCTGTTTGGCGATTAGGCCTGGCTCGCAATCGGTGTTCCAATTCATCCCAAAGGTGTTCGCTGGGGTTGAGGTCAGGGTTCTGTGCAGGCACAGAAATGTCTAGAATGTCATTGTATGCTGTAGCATTAAGATCTCCCTTCAAACTTTTTGGCTCGAGGGCCACATCGGGATTTTGAAATTCAACGGAGGGCCACATTTTTTGGGGGACCAATTGTTTGTTAAAATCCATTTGCAGGGGCCTCCCGAGTGCCACAACAGCCTAAGGCACTGTGTGTGTGTGAGGTGTCACTACAGACCCGGGTTCGATCCCAGGCTGTGTCACAGCTGGCCGTGACTGGGAGACCCATTGGCCCAGCGTCGTCCGGGTTAGGAGAGAGTTTGGCAGGCCGAGATTTCCTTGTCCCATCGCGCTCTAGTGACTCCTGTGAACGGCTGGGCGCATGCACGCTGACACGGTCACCAGGTGTATGGTGTTTCCTCCGACACATTAGTGTGGCTGGCTTCCGGGTTAAGCGGGCATTGTGTCAAGAAGCAGTGCGGCTTGGCTGGGTCATGTTTCGGAGGACGCACAGCTCTCGACCTTCGCCTCTCCTGAGTCCGTACGGGAGTTGCAGCGATGGGACAAGATTGTAACTACCAATTGGATACCACAAAATTGGGGAGAAAAAAGGGGTACTTTTCTATGTCTCGCGGGCCGGATTGAAGTGCACGGCGGGCCGGATACGGCCCATGGGCCGTACTTTGCCCCCCCTTGGCCTAGCCCAAATCATTGGCACTATGCATTGGGGCAGGTAGCATTCTCCTGGCATCCGCCAAACCCAGATTCGTCCGTCGGACAGCCAGAGGGTGAAGCATGATTCATCACTCCAGAGAACGCGTTTCCACTGCTCCAGAGTTCAATGGCGACGAGCTTTACACCACTCCAGCCGACGCTTGGCATTGCTCATGTTGATCGTAGGGTTGTGTGCGGCTGCTCGGCCATGGAAACCCATTTCATGAAGCTCCCGACGAACAGTTATTTTGATGACGTTGCTTCCAGTGGCAGTTTGGAGTGTAGCAACCGAGGACAAACGATTTTTACGCGCTAAGCGCTTTAGCACTCGGCAGTCCCGTTTTGTGAGCTTGTGTGGCCTACCACTTCGCGGCTGAGACGTTTTTGCTCCTAAACGTTTCCACTTCACAAAAACAGCATTTACAGTTGCCCAGGGCAGAAATTTGACAAATGGGCCTACTTTATCTTAAGCGAATGGTCAGGGGGCTGTAACACAATACAAATCATTTATATACGGCAAATTGACCGCAAGAAGC
Organism: Salvelinus namaycush; assembly: GCF_016432855.1. Taxonomy (NCBI): domain Eukaryota; kingdom Metazoa; phylum Chordata; class Actinopteri; order Salmoniformes; family Salmonidae; genus Salvelinus; species Salvelinus namaycush. Next base: position 27,604,785 of record NC_052332.1, read on the forward strand.
CCAAACAAATATAACATTTGACGAAAACATAATAATTTCAAACCTTGCTTACATTTATTTGTATACAATCACATATATCTCTCTATTATGCGTGGGAATACTTTTAAACAGATTTCCAAATTAAAATCACTTTAAGCTCATATGCTGGTGTTTTTACAGTCATTTATGTCCCAAAATAAAATAAACATTTTCTGTTTGTTTTTTGCTCAGAAAACTTGGAGGGCCAGATAAAATTACCCGGGTGCCAAATTCGGCCAGCGAGCCACCAGTTGGGGAAGTCTGGTGTATACCATGTGCATCCTGTACATATGACTAATAAAACATGAGACCTGTCAGGTGCCAGTCAGACTGTCTCCTCTCTTCAGGTACTAGAGATGGACTGAGACCTGTCAGGTGCCAGTCAGACTGTCTCCTCTCTTCAGGTACTAGAGATGGACTGAGACCTGTCAGGTGCCAGTCAGACTGTCTCCTCTCTTCGGGTACTAGAGATGGACTGAGACCTGTCAGGTGCCAGTCAGACTGTCTCCTCTCTTTGGGTACTAGAGATAGATTGAGACCTGTCTGGTGCAAGTCAGACTGTCTCCTCTCTTCAGGTACTAGAGATGGACTGAGACCTGTCAGGTGCCAGTCAGACTGTCTCCTCTCTTTGGGTACTAGAGATAGATTGAGACCTGTCTGGTGCAAGTCAGACTGTCTCCTCTCTTCAGGTACTAGAGATGGACTGAGACCTGTCAGGTGCCAGTCAGACTGTCTCCTCTCTTTGGGTACTAGAGATAGATTGAGACCTGTCTGGTGCAAGTCAGACTGTCTCCTCTCTTCAGGTACTAGAGATGGACTGAGACCTGTCAGATGCCAGTCAGACTGGCTCCTCTTTTCAGGTACTAGAGATGAACCGAGCCCTGTCAGGTGCCAGTCAACCTGCTGTGTTGGCATCTAAGGCCTGACAGAGGGTGGTGCTTAGTTTACGTGGTCTGTGAGCAAATGTGTTATAACATGTCTCCAACCATAAAATGTTAGCTTTTATATTAGCGTGTCTGAAGTGTTTTTAGATGTTGGCCTTTATACTCATATCTGATATTTGAAACGTATAGGACATATTTGTTTTTGTACAGATACTGTAGATACAGTATATCCATTACTTTCTTTTCTCCCATCTGTCCTGCTACCCTCCTCCAACCAGTGACATACTTTTAATGTATGCCATTAAGAAACTAATTAGGATAATGAACAGAGAGAGGGGGAGGCCCATCTTCTTTTCCCAGGTTTTGTAACGTAACAGGCCGTATCCTCTCGCCTCACACACACAAAAGACACCCACCATCACACTGTGATGATACTGTAGAGCTTCACACACACACAGAGAGAAAACACACACACAGCTCACACATGGAATGCTGCTGCCACACACACAGTAACACAGCGAACACATGTAATGCTGCTGCCACACACACAGTCACACACACACAGCTAACACATGTAATGCTGCTGCCACAAACACAGTCACACACACATACCTGCTGCCACACACACAGCCACACAGGGACCTATCATTGACATAAGTAACACAAACAGAAGTAGCACAGCTAACATGTCTACACTCTCTCTCACTCCCTCCCTCTCTCCCCCGCCCTCTCTCTCTCTCTCTTTCTGTGTTTCTCTCTCTCTCTCTCTCTCTCTCTCTCTCTCTCTCTCTCTCTCTCTCTCTCTCTCTCTCTCTCTCTCTTTCTCTCTCTCTCTCTGTCTCTCTCTCTCCCTCCGTTTCTCCCGCACTCCCCCCCTCGCTCCTTCTCTCTATCTCTCTCTTTCTCGCTCTCTCTGTCTCTCTCCCTCCCTCTCCCTCTCTCTCTCCCTCTCACTTGCTCACTCTTTCCATCACTCACTCCCTCACTCTCTCTCTCTCTCTTGTTTTCCCCTTGGCTGTGCTCTGACTCGGTTGTCAGACTGGGTTAGTTTGGCTGGATAGCTCTCTATAATGTTTCTTTATTTGTTCTCCTCTTTGTGAAAGGGGGTTGCAGTGTGGGGGTGGGCTCTGGCTTTTTGATTGTACTCTAGGGGAAAGAGCCTTAACTGATGTAGAGCTATCTCAGATCTCCAATCCCCTTTCCATGTTCAACATTTCACCCCGCTCTCCTGTCAATAATACACCTATGCCGGGCTGGAACAACGATTCGCCTCACATAATGAACAAACATGATTAACTTTACACATGCTCAATTGGATGGAACATGGATGATAAGGGACACTTAAGTAGGCATTGGAGTATGCGTGTGAGCACTTGTGCCAGTGTGTGTAGGTGGCTATGATTCTGTTTCTGTCTTCATATCATAGGTTTTGGAGGATGTGCGTGTGCGTCCTTGTGTGTTCGACAGTTGGATAATAATACATGGCGTTTAGGTGTGTTTGGTAATCTGTCCCAGGTAGTGTGTATCTGTCAGAGTGATCCAGGTAGAGCATAAGCAGCCATTACCGAGCTGATGGAGCCTGCAGTTTTCTCTTTCAACTGTCTGCCTGTCTGACAATGTGCCTGTGTGTGCTTCCTCATCCTGTGTGTTATCTCTCTCCTCCTCCAGCGCCTTATCTCTCCCTATCTTCTCACTGGAGCTGACAGGAACATGACCCAGAAAACCCTTTCTGATTTCAGACTCCGATAGGGCCTCTACATCGTCTCTCTCTCTCTCTCTCTCTCTCTCTCTCTCTCTCTCTCTCTCTTTCTTTCTCTCTCCCTCTCTCTCCTCTACTCTTTTTCCTCTTCTCTTCCAGCCCTCCCGCTTCATCTCTCCTCACGTTACATATTCCTTGTTTCTTAATGTAGCTCTCCCTTCCTCTCTCCTCTTCTTTCTCCGTTTCCCCGTTCTCTCTAACTTCTATCTTATTTCGACCATCGTTTCACCATTTTCTAACCCATCCTCCCTGCACTCTTTTGGTCTGTCCTTATTTTACTGTGTTGGAAATCTCTGTGGTTCGGCCTTCAGCATCATGCCATATCTATAGAACTAGTCTATGTGGAGAGAGGTACTCTGCATTGTGATGATGTATGTAAAGTACCTGAAGTATTATGCTAACGAGGGGGACGTGTCTGTGCTGATGATGTAGACACAGGCACAGATGGTTGCGGAGACAGAAAGTGTGTTGACCAGAGCGGAACATTGAGAGAGAAAAGACAAGGAAGGACATGAATGTTAAGTCACAGATGTGCATCTGACTATTCAACTAAAGTGAACCCTAACCCTAAGTCTGAGTACCTGCTTCAACTGCCAAGCCTTCTATTGGCTAATAACCACAGTTAGTATTCAGGACTAGGATCAGAAATCGGCTCTGGCATTTCTGACAAACCAGACCATTTTTTCCCCTTGAGGCCCCCACACCTGCCCATTTTGTTTATTGGAGCTGCCATTATTAGCCAGAAAATTGTCATTTTGTGCAAGAAACCCAAGTTAGACAGGCCCACTAGGTTAAAAATGTACCAGCCCATCTGGCAATTGCCCGAAATGCCAAATGGCCAGTCCACCCCTGGCCTCATCCAATCAAAGAGAGGTGAAGCATCATCTGTTTCAATTGGTGTCCAATCAGGCGGTGTCCTCAGTGACTCCACCAATTACAGATTAGTGCACTGAGGCAGGGCCACTGCTATTTGGCTCTGGAGACACTGCTGCCCACACAGATTGGGGGAAATTGTTTAAGCACAATTTACAACTCAAATTTGATTTGAGAGAGGAAATATAGTGTGTGTTAGCCTGTAAACAAATGATTTGAAGCATGCATGGAAAGAGATAGAACGGAGAATAGAGAGGGAAGAATCGGAGTGTTTCAGTAGCGATACAAGGAACCAATCCAACCCAGTTACCAGATTCTTGCCTAGCTAGAAAGCAGGTTTAAATCAATATGCAGTGGAACTTCTTGCAGTGGACATGGGATTGGTGAGTGTGAATGTAAATATGCATTCTTGTAGCACAATACAAAACGTGTTTTAGACCATATATCTGGTTACTGAGTTTAGATAGAATAGGACCCAATGTCTTGTATACAGAAAAGTATTTTACCATCAATACATCATTGCAATGGGTTTATTGTCCATCCTAAATGTATACATTTTAACATCTTTCCACCTACTGTAACAGCCAGCCAAGTGTAAAGCTGCATCTCTGTGAGATGAGCAGATTTTGCATTAGGGGAAGTTGAAGCCTGGCACTTTTTAAAGTGCCCCTCAGCCACGGCATAACTTCATCTGGGTCAGAGGTCAGAATCCAACCCTACTACACCGACCACTGATAGAGAAGCACTGTACTGCATGGAGCTCCGCTGAGTCCCATTTAGAACGTAGGCTACACACGTCTGCAACCACACCCTGACACATTTACAGCAACAGATAACGTGCTACCTGTCTCAGACCTGCTGTTTTCAACTCTCTAGAGACAGCAGGAGCGGTAGAGATACTCTGAATGATCGACTATGAAAATCCAACTGACATTTACTCCTGAGGTGCTGACCTGTTGCACCCTCTACAACCACTGTGATTATTATTATTTGACCCTGCTGGTCATCTATGAACATTTGTACATCTTGGCCATGTTATGTTATAATCTCCACCTGGCACAGCCAGAAGAGGACTACACCTGCATTGCTTGCTGTTTGGGGTTTTAGGATGGGTTTCTGTACAGCACTTTGTGACATCAACTGATGTAAGAAGGGCTTTATAAATAAATTTGATTGAGATAACGGGCTCGTTAACAATGGGCTGATATTGGGCGACTGTACTTGAACAACTTCCAGACAGACTGCAGTCTAGATTTACAGCCATGTCTAGCCATACATGTCCACTTCCCTTACAGTGGGCATTATTGACGTCCTTTCTGTAAAAAAAAAGTTCAGATATGGCGCTATGTTCCCTGCACGTTGCAAGGCGCATGCTGGCATATGAGTGCAGCAGAGTGTTTGAGTTCAGTGACCTCCCGTTGGACAGTGTCCCTGTTTTAACACCCTGTTGGACAGAGTGGGCTGAGAGTCCCCCAGCAGTGTAGCTGCTCTGTGTGTCTGTATGTGCTGCTAATGCTGATGGAGCCCGGCCCATAAGACAGAGTGACAGCTGACTTGGGCTCAACTACAGCCTGAATCCGCTCAACTGAATTAGTATGTTGGGAGGAGGTTTTATGCAAGGCTCACAGATGTATTTAATTTCACATGGGATGGGTTAAACGGTTCATTAGATTTAGCCCCGTTAGAGGCGCGGTAAACCCATCTTTGGGAGTTTCGCTGCTTCCTCTATCCTTGGTCAAGATGGGTCAATCCCTTAGCTGCTCTCTCACTTAGGAAAGAGGGGAGGTTTGGTGAGGGGAGGGGTAGGGGTTAGGGCTAAGTGGGTCACTCGCTGGGTCAATTTAGGATGTGCCAGAGATGAAAACAGCCCTCCCCTCCTCCTGTCTCTTGTTTGTGTGTAAATCCCCTGTACAACAGAATGGGTGTGCTCATGTGTTAATGGGTCAGTCTCCTTCTAGTTAAATGCATGAACAGTTTTTCCCTTTTGTCTTCTGTTGGGGTTTTTCGGGGCAGACTTCCTGTCCGCCTGTTTCTGTCCGTGGCTGTGCATCCCGCTCTCTCTCTTTCTCTCCTTCGCCACAGATCATCATCTCAATTACTCATTCCTTCTTTTCTCTCTTTCTCCTTTGCTCTTTCTCTCCGTTCTTCTTCTCTGTCTCTCTCCAAAGTTGGTCATCATCTCGATTACATCTCGATTGTGCATGCATGCATGTATATATGTGTGTCTATGTACTCCTGTGTGCGTGTGTGTCTGTCACATACACAATCATGTCATTAGCACTTTGTCATATCTCTTCAGTAAACCAGTGAACCTTTAAACTGAGACATGCGAGAGAGTCTGCTCAACTCAAATACCATACACCATGAAAGCCACCCTCCCTCACCCTCCCTCCCTCTACCTCTCCCTCTCTAATAAACCCTCTCTATTTCAGTCTTTATTTCTCATTCTCACCCTCTCTATTTCTCATTCTTTGTCGCTTTTCTGTTTATATATGGTTCTTACACCTCTCCTTCTCTCCCTCTTTGCACCTTTGCTTCCAATAGAGAAAGAGAGAGAGAGAGAGAGAGAGAGAGGATCCACATGAAAAAATACTTTGGTATGAATACTATAGTATTCACTGTAGTGTTTTTGCGGACTAATACTGTCGCGAATACTAAATACTGTTGTAGAATACTGTAGTAGTTACTGTAGTGTTGCTGACATGACTGCAGTATACTATAGTATTAACAATTTACTATATTATACAGTAAATACTGTAGTAAAAAAACTATAGTAAACTATAGTAATTAATGTTGTGATTTTGCAGACAGCAGAATTTACTGTAGTGCTTTTGCAGATTGTAGTATACTGTAGTATTTACCAGAGGTGTGGACTCGAGTCACATGACTTGGACTCGAGTCTGACTCGAGTCACAAATATGATGACTTGCAACTCGACTTTGACTTTAACACCAATGACTCCTGACTTAACTTGGACTTGAGCCTTTTGACCCGACCTGACTTGATACCCTCCCCAAGCTGACTTGATACCCTCCCCAAGCTGACTTGATACCCTCCCCAAGCTGACTTGATACCCTCCCCAAGCTGACTTGATACCCTCCCCAAGCTGACTTGATACCCTCCCCAAGCTGACTTGATACCCTCCCCAAACTGACTTGATACCCTCCCCAACCTGACTTGATACCCTCCCCAAGCCCAAATATTAAAAATGATGCTATTAAAAAAAGTGTGCAGCGCATCAACTCTTCATTTAACAGATTACAATTTGAATCGGACAGCAGCCAATCAAATTGTGCCAGCTGAGAAAAAGTTGTGCGTGGCAGTGCAGAGGAACGTCGGCGGGTGAATTCAGATGGAGCCCTTGGAAAGATGATACCCAAAATTATGATTTTCGGATATAAAGACAACGCTGTATCAACAAAAAACGGATTGCAACTTGCAAAACATGTGGGAAGAAAATTACAGACGGAGGCGCAACAATTTCCAACTTTGTTCGACATTTGAAGCTGCACAAAGAACGGTAAGTTGTGGCTAATATAGCCAACAGCTATATAACTAATAACTTTACTATTGTAGCATGTAGGCTAACAGTCCACACAGTCAGTCAGTGCGGGAACATGATCATTGCACCCAAGATTGAGCTACAACTGGCTAGGCAGTTGGTAGCCTAAATCCTGCCTGATGTTACTGCTGTCCTAAAGCCATTGACATACGTTAGCCTACTGTAACCACATACAGAGTGTGTGTGTGTGTGTGTGTGTGTGTGTGTGTGTGTGTGTGTGTGTGTGTGTGTGTGTGTGTGTGTGTGTGTGTGTGTGTGTGTGTGTGTGTGTGTGTGTGTGTGTGTGTGTGTGTGTGTGTTTGGGCGATTGTGTACAAGCGATTGTGATTGTGTACAAGCCTACATCGCCCGATTGCACCCCATAGCGATCCTCGATAATCAATCTCTATTGGGGGGGGGGGGGTCTTTCTCATGGCTACCCATGTATTTCCATGGAAATATAACGTTTATTTGGAAGGTAATAAATATATAGATATTTTTAAAAGCATTCATGATTTGCGTAAATGTAATATACTAACTATTACTCTTGTTAAAAATATAATATGAAATGGTATTACATTTGGTGAAGAGCACATTATGACTTGTTTAGGACTCGAAACTCAAAGTTTAGGACTTGAGATTTGACTTGATACTTGTCGGTCTTGACTTGAGACTTGACTTGGGACTTGAGTGCTAAGACTTGAGACTTACTTGTGACTTGTAAAACAATGATTTGGTCCCACCTCTGGTATTTACTGTAGTGTTGCTGACATGACTGCAGTATACTGTAGTATTAACAATTTACTATATTATACAGTAAAAACTGTAGTAAAAAGAACTATAGTAAACTATAGTAATTAATGTAGTGATTTTGCGGACTGCAGTATTTACTGTAGTGTTTTTTGGTCTGTAGTACACAGTAGTATTTACTACAGTGTTTTTTGCGGATAATACTGTAGTATTTCTTAACTATAGTATTGTACGGTATACTACGAAATTCTATAGTAAGTACTACACATGATCGAGGGATACTACAGTGCGTAATATAGTATTCTACAGTATTATACAGTTTACTACAGAATTCTATAATAAGTACTGCAGTATACTACAGTAAACTGATTCAAGTCTGCAAAATCACTACATTGAATACTGTAGTAGAATACTGTAGTATTTACTGTAGAGTTGCAGACATGACTGTAGTATACTGTAGTATTACCTATAGTGATTTTGCGGACTGTAGTATACTGTAGTATTTACTATAGTATTCTACAGTATACTACAAAATTATATAGTAAGTACTACACATGTTCGAGGGATACTACAGTGTGTAGTATAGTATTCCAAATCAAATCAAACTTTATTGGCCACATGCGCCGAATACAACAAGTGTAGACTTTACCGTGAAATGCTTACTTACAAGCCCTTAACCAAAAGTGCAGTTCAAGAAGAAGAAAATATTTACCAAGTAGGCTAAAATAAAAAGTAAGAATAAAAAGTAACACAATAAGAATAACAATAACGAGGCTATATACAGGGGGCACCGGTACCGAGTCATTGTGCAGAGGTAGGTGGGGGCGAAGTGACTATGCATAGGTAACAAACAAGCAGCGAGTAGCAGCAGTGTACAGAAGGGGGGGGTCAATGTAAAGTGAGCGGTGGAGATTTATATGAATTGTTCAGCAGTCTAATGGCTTGGGGGTAGAAGCTGTTGAGGAGCCTTTTTGTCCTAGACTTGGCGCTCCGGTACCGCTTGCCATGCGGTAGCAGAGAAAACAGTCTATAACTTTGGTGACTGGAGTCTCTGGCAATTTTTGGGGCTTTCCTCTGACACCGCCTGTTATATAGGTCCTGGATGGCAGGAAGCTTGGCCCCAGTGATGTACTGGGCCATTTACACTACCCTCTGTAGCGCCTTACGGTCAGATGCCGAGCAGTTGCCATACCAAACGGTGATGAAACTGGTCAGGATGCTCTCGATGGTGCAGCTGTAGAACTTTTTGAGGATCTGGTGGCCCATGCAAAATCTTTTCAGTCTCCTGAGGGGGAAAAGGTTTTGTCGTGCCCTCTTCACGACTGTCTTGGTATGTTTGGACCATGATAGTTCGTTGGTGATGTGGACACCAAGGAACTTGAAACTCTCGACCCGCTCCACTACAGCCCCGTCAATGTTAATGGGGGCCTGTTCGGCCCGCTTTTTCCTGTAGTCCACTATCAGCTCCTTTGTCTTGCTAACATTGAGGGGATATGTAATACCTTTCCTTACACCTTACCCGCTGGTGTTATGTAATCTATAGCCTCAAGCGGTAAATAGAAGGGGTGGTTGATACTGTAGGAGGATGTCATGTGTTCATGTGATGTGATTATGACTGATGTGGCTTTAAATGGCCACTAGTCTTGGTTTAGATGAATATGACTGGGTTGGTATTTAAACGGTCAGGGGATGTGGCTGGGTTGTTATTCTGACTGTGTCTGGGGAATTGTGTGGGCGATATGGGTCATGTCATAGGCATGGTTGTGGGATTGAGTTCAGTGTTTCTGACAGGGCAATACTCCCTGCTCTGACCTAGTTCCCCTGGCCAGAAGGCCCCACGTGTTTTGTTTTTTTTAAACTCAGTCGGGGTCTCAACTTACTGTTGCAAGTTAGAATAGTAGAATACACAATGTGTAATTTTGAAATTTGATTATGCATCAGCAGTTTTTCTCGTTATATCAGTTACTTATAGTCACTCAATTAGCCCGCCAGCTGTCTAAACTTATTGATCATGGTCTAATTATCAACCGAGGGACCCCCATTGATCTTGTTAGTCAGTCTCACTCAGATATCATATGAAAAACTGCAAACATTTCTCTCCAACCCATGGCAAAACATGTAGAATTGCACGAAATGAACTCTAAAACATGTATCTCCGCTGTCAAACAGGGAGCTGTTAAAATGTTTTGTTCGCAATGTTGTAGCCCCCAACCCCATCAAAGTTGCCCATCCCTGATGTAAGGTATCTCTCTAAATGTAGTCTTCCTCCCCTCCTCTTCCTCTCTTAGCTACCTCAGATGGGACAAGGCAGGGACTGGACAGCATGAGAGGAGGAGTGTGTGTGACACGAGGGATGAAGGTGATTCTCAAAGTGGGACAGAGTGAGTATCTTCATCAGATATATTGTCCTTGATTTGGTTTCATCAGTCATTCAATAGTTATCATCCTCATATAGATGAATGTGCATGGGCTCTTCAATATTCTTGTAAAGGCCTTATATTCATAATATTCATGAAACTGCCATATGCCAAATCAAATCACAATTTATTTTAAGTGCATTTAAAGAACAAGTTCACTTTTTTGGAACAAACTTACCCCACCAGCAATATACTTCCTCATGCTCGTTCTGCAGTTGCAGGGTCACAGATAAAACATGAACAAAAGCACACAAAAAAAACAACTTTTGTTATATACAGATTTAGTTAGAGAAAAGTGAATTGTCCTTTAACAAAAGCCTCAATTGTCAATACACTTTACAGAAAAGCAAATTCATAAAAATGTTTACAACCCTAAACCAACTGTATGATTTCCCATAGCTGCTTATGGCCTCCCACCCAAACCCAAACCAGACCCAAACCGCTTCAACCCCAAAGGTAAGTCAGTCTACAGTACAGTATCCAGAGGGAGAGGAAACTCACTTCACTGGTTTAATGATACAGTATCTACAGTATTAGTAAGTCATTGATCCTGACCCGTCTACCCTTACAGGGAATGGGACGACACCCAAGGCAGGTGGCGAGGGAGAGGGGAACAACGGGAACAACCCTCCACCCTCCTCTAGCGTGGCGGTGATCGCTGGAGCGGTAGGGGGCGGAGCCTTCCTCCTCATCGTGACCGCAGTCATCTGTGTGGTGTGTTACCGCTGGCGACAGAACAAGCACTCTGAGACTCACCACCCCACCCTGACCCTGACCACCCTCACCCCCAAGAGGTGCAGCACCAGCGGAGCCGGCTGCTCCACCGGAGGCAACAACGGCTCAGAGCCCAGTGACATCATCATCCCGCTGCGGACTTCAGACTCGGCCTACTGCCCGCACTATGAGAAGGTGAGCGGGGACTACGGCCACCCCGTCTATATCGTCCAGGAGATGCCCCCCCAGAGCCCAGCTAACATCTACTACAAAGTATGAGAGAGGGTCAGCCACACAGCCCGGGTGACATAGACATACAGGTGTACCCAACACATAGACTGCTGTTTTCAACATAGAAATACAACTGTCCCTCTAGCTCCCTCCACTCCCTCACTCGACCCAACTCCCTCTCTATGGCTAACTGTTTGGGATGGCTATCCTCAACCTCCTGCCCCATGGACTCTGCTGTACAGTGCTCTGACACTGGATGGATGGATGGATGGATGGATGGATGGATGGATGGATGGATGGATGGATGGATGGATGGATGGATGGATGGATGGATGGATGGATGGATGGATGGATGGATGGATGGATGGATGGATGGATGGAGGGGTGGTTGTGTCTGGGGGGGTATTGATCTGTTCCCTGCTGTGAACCCAATGATGGAGGCCGTGAGTTCTGGACATGTGGGCCATTAAGCTGACGGACTGTGGCAGCGACTCAGTCCCCACCTCTCACTCAAAGTGAGGACACTGGATATGAAATGTCAAACCTTTTCAAAGTGTTAGTGTGTGTGTGTTTGTGTGTGTGTGTGTGAGGGAATGTGTGTGCGTGCGTGCGTGCCTACGCGTAACCTGTATGTCTGCTTGTGTTTGGTGCGTAAAACCAGTACCACAAGAACAAATATCAAAGCAAGATTTTGATTTCTACCCACTGTCATCATTTACAGATTATATAAAATCATTATTTCATAACTCATTTGTAGATTTGTATATTTCCATTCAGATTTCTGTTAGACACGGTTTTTCTTGTATGTATTGTACTGTATGTTCTCTGTTTTAGAGTCTGGATGAGATCTAGGTACTAATTTATTTCAGTGTTTGTGTTTGTCTTCAAAATGAAGGATCTTCTCTTCCGTTAACCAATTCTCTCTCTCACTCTACAATGCCTTAGCATTGAAATAGTTCACTTTTCTGTATATAAAGTTTCACAGAGGAAGGAGGATAGTACAACAGTACAAAGAGGTGTACTCAATAAGAGGAAGAAAAATGACAAAGTATTGGGAAAGTGTTTGAACAGATGAAGCCACAGACACTGTGATTCTCCCATACTGTGCCTCCAGATGCACATCCATAGCTACAGAACAGAAACCTTAACATACTGTATTGTTCATGTTGCTCCTCTATGCCCGCTGAAAGTGTTTTTTTAGAGGTGAATAATCTGTTTGGTTTTGTTTCCCACACTGCACTGGTAACTGATGACCTGTGGTTGGCTGCAGGAATTAAAAAAGGTGAAAAGGTCGGAGTTCATTGTTGAAATGACACAGGCGATAGTCAACATATACAGTTGAATTCGGAATTTACATACACTTAGGTTGGAGTCATTAAAACTCGTTATTCAACCACTCCACACAAAACTATAGTTTTGGCAAGTCGGTTAGGACATCTACTTTGTGCATGACACAAGTAATTTTTCCAACAATTGTTTACAGATAGATTATTTCACTTATAATTCACTGTATCACAATTCCAGTGGGTCAGAAGTTTACATACACTAAGTTGACTGTGCCTTTAAACAGCTTGGAAAATTCCAGAAAATGAGGTCATGGCTTTAGAAGCTTCTGATAGGCATCATTTGAGTCAATTGGAGGTGTACCTGTTTGATGTATTTCAAGGTCTACCTTCAAACTCAGTGCCTCTTTGCTTGACATCATGGGAAAATCAAAAGAAATAAGCCAAGATCTCAGAAAAAATATTGTAGACAGGTTCATCCTTGGGAGCAATTTCCAAACGCCTGAAGGTACCACGTTCATCTGTACAAACAATAGTACGCAAGTATAAACACCATGGGACCACGCAGCCATCATACCGCTCAGGGAGAAGACACGTTCTGTCTCCTAGAGATGAATGTACTTTGGTGTGAAAAGTGCAAATCGATCCCAGCACAACAGCAAAGGACCCTGTGAAGATGCTGGAGGAAACAGGTACAAAAGTATCTATATCCACAGTAAAACAAGTCCTATATCGACATAACCTGAAAGGCCGCTCAGCAAAGAAGAAGCCACTGCTCCAAAACCGCCATAAAAAGCCAGACTATGGTTTGCAACTGCACATGGGGACAAAGATCGTACTTTTTGGAGAAATGTCCTCTGGTCTGATGAAACAAAAAATAGAACTAGTTGGCCATAATGACCATCGTTATGTTTGGAGGAAAAAGGAGGAGGCTTGCAAGCCGAAGAACACCATCCTAACCGTGAAGTACGGGGGTGGCAGCATCATGTTGTGGGGGTGCTTTGCTGCAGGAGGGACTGGTGCACTTCACAAAATAGATGGCATCATGAGGTAGGAAAATTATGTGGATATATTGAAGCAACATCTCAAGACATCTGTCAGGAAGTTAAAGCTCGGTCGCAAATGGGTCTTCCAAAAGGACAATGACCCCAAGCATACTTCCAAAGTTGTGGCAAAATGGCTTAAGGACAACAAAGTCAAGGTATTGGAGTGGCCATCACAAAGCCCTGACCTCAATCCTATAGAACATTTGTGGGCAGAACTGAAAAGCGTGTGTGAGCAAGGAGGCCTACAAACCTGACTCAGTTACACCAGCTCTGTCAGGAGGAATGGGCCAACATTTACCCAACTTATTGTGGGAAGCTTGTGGAAGGCTACCCGAAACGTTTGACCCAAGTTAAACAGTTTAAAGGCAATGCTACCAAATACTAATTGAGTGTATGTAAACTTCTGACCCACCGGGAATGTGATGAAAGAAATAAAAGCTGAAATAAATCATTCTCTCTACTATTATTCTGACATTTCCCATTCTTAAAATAAAGTGGTGATCCTAACTGACCTAAGACTGGGAATTGTTACTCGGATTAAATGTCAGGAATTGTGAAAAACTGAGTTTAAATGTATTTGGCTAAGGTGTATGTAGTCCACCTGTCAATGTGATTTAGAACTTCCTTTGTCTGCTGGACCCTTTCAACACAATGTGCACATACTGACTGCTATAGGTGAAACATCTCTTTAAATCTTTTTAAACATCTCTGTGGCTTTTAAACTCAGTCCTCAGGTCTCAGGACCACACCTCATACACAGACATAGATGTATTGTTTCATAAATGTTTTCATACAAAGTAACTGATTTCCACTGTAGTTGTTTTTATGTTTTATGATGGTTTCTATGATGTTGAGGTTCATAGTCAGAGCGTTGAAGGTAGTGACAGAGTGATGGGAAACATCACAGATCAGCTCCCGCTGGGTCTGATATCATCTCTCTGCGACATTTCATCATCACTCTGGGACATTCTGGACCTCATATTGACATCACAACCCTTCAATAATATTGGACTCTGATTGGACTACAAGCAACAGCACACTACCTGAGACATGGCGGACAGACGCCTCTCATAAGAGAGGAAAATATAGATTTTTTGATTGCTTGAATAATCACGTCATGTCCTTGTGTTCCTTTCAAGACATTCAGCTTTCACAGGGACCAGCTGGACTCAGTAAGGCCAGTGTAATTCTGTGGTCCATTCTACCATACCCTGTGTACCATTTTCCATATACTGTAGTGTTTCATTTGGTTTCACTGTCTTTCTCACCTACTGTTGTCCACTCAGTTATTTTGTGGCAATAACCTAATCCAGAGAAGGAGGCACTCTGGTTTTCACTTCAGAACTGCGGAGAGACAGATCAGACGTTGGTGAGACGAGGGATACTGACATGAGATGTTGGTGAGAAGAGGGATACTGTCATGAGACGTTGTTGAGATGAGGGATACTGGCATGAGAGATTGGAGAGAAGAGGGATACTGGCATGAGACACTGGTGAGAAGAGGGATACTGTCATGAGAGATTGGAGAGAAGAGGGATACTGGCATGAGACGTTAGTGAGATGAGGGATACTGTCATGAGAGATTGGAGAGAAGAGGGATACTGGCAAGAGACGCTGGTGAGAAGAGGGATACTGTCGTGAGACGAGGGATACTGTCATGAGACGTTGGTGAGAAGAGGGATAATGTTATGAGACGAGGGATACTGTCATGAATCGTTGGTAAGACGAGGGATACTGTCATGAGATGTTTGTGAAACGAGGGATAATGTTATGAGACGAGGGATACTGTCATGAGACGTTGGTGAGACGAGGGATACTGTCATGAGACGTTGGTGAGACGAGGGATACTGTCATGAGACATTTGTGAAACGAGTGATAATGTTATGAGACGAGGGATACTGTCATGAGACGAGGGATAATGTTATGAGACGAGGGATACTGTCATGAGACGAGGGATACTGTCATGAGACGTTGGTGAGAAGAGGGATACTGTCATGAGACGTGGGATACTGTCATGAGATGAGGGATAATGTCATGAGACATTGTTGAGACGAGGGATACTGTCATGAGACTTGGATGAGACAAGATGTGCTAGGTAGATTGTAAAGGAGACCTTTTTGAGATTGATAAGGCTGACTGTTGAGAGATTGCCAGGAGTGTTGTGAGATGATTAAGTGCAGACTTTGTAGGACACTATAAGATGGTTTATGTTACCTCCCTGGCCTCTCCTCTCTCCTGTACATTCCAGTTTTGGGGGGGGGGGGAAATACATATAAACCTAAGTATGTTATAAAATCCTTGTCTCAAGTGTGTTTCTTTTTGAGCGTTGTTGACACAAATTGATGTTCTTCTGGGGCTCCTGTTCTCCCCTCTCACACACTGCATCTCTGTCTCAGTATGCCACCCTCACACACACACACACACACACACATTTGGTCTTTGTTCTCACAGTTTGTTTGATCTGCAGTCTCATTTGGTTGGATGCTGCTAGGCAATAAGAAGGGTGACATCATTGGTATTCGAATTGTCCAATGTCTTGTTATTTTTCCTTCCCCTGTCCGTGTGTGTGCGTGCGTGAGTGTATGCATCCTTTCTCTCGCACACACACACACACACATCGCATGCTAGCTTGCCTCAACAGTTGGTGTCTAGCGCCCTGTCAAGTCTAAATACTAAATCAAGTGGGCATGTTGACAGGGGATAGTTAAAATCAGTGCTAACAAAACTAGGATGACCTGAAACAATGCATCCGCACCACTCTGTCCTTGCTGTCTTCTTCCATAATCAGCAGTACAGAGGCTTGTGGATAGGCAACATCTGACTTGCAGTGCTGCGATTGAGCTGTCTGTCAGACTATTAATAACATCTCAGAACAGAACGGCATCTCTCCAACAACACAACGGTCAGAGACACCAGAAGGAACTCCATCAAACACTCCCAAACACTTGTCATGTAGCGTCTGTAATGAAGCTGCTGATAACAACAGATGTTTGTTTACCCAGCAGAAGTTAATTGTTCTATTTTGGTTGTCATTAGATTTGCTTCTCTTAGCATACGCATCATGTTCAAGTATATAGATACACAGTAACATTGATGCTTTAACATCGTTGTTATCTATGTTACAACATGAGAGAGATAGATCAGGTCTAAACTGCCCAGCTCTAACGACCAGCTAATGACATGGCCGTGTGGAGGAGTCTCTGTCCGGATGTCGTAGATAGTGGCTGTAGTGGTGGTGGGTAGATAGTGACTGTAGTGGTAGGGGTAGATAGTGACTGTAGTGGTGGTGGGTAGATAGTGGCTGTAGTGGTGGTGGGTAGATAGTGACTGTAGTGGTGGGGGGTAGATAGTGACTGTAGTGGTGGTGGGTAGATAGTGGCTGTAGTGGTGGTGGGTAGATAGTGGCTGTAGTGGTGGTGGGTAGATAGCGACTGTAGTGGGTGGGTAGATAGTGGCTGTAGTGGTGGTGGGTAGATGTTAAGCCTGTGTTGAAAGATCCTTAAAAGTATTAAAAGACAAAAAAGTGATTTTGATTGTATTGAATTGTGTTTGGGAGATAAAGATAGAAATGGTTTTAAAAAGGTAGTACCAATATTTCATTCAGTACAGAAGGTGGCTTAAGGTGGCTTAACTTACCCTGTCCCGTGGTTCAACTTACCCAATACCCGGGGTAAGTTGTGCCAAGAGACCACTTTTCCTGGACAAGCTATGTTTTCAAAACTGTAATGTTTACATGAATTCTGATTATTTCCAGTGATACACAACATCCTGAAATATACACTATACAAAAGTATGTGGACACCCATTTAAATGAGTGGATTCAGCTATTTCAGCCACACCCATTGCTGACAGGTGTAAAAAATCGAGCACACAGCCATGTAATCTCCATAGACAAACATTGGCAGTAGAATGGCCTTACTGAAGAGCTCAATGACTTTCAACATGGCACCGTCATAGGATGCCACCTTTCCAACAACTCAGTTCGTCAAATTCCTGCCCTGCTAGAGCTGCCTCGGTCAACTGTAAGTGATGTTATTGTGAAGTGGAAAGTCTAGGAGCAACAATGGCTCAGCAGCAAAGTGGCCACACAGGCTCACAGAACGGTATCGCCGAGTGCTGAAACGCATAGCGCATAAAACTGGTATGTCCTCGGTTGCAACACTTAGTACCGAGTTCCAAACTGCCTCTGGAAGCAACGTCAGTACAAGAACTGTTCGTCGGGAGCTTCATGAAATGGGTTTCCATGGCCGAGCAGCCACACACAAGCCTAATATCGCCATGCCCAATGGCAAGCGTCGGCTGGAGTGGTGTAAAGCTCGCCGCCATTGGACTCTAGAGCAGTGGAAACGCTTTCTCTGGAGTGATGAATCACACTTCACCATCTGGCAGTCCGACGGATGAATCTGGGTTTGGCGGATGCTAGGAGAACGCTACCTGCCCCAATGCATAGTACCAATTGTAAAGTTTGGTGGAGGAGGAATAATGGTCTGGGGCTGTTTTACATGGTTCGGGCTAGGCCCCTTAGTTCCAGTGAAGGGAAATATTAATGCTACAGTATACCATGACATTCTAGATGATTCTGTGCTTCCAACTTTGTGGCAACAGTTTGGGGAAGGCCCTTTCCTGTTTCAGCATGAATTAATCAAATTGTATTGGTCACATACACATATTTAGCAGATGGTATTGCGGTTGTAGTGAAATGCTTGTGTTTCTAGCTCCAACAGTGCAGTAATATCTAACAATTCACAACAATACACACAAATCTAAAAGTAAAAGAAAGGAGTTAAGAAATATATAAATATCAGGACGAGCAATGTCGGAGTGGCATTGACTAAAATATAGTAGAATGAGTAAAGTAGTATGTAAACATTATTAAAGTGACTAGTGTTCCATTATTAAAGTGACCAGTGATTCCATGTCTATGTATATAGGGCAGCAGCCTCTAAGGTGCAGGGTTGAGTAACCGGGTGGTAGCTGGCTAGTGATGGCTATTTAACAGTCTGATGGCCTTGAGATAGAACCTGTTTTCAGTCTCTCGGTCCCAGCTATGATGCACCTGTACTGACCTCACCTTCTGGATGGTAGCAGGGTGGCTAAGGTGGTTGTAACCTTGATGATCTTTTTGGCCTTCCTGTGACATCGGGTGCTGTAGGTGTCCTGGAGTGCAGGCAGTGTGCCACCGGTGATGCGTTGTGCAGACCGCACCACCCTCTGGAGAGCCCTGCGGTTGCGGGCAGTGCTGTTGCCGTACCAGGCGGTGATACAGGCTGTCTCGTCAGTGTTGGTAATCAGGCCTACAACTGTTGTGTCGTCTGCAAACTGATGATTGAGTTGGAGGAATGCGTGGCCACGCAGTCATGGGTGAATAGGGAGTACAGGAGGGGGCTGAGCACGTACCTTTGGGGGGCCCCTGTGTTGAAGATCAGCGAAGTGGAGGTGTTGTTTCCGAACTTCACCACCTGGGGAAGTCCAGGATCTAGTTGCACAGGGCGGGGTTCAGACCCAGGGCCCCAAGCTTAACTTCTTATGGCTGCAAACCCGTTAACGGGATGATATGACAACAGCCAGTGAAAGTGCAGGGCGCCAAATTCAAACAACAGAAATCTCATAATTAAAATTCCTCAAACATACATGTATCTTATACCATTTTAAAGGTAATCTTGTTTTTAATCCCACCAAAGTGTCCGATTTCAAATAAGCTTTTCAGCGAAAGCAGCACAAACGATTATGTTAGGTCACCACAAAATCACTGAAAAACACAGCTATTTTTCCAGCCAAAGACAGGAGTCACAAAAAGCAAAAATAGAGATAAAATGAATCACTAACCTTTGATGATCTTCATCATGAACACTCATAGGACTTCATGTTACACAATACATACAGTGGGGAGAACAAGTATTTGATACACTGCCGATTTTGCAGGTTTTCCTACTTACAAAGCATGTAGAGGTCTGTAACAAAAATCCAGAAAATCACATTGTAGGATTTTTAAGTAATTAATTTGCATGACATAAGTATTTGATCACCTACCAACCAGTAAGAATTCCGGCTCTCACAGTCCTGTTAGTTTTTCTTTAAGAAGCCCTCCTGTTCTCCACTCATTACCTGTATTAACTGCACCTGTTTGAACTCGTTACCTGTATAAAAGACACCTGTCCACACACTCAATCAAACAGACTCCAACCTCTCCACAATGGCCAAGACCAGAGAGCTGTGTAAGGACATCAGGGATAAAATTGTAGACCTGCACAAGGCTGGGATGGGCTACAGGACAATAGGCAAGCAGCTTGTGAGAAGGCAACAACTGTTGGCGCAATTATTAGAAAATGGAGAAGTTCAAGATGACGGTCAATCACCCTCGGTCTGGGGTTCCATGCAAGATCTCACCTCGTGGTGCATCAATGATCATGAGGAAGGTGAGGGATCAGCCCAGAACTACACGGCAGGACCTGGTCAATGACCTGAAGAGAAAAATTCAAAAAATCACATTGTATGATTTTTAAGTAATTAATTTGCATTTTATTGCATGACAAGTATTTGATACATCAGAAAAGCAGAACTTAATATTTGGTCAGATTGACCTTCATCTTGAACGGTTTAAACAGTTTAATAATAATATGCATATATTAGCAACTATGACTGAGGAGCAGGCCGTTTACTCTGGGCACCTCTGTGCACCTTTCATCCAAGCTACTCAATACTGCCCTTGCAGCCATAAGAAGTTAATGATGAGATTGGAGGGTACTATGGTGTTGAAGGCTGAGCTAAAGTCAATGAACAGCATTCTTACATAGGTATTCCTCTTGTCCAGATGGGATAAGGCAGTGTGCAGTGCGATGGCGATTGCATCGTCTGTGGATCTATTGGAGCGGTATGCAAATTGAAGTGGGTCTAGGGTGTCAGGTAAGGTAGAGGTGATATGATCCTTAACTAGCCTCTCAAAGCTAGTTATTTTAGTTCAGTTACCTTTGCTTTCTTGGGTACAGGAACAATGGTGGACATCCCGAAGCAAATGGGGACATCAGACTGGGATAGGGAGAGATTGAATATGTCCGTAAACACTCCAGCAGTTGCGACTTTGTACTGAGGTAGCTAAGGTAGTCAAGCGCAGGAGAGCAGAGATGTCAAAGTAGCGTCTTTAATAGGCAAGTCCAAAAATGGGTCAGGTACAATACCAATAAACGCCCAAGACATAGGAAGACACAGTCACTCACGGAATAAGAAAAAACAACGCTCCTTACTTTCCTACAACACTGTACACACGTGAATAAACTGAGGAAAACCTCAACGAGTAACATGAAAATAATCCCGCACAAACCTAAGCGGGAAACAGGGGTAAATATACACACAGAAATTAAAGCAAATGAAAACCAGGTGTGAATGAACCAAAGACAAAACAAACGGAAAAAGAAAAATGGATCGGTGATGGCTAGTAGGCTGGTGACGCCGACCGCCGAGCACCGCCCGAACAAGGCGAGGGACCACCTTCGGTGGAAGTCGTGACACCAGCCTGCTGGTCTACGCATGCTCTGAGGACGCGGCTAGGGATGCCTTCTGGGCCGGCAGCCTTGCAAGAGTTAACATGTTTAAATGTCTTACTAACGTCAGCCACGGAGAACAAGAGCCCACAGTCCTTGGGAGCGGGTGGCGATGGTGGTACTGTGTTATCCTCAAAGCGGTCAAAGAAGGAGTTTAGTTTGGCCTGGAGCAAGACGTCAGTGTCCGTGACGTGGCTAGTTTTCCCTTTGTAATCCATGATTGTCTGTACACCCTGCCACATACGTCTCATGTCTGAGCCGATGAATTGCAACTCCACCCTTGTCTCTGTACTGACGTTCTGCCTGTTTGATTGCCTTAGGGAGGGAATAACAAACACTGTTTGTATTCAACCATATTCACAGTCACCTTTCCATGGTTAAATGCGGTGGTTCGCACTATCAGTTTTGCGCAGATGCTGCCATCTATCCACGATTTCTAATTTAGGTAGGTTTTAATAGTCACAGTGGGAACAACATTCGCTATACACTTCCATGGATTCCGATTGGTCATACCAGTGTTGAATAGACCTTAGCACGGGTACTTCTTATTTGAGTTTTTGCCTATAGGAAGGGATGAGCAAAATGGAGTCATGATCTGATTTGCCAAAGGGAGGGAGGGGGAGGGCATTGTAGGCATCCCGGAACTTGGAGTGGCAGTGGTCTAGTGTTTTAGCAGCTCGAGTACTACAGTCAATGTGTTGATAGAACTTCGGTAGTGTTTTCCTTAAATTTGCTTTGTTAAAATCCCCAGATACAATAAATGCGGCCTCAGGATATGTGGTTTCCAGTTTGCACAAAGTCCAGTATAGTTCCTTGAGGGGAAATATACACGGCTGTGACTATAACCGATGAGAATTCTCTTGGGAGGTAATACAGTCTGCATTTGATTGTGAGGTATTCTAGGTCGGGTGAACAAAATGACTTGAGTTTCTGTATGTTATCACAATCACACCATGAGTAGTTCATCATGAAACATACACCCCTACCTTTCTTCTTCACGAAGACTTCTTTATTCCTTTCTGCGCAATGTACTGAGAACCCAACTGGCTGTATGGACGGGGACAGTATATCCGGAGAGAGCCATGATTCCGTGAAACAGAGTATGTTACAGTCCCTGATGTCTCTCTGGAAGGAGATCCTCGCCTTGAGCTCGTATACTTTATTGTCCAGAGACTAAACATTAGCAAGTAATATACTCCGAAGCAGTGAATGGTGTGTACGCCTTCTGAGTCGGACTAGAAGTCTACTCCGAATAACTCTTCTCAGCCGGCGGCATCTTGGAGCAGCCTCTGGGATAAGTTAAATTGCCCTGGGGGTTTGAACAAAGGATCCAATTTGGGAAAGTAGTATTCCTGGTCGTAATGCTGGAGAGTTACCGCTGCTCTGATATCCAAAGCGTATTTCCGGCTGTATGTAATCACACAAAAAACTTTCTGGGCTAATAATGTAAGAAATAACTCACAAAAAAACTTGCTTCTAGCTTAGGAGCTAGAAGCAGAGTTGCCAGGTCTGTCGGCGCCATCTTGCGATGACAATGCCCCCGTGTACAAAGCGAGGTCCATACAGAAATGGTTTGTCGAGATCGGTGTGGAATAACTTGACTGGCCTGCACAGAACCCTGACCGCAACCCCATCGAACACCTTTGGGATGAATTACAACGCAGACTGCGAGCCAGGCCTAATCTCCCAACATCAGTGCCCAAACCTCACTAATGTTCTTGTGGCTGAATGGTAGCAAGTTCCCACAGCAATGTTCCAACATCTAGCGGAAAGCCTTCCCAGAAGATTGGAGGCTGTTATAGCAGCAAAGGGGGAAGCAACTCCATATTAATGTCCATGATTTTGGAATGAGATGTTCGACGAGCAGGTGTACACATATTTTTGGTCATTTAGTCTATGTAGATATCTTTTATTGGAAATAATACTCTATTTCCCTTGACAGGGTGATGCTGAATGTAAAAAAAATGGCTCAACTTACCCCACTCCCCTACTAAATCATTGATACACAATTGTGTGTAAGAGCATCGAGTTTTACCCACAGCTTTCAAAATAGGTTTCAGGCATAAGTCACAAAAACAGAGAGAGATTGGCAGGCACTGTGAGGGAGATAGGGACATAAAGAGTGAATGACAGACAGAGATAGAGAGACAGAAAAGAGACAGAAAAGGCCAAGAAAGAAACTGAGAGATTTATATCAGCCGCTCAACCGGCAGCCGTTCGGATTCTATGACAGCCGGTCACCTGGCAATGGCATAGAC